>NC_084485.1:60278812-60589153 GCF_030035675.1 Rhineura floridana
TATACATTTTGGATGTTCAAGCTAGTGAAAATATTGTGGCTTCTCCTCAGTTGTGGAATTTTCAGATTCATAAAAGGTGGAGGTGAGCAAGAAAGGGGAAGTCATGGAAAAAATATAGCAAGAAATTCATTAAAAAATAGCAAACATTTAAAAACAGGATGACAGGAGGACTGTGATTTTCATGTGTAAAGACGCTGACTGTGGAAGACACCCCACATCAGCTTGGAGGAAGCAGGCAAGGCTGGGGTAGTTTCAGAGGGTGCAGAAGCCCAGTTTTGTTGAATTGAAGTTCCCTAAGATCCTAAGCAGCCCCCTTGCACTCTGACTGTTTTCATGAGTGACACATGAATGGCATGTCTGGAATTAGCGCCCCTGTTTTTGAACTTGTGATTCTCGTACAGCAAATATCCAGTCTTTAATGTTGAACTCCTACCATTTGAGTTATTCAAGTAGATGACTTCAATGGATACATAACTCCCAACTCCTTGCCACTCTGGAGGAAGGGTGGGATATAAATTTAATAACAATGAATAAACACCACCATTTCAGTATCAGTTCTCTTGTTAGAACATTAATGGTTTATTTTGGCGGGGGGAATGCAGAAGGCTTCTTTCTCAATTACCTTTGCATGTTCTATGTGGGTCTGCATTGCAACCAAGCTCTGGTATGATTTTTATACACTTGCTGTAGAATTGATGAGGGAGGCCAAGTGCCATCTAGTGGTGAATCTGAAAAGCTAAAAAGTATGAAATACTATTGTTTTCATTGATCTTTGTATAAGAAATTGTTTTGTCTCTTTCTCCCAGGGTGCAACTGTAACGGTCATTCTAACAAATGTTATTTTGACCCAGTTGTGTACCAAGCCAATGGGGGATTGAGTGGAGGTGTGTGTGAAGACTGCCTGCACAATATGGCAGGGAGGAACTGTGAACATTGCAAGACCAACTTTTTCCGTAACCGGAATTTTGACCTTGACCACTCAGAAGCCTGTCTCCGTAAGTGGGTGCTTAAGCATTCTCTTAATGAGTTTCTTCAGAATCTCTTTTATTTACATTGTTTGGATATGTAGCCTGCCTTATTTCAAAAGCTCAGGGTGATTAGGATTGTTATAAAAACACACCAGAAGTTTCCCTACCCTATCATAAATCAACATTCCGAAGGATCCAAAGGGAGGAAGCAAAGGAAAGATGAGAAAAGAGAAATATAAACTTCTGCTGGCTCCTGGAAAGCTTGTATGGTCTTCGCCAGTTCATACTTCATCCTTTCCCCAAAGAATTCAGGAATGGTGACTGATGAAAGCACAAGAAATTCCCCTGCTAGGGATTCCTAGCCCCACTCCCCGATTACAGTTCCCAGAATTTTCTAGAGAAGGAATGATTTTTTAAAAAACGAACCTGAAGTGTAGCTATACCTCAAGATTATTTCCATATGCACCTGCCCTCCTTCCTTCCTTATGCCTGATTCTTTGGAACTCACAATTCTTTCTCTAGGTTTCTGCTCTTGTAACTGAGCCTAGAGGAGGTAGTGTGGCTTTTCCCTTGCCAGCTGTTCTAGAATTCTGTGTATTAATAGGAAGGAACAGTATAGCTACTCTGAAACTGACCAGAAAAAATGGATTGAGTAGTTTTTTGCAATATGTTATACCAGTTTCCATGTAGGAGAAAGAAATCCTGTATTGGCAACCATATCTGCAAATGAAGGGAAAGTAATGATGAGGAATATGGCAATACTAAACCCCCATGTAAATCTCAGACAGTTGCTCAGTTTTGGTGTCACCCTTTTGCTATAGCCTACAATGCATTGACTCCGTGTCTTCTCTTTTTAGCTTGTGAATGTGACCCAGATGGCACTGTTCCTAACTCCAATTGTGACCCCCAGACCGGCCGCTGTGTCTGCAAGGACAATGTGCAAGGAGACCGTTGCCATCTGTGCAAGCCTGGATTCACCCAGTTAACCAACTCTAACCCCCGAGGTTGCAGAGGTTAGTGAGACCCCCCCCCAAAAAAGATAAAGAAATGCAGTTGCAGTGGAGCTGCTGGAGACAGGTGTGGCTTTTCCAAGTGCTGTATTACAAGAACTAACTCACAAACAAAGCTGCCCTTCAGAGATGGCATCATCCAGCTGAACAAGGGGTTAATCCTTTCTGTTACAGTAAAGGAGAAGACAGATGTTCAAGGGAGTATTTACATGCTTGAAACAAGAATGGCTGATATGCAAGCCTTTTTAGACTGCACCCTGATGTCCAGTTCCTAGAAATGCCGAACAGAAATGAGAACAATATAAAAAAATTCTTGCTTGATCACATCAAAATTTTTATTCCAGCAGTCGGATTTCAGCTGTGCCAAGCTAGACGCTGCTAGGAAGCTTCTGAACAGCATAGGCCTCTTGTTGTTTATCCTCAGCACCTTGTAATCAAAGGTTTATTTTTCTGAGTGGCCCTTTGTTAGCTATGATAGAGATGGAGCTATTCTTTATAAACATGTCTAATCCACTTTAAAAGCTATCTAGGCCAGTGACCATCAATACATCCCATGACAACTAATTCCATACGTTAAAACTGCATTGGGTGAAGAAATACTTCTGTTGTGGTTTTTTTGGAACCTACAGCCAATCACATGTTTTGAGAGCCAAGAATTGAGTCTCTCTAATGTTCATAATTTTATAAAGCTCTCACATGACTCCCTTTAGTAATCTCTTCTTTCTAATGTAAAACAGCCCAAATTAAAACAAACAAACATTGTTCTTTATGGGGAAGTTAACCTTCTTTGGTTACCTTTTCTGTATCTATGGCCAACTTACACACTGGGGTCATTAGCCTGGAACACTGGTGAAGTTTTGCTTGTGCTTGCATCAGTATGAACTATGAACATAGCTGATGAGCTGACCCCCTGATGGTGCTGCCGAAGTGGGCTGAGCAACTGCATAGTAAATATGGGCTGAGTTGTGGATTGTGCTGTCACAGGATCACTTCAGTATGAGTGAAGTGTGGACCTTTTTCACACAGCCACCAGCATCACCACTCACAGTTGGTGGTGTGCATTCTACCTAAGCTCAGTGTAGTCTGAGAGCAGGGTGAAACATTCAAAATGTGCCCTGGGGAATATGGAAAAAGAGGGGGAAACGTCTTTACTCTCCAGGTCCTATGTGGCATATGGTTTCAGCTGAGCTTTGGCTTATACAACCAATCTCACATCTCTGGACCCACCTTCATTTACTGTTAACAACCTCTCAGGCAAATCTTCTCTTGTTTTAGGTTGAAATGAAATGTAGTCCCTGCAGGCATGGTGAGCTCTATTGGTGGGTTGCAGCAGCTTCCCAGCAGGTGGCAGTCAGTGCTTTGTTAAATTTGATATGGGAGAACAGCAATAGAACATGATAGCAACTGTTGCGATGGAATTATCTTGGGGAAGGGCTGTAGCGCAGTGGCAGAGCATCTGCTTTGCTTGCAGAAGGTTCCAAGTTCAACCCCCAAATTTCTAGGTAGGGTTGGGAAAGACTCCCTGCCTGGAGCCCTGGAGAACTGCTGCCAGTCAGTATAGACAATACTGAGTTAGATGGACCAGTGGCAGCATCCTGGGTTCTTACCTTTACTCATAAGATGCCTGACCTCTTGTGGTCAGTTGAGGGGGAAAAGGCTACAGCAGGGGGTGGGGAACCTCCAGCCGGGGCCCGAATTTGCCCCCCCAGCCTCTCTGTCCCTTGCCACACCCCTCTCTAGCCACATTCTCACTCCCCAGGTAATGCCCCTCACTGGCCTGGTTTCACACTCTCTTTGAGTGTTTTTGCCTGGCTAGCATTTGTCCTTGAAGTCTTTGACAATGCTTCTTGCTTGGCTGGATGGACAACAGAGAGGGGTTTGTGACGGTGTGTAGAAATTAGCCTGCTACACAAAAGGTAACATTTGCATTCATTTCTCTACTTTCTTTTCCTTGGGCTTCACCCACCATTGGCATGAGCTCCTCAGAAGATTGCCCCAAAGGGAATGTGGCCCTCAATCTGAAGAAGATTTCCCTATTCCTGGGCAAGAGGTTTGTTTGGCAGCTGTATGGCCCACCCACAGCACCTCCGCTGTGTAGGACCAAACCGGCAAGGTTTCCCCACTCCACCATTTTTCCTGCTCCAGAGCAAAATAGGGAGACAGTGGGGATGCCTTGGTCACTGCCATGGCAAGGGGATGGATGCCTCTAGGTAATGTTGGCCAGAGCTGGTGCATGGCGCACATCTGTTTCTTCCAGAAAAGAGAGTGGCAGAGTTGACTTGGCTGCTGCTGCAGAGAGGCACCGGCATGCTCCTTCTATCCCATTCCTGCAGAAAAATGGAGGAGGTGCTTGGGCTGCCTTGGTTGCTGCTGTGCCAAGGCAGCTGACACCTCTGGGCAACAATGGTCAGTGGTGGCATGCTCTATGTGACCCTTACCTGCAGAGAAAGGAGGTCAGAGAGCTTCCTTGGTGGCTTCTGCACAGAGGTTCACCACCTAGGAAGACCTTGACTTTTCCACTGGCAGCGGGAAGATTCACAACATGGGGTTTCCCCAATGCTCAGGTCTTCTTGTGTTACCGGAGTGGTACAGGAAGGTGCTAGTATGGTTTTAAAATGTATAGGCCCCTTTTTGGCAGATGCCATCAAAAGAAGTGTACATTAAATTAATCAAAACATGGTAGAACAACAAAAAGCACAAACTAATCAAAGAGGGAGCACCAAACAAATTACATACTACTCATTTTGAAGTACAGTTCTACCCCCCTTAATGTAAGCCCTCCCAAAATAAGGCTGTACTATAGTGGTTGTTTTTCTGCAAGGGCAACATGAGAAAGAGTCCTTAGAACTGTTAAATAATATTACACATAATGAAGCAGAAGAACTTTCGAAGAGCTAAATATCCTCCAATGTTTTACTCTGTATTTAATAAAGTAGCATTTATTTATTATAACAGTTATAACCCATCTTTCCTCCCAGGAGCTCAAGGTGACATACATGGTTCTACCCCTTCTTATTTATCCTCACAACACCCCTGTGATGTAGGTTAGGCCGAGAGAAGGTCGTCCATTGAGCATGACTGAGTGGGGATTTGAACCTTGGACTCCCAGGTCCTAAATCCAATGCTCTCACCACTACACCACACTGACTCTCTGAATACCAGCATATCAGACAGAAAGGTTTAGTATAGTAAACTGCTGTGCTCATTTTAATACTTGCAGGGCAGTTTTTGCCTTAGAGGACCCCTGCCAGTTCCATCAGACATCCATCCAATCTACCATCCTGTTTCCCATAGTGACTAACTAGATGTCTCCATGAAGTCCACAACTAGAACATGAAGGCAACAGCCTTCCTCCATTGTTGACCCCCCAGCAGCTAGGCATAATGTCTCTGAATCTGGAGGTTCTATGTAGCCATCAAGGCTGAAACATTAGAGTGACTGAAGCTGACCTATTAGAGAGAGTGGGGCACTGATTTAATCCTTGTGGTGTTCCACAAGAGTAAATACCCTTGCAAGAGTAAATACCCTTCTGAAACTAACATAGGCTGGTCCATTAGAGTGGACGGGGCACTGCTCCTCCAGCCTCAGGATGGGAAAGAGGGCTGGCACCAAAGGTTGACCTGATCAGGGATCTGCTGAGGGCCCACACCCCAGCAGGAGGTCCATTATCAAGAACCCCCTGGTCCTATTGCAGTGAGCAGGTTGACTCACTGGGGGGGGAGGAGCATGGAGGGGGTCTTGTCCAAGGAGCCTTCAAAACCTGGAGCCAACACTGATGGGAATGCATTTTAAAACATAACTCCTTCACTTTCTGTTTGAAGTGGCGCAGTCCAGAATGTTGTCCCCTGGATCTGCCGCTTCATTCTGCTTAAAGTGTAGAAAGGTTTAGATGCCTCCCCTTCCCCTCCCTGCCCCCTAAGAGCATCCTCCAGTAGCTCTGACCCCAACGCTGGCTGCTTTGCTTTTCAGATTGTGCCTGCAGCATTTTAGGCAGCCGCAGCGACGTGCCCTGTGACGACGAGACGGGCCACTGTTCCTGCTTGCCCAATGTGGTGGGAGACAAGTGTGATGAATGTGCTGCCAATTACTGGAAAATTGCAAGCGGCGAGGGCTGCCAGCCTTGCAACTGCCACCCCCAGCATTCTCTCAGACCTCAGTGTCACCAGGTACTCGCCATGAAGAGGAAGCGGTGCAGTAGCTTACAGTTCTGGAGGTGGGCTGGCAGGGGGGAATTCGGAGCCCTTACATTTTGTAGCACCACAGTCGGGGTCACATCTTTTCAGTCCTGTGGTGAGAGGGTCTGTTGAAAGGACTTTGTACATTCAGAAAAATCAGGTGGTAACACTTTCCCCACATTTTACCAGTTGTGGCTACATATTTGGGGATGGGGGTGGCTTTTGCATCTTTGAATAAAGAACGCAGGAGGAATTTGTTTGGTCCCCATCTTAAAGCAAACTAACTTAATTTGCCACTCACAGACTTGTATGGGGATGAGAATGCAGCTGTCCGTTGGATTGCGTGCTTCTCTGAATTTTGCAAAGCAGTTCCAAAAATGCACACAAAATCCATAGTTTGGGGGGGGGAACTGTATAATGCAACAATGCATTGAAAAGCATACCGCATTGTATCCAACTGATCTTTACTCAGAGTAGACCAATTGAAATTAATGGACCTAAGTAAGTCATGTTCATTAATTACAATAGGTCTACTCTGAGCAGGACTGGCGTTGGATACAACAATGTGTATTTTAGGGGAAGAATGACTACAAAATGTGTACAATTTAAATGCATTTTTGCGCATTAAAAAACTGTACTGCAAAAACTGGAATGCAAGAGATTGGACACATATGAAATTGACATGTAATAGAAATAGGCTGATCCGTCCACCCATAATTGGAATGCTTCCTCATGAAAAAAAAAACCCTCTCTCTGCATGCAGAAAATGGCAAGCTGGGCTGACTGAACCTATCTCCCTCTCATGTTTGCTTTGTACCAGCAGGAAGCTTTTTACAGGGAGGAATATTCAAGCGGGTACTGGGCTAGCTGCTTTTCTTAAAACAAATCCTAAGAACTGCTGGTGCAGCTGTCAGCACCATATCTTAGGTGGTGTTTCAGAGCTGGACTTTGGCTTTTGTTGCTGGGAAAAAACTCACTTCCCCTGAGATAATGTTGGAGGGGCATCCTGCATGGATCATTGATCCCAGCAGACTAGGGTGTTTACATGTGAGAAATTCTGCTTGTGAACAAACATTGTAGTCTGTTGTTTCAAGTGGCAAGTTGACTTGAACACTCCACACCCGCAAGGCTGCTTGGTTCCCTGTAGCCTGTTATTTGATATCAAACAGCTCAAGGCAGCATATGGGGGTGGGGTGGGGAGGGATCCTCTTTTTATCTTCACAACAATCCTATGAGGTAGGTTTGCTTGAGAGTCATTGACTAGCTCAGTCGATGAGATTCACAGCTAAGCAGGGATTCAAGCCCAGATCTCCCAAGTCTGCCACTGTATCTGCTATACCACGCTGGTTCTCTCTTTCATAATTGGAGCTTTTCCTTGCGAGCCCCTTTGCATATGGTCAGTTATTCTCTAGACCAATGGACCAAGTTCTGTTGTTCTCTGTTGGAGCCATTTCCTCACTGGCATCTCTCTCTCCTTCTCTGCAGTTTACAGGGCAGTGTCCATGCAGAGAAGGCTACGGGGGCCTGACATGCTCTGCTTCCAACATACGGGTTTGTCCGGACCAGTCTTATGGAGATGTCAGGACAGGTTGTAGAGGTATGGAATATAGGCTGCATCCACCTGGAAATCGCTGGGTATTTAAAAGATTGTTGCCATCTTGCTGCTCTCTCTAATTCAGGTACAGAGGAGCTTATGGCCCTCCAGATTTGGTTGGACTCCAACTCTCATCTTTCCTGCCGATTGGCCATGCTAGCTGGGGCTGATGAAAGATGGAGTCCATCAGCATCTGGCTACAGACTCCCCCATATCTGCTCTATAACTCAATTGCTGGAATCTTTCTGTTGTCGTCTCACTGTTTTGAGATGTCTCTGCTCCTTGGCATATGCATCTGCTTGATGTAACACTCTCTATCGCACTCTTTCTGCTTGCTGAAACACTGACCTCCTGCTACTGGTTTGATCTATTTCACAGTTTCCTCGGGGTTGCAAAGGATGGAAATCTGGCAAATGTTTGCAAAAGCACAATTTTAGAGTGGAGTGATTTCTCTGGAGTTGTGGGGTGTGTCTCTTGTAGAATTATGAAATAAGAAGACCCTTCCTTCCTTCCTTCCTTCCTTCCTTCCTTCCTTCCTTCCTTCCTTCCTTCCTTCCTTCCTTCCTTCCTTCCTTCCTTCCTTCCTTCCTTCCTGAGGTAGATCCTACTTCTGAGGGCCAAACTACATGTGAGATTAATAATGTGGTTTCCCCTCAAATATAGGAATTTTCTTTTAGTGCAGGGGCTATGTCATGGGTGTGTGTGTGCGTGCGTGCGTGCACGTGCGTGCATGTGCACGCGTGTGTGCAGAGAGCAAACCAAATGATTTGTCACCTGCTGTTGTTCCAGTCCAGGTCAGGACTCCTTTTTGCCTCATTCAGTTTGCAGATTGGGACTGCCCTGTGGGGCAAAGGGTTAAATCCCCCTAACCCCCCTTCCTGGGTCCAGATCAAGTCCCTGTGTTGATTATTTGTGAAAGAAAATCCTATGCTCAAGGGCAAACTGTAAGGTTAATGTTGAGTGAACTTTGGCCTTTATTGGTTGCTTCCACAGTCCTGAAAGGGTTGGATAAATGTCACAGTCTCATGAAGGAAGCATATCCTATGAAGAATAACTCTATTTGCCCTGTTTATTCTTACTGTCTATCCTCTGTTCTTCAAAGTACTACACTTTTACTGCAGATAAACGTTTGATAGAAAATTATTATTTAGCCATTGTAAAAGGTAGAGCAGTTATGCAACAAATCCTGCCAGTTCAGTGGAGATGGCTCTGCTATCATGAGGCTGTGGGGAAAACGAGCTTGCAGCTAGAGGGATGCACTGTGGGAATGTCAGTCTAGAACCAGCAAGCAAAGTCTATAAAAATTCTTGAGCAATTCACAAGTTTTTCCTTGTTCTCCTTTCACAACAGCTTGTGACTGCAATTTCCAGGGCACGGAGGAAGTGGGCTGTGACAAGCTGACAGGCAGATGTCTTTGTCGTCCTGGCTTTACCGGAGTCCGCTGTGACCAGTGTCAACGGGGTTACTGTGGCAACTACCACCGCTGCGAGGCATGCCATCCTTGCTTCCAGGCCTATGACGAAGACCTCCATAGGTTCGGTTTGCGTCAGGCCACCTTGAAAAATTCCACTCAGCAGCACCATGTGGGGACAATGAACTCCGGCTTCCATACCCGCCTCTTAGAGGCAGAAGGTGAAGTTCAGCACATCCAAGGGATCCTGGAAAATCCTCTCATGACACAGCAAGGACTGGATCAGGTGGCCAATGCCATTGCTACCATTAGGTAAACAAATTGCAACGGGCACGGGATGTTCAAAACATGGGAAAAAAGAGATCCCTGGTGTTTTGCTTCTAAAAAGTCTCTCTCCTGCCTGAACTGGAAAGAGGGGCTTCAGTTCCTCCTCAGCTCTTGGGTGCCTCTAGACTGTTACTATTTTTTGGAAGAGACTCAAGTGCACACTTTAAATTCAGGTTTGTGCAATTAAAGTGGATTAACGTGCTCTGTCACTCTAGCACAACAAATCCACTTATTAAAAATGGGTAGGAAGGTGATGGTGAAATGCACTGAGAAGCACTGGATGAATGAATGCTCAATGGGAAGACATATAAACACCAGGCAAGCAAATCAGGATGAATGCTCATAGAACCATAGGACAGTAGAGTTGGAAGGGCCATTGAGTCCAATGCAGGAATCCAGTTTAAAGCACACCCAACAGGTGGCTGTGCCATCTTTCCCTAGGGCAACTCATTGTCATAGAAGTGCCCCACAAACAACTGACAAATGAATGCTCAATAAAGACCTGACATAGTCTAACCTCCACATAAATTTTGCACAAATTTTGTTTGATGAACAAGTTTTCCAGAGAAACCCCTTAATTTGCTGGCTGTTTATGAGCAAGTTGCTGTCTTTTGGTTCCTCATATGACAAATGGGAATGCTGTTGACACTCTTTAGTGTTTTTCCAAGGGATAACATGATAAAGACTGCAAAGCAGTTTGCTTGTTAAAAGTACTATCTAACTGCTCATTTAGTGACTATAAGTTTGAACTAATTGTTTTAACTGCTACATACACTTCAGCCCTTGCCTGTTTCAATTAAAATCTCTCTGAAGCAAGCTCTGTCCCTTCCTATATGTTTCTTATCCTGTATCTGACACCAGAGGATATTTTTTTGCTGCTGCTGAAATATGACTCACAGTACTCAAGCTTTATTTCAGAGAGGTGCCACTGATTTCATGGGAGTTATGCTGGCATGACGGTTTAAGGGTGGTTATCAGAGGATGAAAGAAAGAGAATAATGATGAAATGTATACAAAAAACAACCCCCCTTCTGTGTTTTGTTGTATTAATTCCAGACGGACCATTGAAAGTTTCAGATCTGAAATACCTCTTATGGATGAAGTGTCCTCTTTGTCCATAGATATGGATAGTTTTGATAGAAGCCTGTTTCTGATCATCACTGAGTACCAAAACAAGAAGGCCCAGTTTGAAGCCAGCCGCAGCACAGATGTCTCAGGTAGGACAGTTGTGATTCAAACCCCACATAAGTTAATAGATGTAGCTGTATCTCCTACAGCAAACAGGGACAGTTGTCTGAATAAGTAGGGGCTTTGCCATATTGTGGATTTTATGTCCTATCTGAAAGACAGTGAAGAACTGATTTTTTAAAACTTAAGTTAGATCATCACAATCTTTCACACACACACCCATTTTACAACACCCTCCCTTGCTTATGAAAGTGGATCCAAGGAGAGGGACTTATATCAGAGACAATGTTGCACTTTCACAAAACTACATTCCCTAATGTCCTTTGGAGAAAGCTTTTGTCATTTTCACACAAGACTTCTGTCTTTAGCTGCTTAAAAATTGTAAACTACTTTGGAGAGGAGATTTTTCCTCCTCCATCTCCTCCTTGCTAGAGGCACTGTGAAACAGAGCCCACTGTAATAATCTCCAGTAAATAGATTTTGCAGGGTTTTGTAGCGCTTCCAAGCAGTTTATCCCTTTTGTGTGAAAATATTCTGTGTCAGTGGTTCCCAGACCTTTTTCTCCCCCTGAACCACTTGAAAATTACTGAGGATCTTGGCAGACCACTTGATGATTTTTTTCCCTGCCTGTTGTAGCAGTTCTAATGTGCTGTGCTAGATGCTGTATGACGTTTGTTATTTTATTGCTTCTTTTATTTTTTATATGTAATTTCATTGTATCACAATTTGCTCTCCATTTTCTCTGGTTGTATTTTATTGGATTATTTATTTATTTAATTTATTTAATTTAATTTATATACCGCCCTAAGCCCGAAGGCTCTCTGGGCGGTGTACATAAAAGGTAAAAGCAGGCACAATATATAAATACAATAAATATAATAACTCAAAAAACAAAAACACACAAACAATACGAGAACCAAACAACATCCAGAATACAACATAGTAATAAAATACTGTAAAAATACACTTTAAAATGCCTGGGAGTATAAAAAGGTTTTCACCTGGCGCCGAAAAGATAGCAGCGTCGGCGCCAGGCGCACCTCATCGAGGAGACCATTCCACAGTTCGGGAGCCACAACCGAAAAGGCCCTATTTCTAGTCACCACCCTCCGAGCTTCTTGTTGGGATGGTACTCGGAGGAGGGCCTTAGATGTTGAGCGCAGTGTACGGGTAGTTTACATTTTCCCCATGTTACATTTTATTGTATTATAATTTGAATTCTATGGAATACAATCACTAGAAAAGACAATAATGCTGGGAAAAACAGAAGGGAGTAGAAAAAGAGGAAGGCCAAACAAGAGATGGATTGATTCCATAAAGGAAGCCACAGACCTGAACTTACAAGATCTGAGCAGGGTGGCTCATGACAGATGCTCTTGGAGGTCACTGATTCATAGGGTCGCCATAAGTCGTAGTCGACTTGAAGGCACGTAACAACAACAACAACATGGAATACAAATTCTAACACAATAAAATACAATATAAAAAATAAAAGAAGCAACAAAAAGACAATTAAAAATCAATATGACATACTGTGGACCACCTGAATGAAGCTCATGGACCACTGTGGTCCATGGATCACAGTTTGGGAACCCCTGTTCTATGTCATAGAGAATTATTCTAAATGTGGTACTGTGAATTGATCCTGAGCTCCAGGCTCAAGCAAATTTCCAAGGAATTTCTAATTCTTTCTCTTGCTTACATATTCATACAGCGTATAGTCTTTACCAACAAAATATTGCTCTGAGGCTTTCCAGGAATACCCAGTGGTGTTAGTACTCCATTTTGAGAATGTTGTTTTAAGCTGTTACTTATTTATTTATTACATTTATTTACTGCCCCATAGCCAAAGCTCTTTGGGCGGTTTACAGCAATTAAAAACAAATATACAAATTTTAAAAGACAAAAAGCAATTTAAAGACACAATTTTAAAATTTAAAAAAACATGCTAAAATGCCTGGGAGAAGAGGAAAGTCTTGACCTGGTGCCGAAAAGATAACAGTGTTGGAACCAGGCCCACCTCATCAGGAAAATAATTCCATAATTTGGGGACCACCACTGAGAAGGCCCTCTCCCTTGTTGTCAGACTCCCAGCTTCCCTTGGAGGAGGCACCCGGAGGAGGGCCTTAGTTGTTGAGTGGAGTGTACAGGTGGGTTCATGTCGGGAGAGGCATAGTGGTCCTAAGCCATGTAAGGCTTTATAGGTTAAAACCAGCACCTTGAACGAGCTCGGAAACATACAGGCAATCAATGCAAGCAGGCCAGAATCGGTTTTATATGTTCGAACCATCTGGTCCCTGTTACCAATCTGGCCGCTGCATTTTGCACAAACTGCAGCTTCTGAACCATCTTCAAAGGCAGCCCCACATAGAGCACATTGCAGTAATCTAGCTTGGAGGTTACCAGAGCATGGACAACTGAAGCCAGGTTATCCCTGTCCAGATAGGGGCATAGCTGGGCCACCAACCGAAGTTGGTAGAAGGCACACCGTGCCACCAAGGCTACCTGAGCCTCAAGTGACAGAGATGGTTCTAGGAGAACCCCCAAGCTATGAACCTGCTCCTTCAGGGGGAGTGCAACCCCATCCAGGACAGGTTGGACATCCACCATCCGGTCAGAAGAACTGCCCACTAGCAGCATCTCAGTCTTGTCTGCATTGAGCCTCAGTTTATTAGCCCTCATCCAGTCCATTGTCGCAGCCAGGAACTGGTTCAGCACATTGACAGCCTCACCTGAAGAAGATGAAAAGGAGAAATAGAGCTGCGTGTCATCAGCATACTGATGGCAACACACTCCAAAGCTCTGGATGACCGCACCCAGTGGTTTCATGTAGATGTTGAACAGCATGGGGGACAGAACTGACCCCTGTGGAACCCCATACTGGAGAGTCCAGGGTGATGAGCAATGTTCCCCAAGCACCACCTTCTGGAGGCAACCTGCCAAGTAGGAGCAGAACCAGTGCCATGCAGTCCCTCCCACTCCCAACTCAGCCAGTCTCCCCAGAAGGATACCATGGTCGATGGTATCGAAAGCACTGAGAGATCAAGGAGAATCAACAGAGTCACACTCCCCCTGTCTCTCTCCCGATAGAGGTCATCATACAGGGCGATCAAGGCTGTTTCCGTGCCAAAACCAGGCCTGAAACCTGACTGAAATGGATCCAGGTAATCGATCTCATCCAACAGCGTCTGGAGCTGGCCTGCAACCACTCGTTCAAGTACCTTGCCCAGGAATGGAACATTTGCTACTGGCCTATAATTATTAAGATTTTCTGGGTCCAGGGAGGATCTCTTCAGGAGTGGTTTCACTACTGATCTTTCAGGCGGCCAGGGACCACCCCCTCTCGCAGAGAGGCATTGATCACTTCCCTGGCCCAGCCGGCTGTTCCATCCCTGCTAGCATTTATTAGCCAAGAAGGGCAAAGATCCGGCACAGAAGTGGTTGCACGAACCTGTCCAAGCACCTTGTCAACATCCTCAAGCTGCACCAACTGAAACTCATCCAAGAAATCGGGACAAGGCTGTGCTCTGGATACCTCGCTTGATTCACCTGCTATAACACTGGAGTCAAAGTCCTGGCGGATGCTAAAGATTTTATCCTGGAAGTGCCTAGCAAATTCATTACAGCAGGCCTCAGGTGGTTCTACCATGTCCTTGGGGCCAGCGTGTAATAGCCCCCGGACAATTCTGAAGAGGTCCGCTGGGCGGCAGATTGATGATTTGATAGTGTCAGGAAAATATTGGTTTTTTGCTGCCCTCACTGCCTCCATCTGCACTCAAGCTGTCTCCTATATTGTTTCATCGCTCTCAGCTCTGGGGTATACCATGGAGCCGTACGAGCTCTACACAGGAGAGGGCGCTCAGGAGCAATCATGTCAACCGCCTGGGTCATTTCTGTATTCCACAGTTGAACCAGGGTTTTGACAGGATACCATGGAACTCAGTAGCCAAACCATCGCAACAGTCGCAACCATCCAGAGGTCAGGTGAGCACTGCTGCCCCACCATGCTGTCTGCTACTGCCAGGTCTGCTTGACTAATATTGCACCCCAGAGCAGCCCACAAGCAACTAGAGCAAATACAGCAATATCGATCATAATGAGATTGCCTTTTTAAAAAAAGCTTTGTAGTGTCTGGGAGTTCCCATTTACATACCTGTTGAGTGCTCCTCGCTTGCTCGCTGGCTTCTACTGCTTTTTGCTGAGCATCGGCAGCCTGCAACTGGTTGTGGCTTGCTTTCTGCCGTAACTGAGCAAGTCTCCCAGTGAATCCGTCCAGCTGGTCAGTGATGTCCTGCACACTTTTCTGAGCTGGACTAAGGACAGTCTGGATCTGAACATCCCCCAAAAGGAAACATTTAGCAATGTAATTAAGATTCCTACCCCTGAAAAAAATGCTAGTTGGATCACGCAAAAACGTCATTTTACTCAGGAACATAGTAAAACTATGGAACTGATTGCCATAGGAAATAACGAAGGCACTTAGCACAAGGCTGTGCTCTGGATACCTCGCTTGATTCACCTGCTATTACACTGGAGTCTGTCCTGGTGGATGCTAAAGATTTTATCCTGGAACTGCCTAGCATATTCATTACAGCGGGCCTCAGATGGTTCTACCATGTCCTTGGGGCCAGCATGTAATAGCCCCCGGACAATTCTGAAGAGCTCTGCTGGATGGCAGATTGATGATTTGATAGTGGCAGCAAAATATTATTTTTTTGCTGCCCTCGCTGCCCCTAAATATAGCTTACCATAGGCACTTACCAGTGTGTAATTGCATCCACCAGGAGTTTGTCTCCATCTGCACTCAAGACTTCTCTTATATTGTTTCATCGCTCTCAGCTCTGGGGTATACCATGGAACTGTACGAGCTCTACACAGGAGAGGGCGCTCAGGAGCAATTATGTCAACCGCCCGGGTCATTTCTGTATTCCACAGTTCAACCAGGGTTTCGACAGGAGCGCCAGCCCTATCAGCTGGAAAACTCCCCAGAGCCCTTTGGAAACCATCTGGATCCATTAGTCTCTGGGGGCCCACCAGCTTAATAGGTTCCCCACCCTTGAAGAGGTGAAAGGCCGCTGTAAGCCTAAACTTCAGCAAGCAGTGATCTGTCCATGACAGAGGGACTGATGCAAGGCCCCCCACATTCAGATCACCAACCTCATGTCCAGTTGCAAAAACCAAGTCTAGAGTATGCCCTGCTACATGTGTTGGTCCAATGGCATGTTGGGACAGTCCCATAGTTCATGGAAACCATGAAATCCTGAGCCGCCCCAGATAAGGTGGCCTGAGCATGGATGTTGACATCCCCCAAACCCAACAATCTGGGGGATCTTACAACTCAGCTAGGGAGTCTGTTGGGCAGCGGGGTGGGTGGTACACCAACAGAATCCCCAGTCTGTCCCGCTGACCCAACACAAGGTGCAAACACTCCAGACCAGTAGTCACATGGACAGGGTGCTTGCAGAGGGAGATGGAGCTCCGATAGACCACAGCAACCCCCCCCCCCGACCCTCATGTCTACCCTGATGCTGAACCAGGTACCCTGGCAGACATAGCTGGGAGAGACTGACTCCTTCCTGCTCACCCACCCAGGTCTCAGTTATACATGCCGGATCGGCTGCCTCATCCACAATTAAACCGTGAATGAGGGAGATCTTATTATGCACCAATCTGGCATTTAGGAGCAGCATCCGGAGGTCTGATTGCTGGCTGATAGGGCAACCAACAAAACTGCGGGTGTGGGGAGGACACTACCTGGGCCGCGTTCCCCTTACCTGGCAAGTCCTCCTCACAACACCATATCTCCCTCTACCCATCACTACACTAATTGGGGGGCCCTCAAGTCTCCCCACTTGGCTCTGAGCCCTCTCTCCAGGCACATAACTCAAGACTTGCCAGTCCCACAAAAAGCCAGGGAATCTACAAGCAGGAGCCACCTCAGCCAGTCAGCTTATGTATCCCCTCCAGGGAAGGGACAGGTGGACGAAATCAGCAACAGCTGGCTGAGTACCTGGGGGCCTGGTCCTGCAAGGTGTGACAACCTGCAGAACAGAAGTCCAACAGGGAGAGGCCGGTGGTGGTAGCCGAGCAGCAGCAGCAACAGCAGCAGCAACAGCAGCAAGCAAAGCAAGCAGGCAGGCAGGCAGGCAGCTGCAGCAGATGGCTCTCCCTCTTCCCTGGGTGATGGTAGTCCCCTTCTTCCTGCAGGCACTGGGTGATCTAATGAGAGGTGTGCAGAATATCCTCCCCTCCAGGGAAACATCACTAATCTGATTGAAACTATTTTTGCGTCCCTTGAAAATCTTTGGATACTTCCCTGGAGTAGGAAGTTCCAAATCTCCTTCTAAATTTCTGTGTAAATGAAATTTGATGTCAACTCTAGATCTAATGTAATACTCACTCTGGAAGGCTGGGGAGAATGCAGCACTGATGCTCCAGTGCTTTACCAAACCTACATGTTCAGATTCTCTTCATGGATGGAGATGTCCTGTAGAAACTGAAGAATATTTTTGCTTGTTTTTTCAGAACTCTCTTTGGAGAGTTTAAATTCACATGAACCCTTAAAATTGAAGGTTCACATCATGTTGTGAAAAATTGACATTTTTGCAATTATTTTGTTTTTTGAGTGGGATGGGGCGGGGAACTCTCAAGTTCAAATGCACTGACTCGTATTTAATTTCACCTGTCTTGTTTACAGAGAGAGGTCTGTACCTGTATGGCTTCCATTAATTTAGTGTTTTTGAGAGATAAGATATCCTGTTACAAACAGGGACTTTTAGAAGCCTGCATAGCTCAGTTCACAACATTCTTTTTCTGCTCAGTCTCTGTTACCTTGATGTGACTTGCAAATCAAGTTGCCAACTTTTTCACTGGCATGGTGGTGGGGTGATGAGGAAAATTTCTCTGATTGGATTATTTGCCTGTGGCATTGAGAATCCTGCTTTAAAAACATGTTGTGAACAGCACTGTTATAGCACAGCACCAGAGATCTGTACTGGATTGGTCAGTAAAACTACGGGCCAGCTTGGACCCATACAGCAGTTTTGCTTTTGTTTGTTGTGCAATGCAACTTGATGAAAATAGGAACATAGGAAACTGCCTTATGCCTACTCAGACTATCGGTCCATCTAGTCAGCATTGTCCACACTGACTGGCAGCAGCTCTCCAGGGTTTCAGGCAGGGAACATTCCCAGCCACACCTAGAGATGCCAGGGATTAAATCTCAGACCTTCTGCATGCAAGGCAGATGCTCTACCACTGAGCTACGGCCCAGGGCCTTTTCTCTAAATTGTGGAAGCAGTTACTGTAGCAACTTCAGTGTTGCCTCCCTTCCTGAACCCCAATGAAAGGAAGTGTGACAGATCACATACTTCAGCTTGCTAAATTCTGCTGTAAGACAATCAGGAATCTTGGAGCCACAGATAGTAGAGGCACATCCTATGTGCAGCTTACAAACAATTCAAGGTTAGCATGTGCATCTCTCCCCCACCCCCCTTGCTTGATACATGTTTGAAAATCCATTAAAGTAGAGAGAAAGGACCATTAAGCAGTTTTGCATGGAAGGTGATTGACAAGTGCTTTTCAGTTGGGTGCCTTGTGATTCACTGTTGTGGACTGCTCGTTCTTCCTTCATACCCGGGGCTTGGAAAGGAATGCTGCATGATGAGTCACTAAGCCATTCAAACTGCATTTTTCTTTTGTTTCCCACAGGGGCATTCAAGACTGTCAGCTCTGCGCATCAGACATCTTCTAATGCCAGCATGCGCATAGCTGGGTCTTCTAGACTACTGGCTCAGTCTATGGAAAACAGGGAAAGTGCTGAGGAGCTAGAAGGTGATCTTGCAGGCCATGGGTCAGGACTGGAGGCTCTGCAGGGTGAAATGGCGTTCTCTCCAAACTTGACACCAGTCATTAATAAGGTGAAGTCAACACTTAACCTCTGCCAAAGGTGGTGCTACATAGTCTGTTTGCTCAATTTGCAGAATAATTTGTTACCCAGTGACAGCAGTTTTCCACAGTTCTGACTGCAGCCCAAATGGCTGTGGACTATTGAGACATAGGGTTGTTTTGGGCCAAAGTTTCTCATTTTGTATTCTTCCTTTCTGCTGTTCTCCATTGCCATGGAGACAGAGATCAGCATCTCCTGTTGCCGTGAATATCACTCATAGCACAATGGGGAGGAGAGCCTGGCTGGGAGTCCAGAGTCTGTGAGTTCAAATCCCCGCTCGTGTCTCCTGGGTGTAAACGGCCAGCTAAAGATCACCCCACAGTGAGTGGCTCAGGGGTTACCTGCCCTGCCACCTGTGCAGCCGTGGGCAAGCTGCAGAGTCTCAAGGAGCCCAGTTGCCCCCCGGCTGGCAGTTGCAGACAAGGAAGGGGCTGGCTTGTGCAGCTGTGGCAAGCTGTGTAGCCCCTAGCCGGCAGGGGAGGACTAGCCTCAGAGGGAGGCAATGGTAACCCCCCTCTGAATACCGCTTACCATGAACACCCTATTCATAGGGTCGCCATAAGTTGGGATCGACTTAAAGGCAGTCCATTTCCATTTTTCAGTCTTGTTGCATTTTGGAGCAGTGTTCTCAAATTTATTTATTTTATTTATTTAATTAAGCTTATATACCGCCTGACTAGCAACAGCTCTCTGGGCAGTGAACATTAAAAATACAATAAAAATAACACAAAACTGTACACAAAACTGTACAGTCTAAAATCAAAATATAATAATTTACAATTAACAGGAATTAAAATGCCTCAGAGAAGAGAAAGGTTTTAACCTGGCGCCGAAAAGATGATAGTGTTGGCGCCAGGCGCACCTCCTCGGGGAGACCATTCCATAGTTCGGGGGCCACCACTGAGAAGGCCCTAGATCTTGTCACCACTCTCCAGGCTTCCCTATGAGTCGGAACCCGGAGGAGGGCCTTCGTAGTAGACCGTAGTGTACGGGCCGGTTCATATCGGGAGAGGCGTTCCGACAGATATCGTGGTCCCGCGCCGTATAAGGCTTTATAGGTAAGTACCAACACTTTGAATCTGGCCCGGAAGCATATTGGAAGCCAGTGCAAACGGGCTAGCACAGCTGTTATATGCTCAGACAGCTTAGTTCTTGTTAGCAGTCTGGCTGCCGCATTTTGCACTAGCTGTAGCTTCCGAATCGTCTTCAAAGGTAGCCCTACGTAAAGCGCATTGCAGTAGTCCAGACGCGAGGTTACCATAGCATGTACCACTGATGAGAGGTCCTCCTTACTCAGATAGGGACGTAGCTGGGCTACCAACCGAAGTTGGTAGAACGCATTCCGGGCCACCGAGGCTACATGAGCCTCAAGTGTGAGGGAAGAGTCTAAGATGACTCCCAGACTATGCACCTGTTCCTTTAGGGGGAGTGTAACCCCATCCAGGACAGGGTATATATCCACCATCCGATCAGAGAAACCATCCACCAACAGCATCTCAGTCTTGTCAGGATTGAGTCTCAGTTTGTTAGTTCTCATCCAGTCCATTGTCGCAGCCAGGCAACGGTTCAGCACATCGACTGCCTCACCTGAAGAAGATGTAAAGGAGAAGTAGAGCTGCGTGTCATCAGCATACTGATGACAACGCACTCCAAAACTCCTGATGACCGCCCCCAGCGGCTTCATATAAATGTTAAAAAGCATGGGAGACAGAACCGAACCCTGCGGGACCCCACATTGGAGAACCCACGGTGTCGAGCAATGTTCCCCAAGCACTATCTTCTGGAGACGACCCGCTAAGTAGGAGCGGAACCACTGCCAAGCAGTGCCTCCAACTCCCAATTCCGCAAGCCTCTCCAGAAGGATACCATGGTCAATGGTATCAAAAGCCGCTGAGAGGTCAAGGAGAATCAACAGAGTTACACTCCCTCTGTCTCTCTCCCGACATAGGTCATCAAACAGGGCGACCAAGGCAGTCTCAGTGCCAAAACCAGGCCTGAACCCCGATTGAAA
This sequence comes from Rhineura floridana, assembly GCF_030035675.1. Classification (NCBI taxonomy): domain Eukaryota; kingdom Metazoa; phylum Chordata; class Lepidosauria; order Squamata; family Rhineuridae; genus Rhineura; species Rhineura floridana. The sequence goes on from NC_084485.1 coordinate 60,299,445, forward strand.
TGGATCTAGATAATCGGTTTCATCCAATAGCGCCTGGAGCTGGTCAGCAACCACACGTTCCAGGATCTTGCCCAGGAACGGAACATTGGCTACTGGTCTGTAGCTGCTGACATCCTCTGGGTCCAAGGAAGGTTTTTTCAGGAGTGGTCTCACTGCCGCCTCTTTCAGACAGCCAGGGACCACTCCCTCTCGTAAAGAGGCATTAATCACTTCCTTGGCCCAGCCAACTGTTCCTTCCTTGCTAGTTTTAATTAGCCAAGAGGGGCAAGGATCCAGTACCGAAGTGGTCGCACGAACCTGTCCAAGCACCTTGTCCACATCCTCGAGCTGAACCAACTGAAACTCATCCAACAAAACATGACAAGACTGTGCTCTGGACACCTCAGTAGGATTAACTGCTATTAAATAGGAGTCTAAGTCCCGGCGAATGCATGAGATCTTATGCTGGAAGTGTTCAGCAAATTTATTACATCGAGCTACCGATGTATCTGCCGTATCTTGTAGGCCTGGATGAAGTAGGCCACGAACCACTTTAAAAAGCTCCCGTGGGCGTGAGAGAGATGACTGAATAGTGGCGGCGAAATGTTGTTTTTTTGCCGCCCTCACCGCTCCTACATAGAGCTTAGTAGAAGCACGAACCAGCTCATAATTGCATTCGTCGGGAGTTCGTCTCCATCTCCGCTCAAGCCGCCTCCTGTCTTGTTTCATCGCTCTCAGCTCCGGAGTATACCAAGGAGCTGTATGAGCTCTACATAGGAGAGGGCGCGCAGGAGCGATCGTGTCAACAGCCCGGGTCATCTCTGTATTCCACAGATCGACCAGGGCTTCGACAGGAGCGCCAGTCTTATCAGCCGGAAAAACCCCCAGAGCCTTTTGAAAACCTTCAGAATTCATTAGTCTCTGGGGGCGGACCAATTTAATAGGTCCCCCACCCTTGCAGAGGGAAAAGGCTACTGAAAGTCTAAACTTCAGCAAACAATGATCTGTCCATGACAACAGGAGAGATGTAAAACTCCCCACATCCAGATCACTATCCCCATGTCCAGTAGCAAAGACCAGGTCAAGAGTATGCCCCGATGTATGTGTTGGGCCACTAACATATTGAGACAGCCCCATGGTTGTCATGGCGGCCATGAAGTCCTGAGCTGCCCCAGACAAAGTAGCCTCAGCATGAATGTTGAGATCTCCCAGTACTAATAGTCTGGGGGATCTCAACAGTATCTCCGAGACCACTTCCGTCAGCTCAGTTAGGGAAGCCATTGGGTAGCAAGGTGGGTGGTACACCAAAAGGATTCCCAGTCTGTCCCTCTGGCCCAGCACAAGGTGCAAACACTCCAGACCAGTGATTGCATGGACATGGTGCTTGGTGAGTGAGACGGAACTCTTATAGACCACAGCGACCCCCCCTCCCCGACCCTCAGATCTACCATGATGCTGAACCAGATACCCCGATGGGCAGAGCTGGGACAGACTAACTCCTCCCTGTTCACCCACCCAGGTCTCGGTTATACATGCCAGATCGGCCACCTCGTCCACAATCAAATCATGGATGAGGGAGGTTTTATTATGTACCGATCTGGCATTAAAAAGCAGCAACTGGAGATCTGAGAGTTGGCTGATAGGACAACCAACAACCCTGCGGGTATGAGAAGGACCAGAACGCGGCACAGCCACTACATGTCTGGGCTGCGTTCTCCTTACCTGGCACGTCCCTCTCATATCACCATACCTCCCTCTACCCGTCACTACGGCAATTGGGGCCCCCTCAGGTCTCCCCTCTTGATGATAAAATCTCTTCCCGAGGCACATGATAAACTATAAATACAAAAAACTCATATACATAAAAATACACATTCACTCACAACATACACTCATATAACACCCATTCATCCACTTCAAACCCACACAGAAGACACAGTCCCGTATTCTGTGCGCCCAAACGCCAGCTCTAAGACCGTTCTTCTTCCCACGTAAAACGCCACCTGGGGCCTGGTCCTGCAAGGTGCACATGGGCATGGAGGAGTTGCAGGGATATCAGACATTCCAATGACCTCTAAAACTGCTAGGGATTATTTCTTGTGTGGATCCTGTGATTGTTCCTATGATTGTTCAAGGTGGGGCAGAAATCTCCTGAGGGGCCCCAATGACAATCAATCCTTAAATCAGTGCTTGGAAAAGTTACTTTTTTGAACTACAACTCCCATCAGCCCAATCCAGTGGCCATGCTGGCTGGCGCTGATGGGAGTTGTAGTTTAAAAAAGTAACCTTTGCAAGCTCTGCCTTAAATCTATCCAAGTGGCCCTCCCATTCAGAAATGGCTTCTGGGTCATCTCCAGGCATCTCTAGAGGTCATGGGCCTTGATAGCTGCCTGATCATGGCCACAGAACCACCTTCTCCCACATGAATAAGTGCTATTGCATTCAATTTGACTTACTTTTGATTAGATTGCAAAGTAAGAAGCCCTACCAGAGAATAGGTCTTCTTGGTGATGGTGGTTCTTTGCCAACATTCAGGTGTCAAGTGAAGTTTATCTCATTCTCTCACACATTTTAATGATACTGGAGATTCTTCTGTTCCTCTTTATGTTGTCTCTATTTGGGCATCTAATTGCTGCCTCTTTTGTTTTATCTGCTGCTGCTTTATTTTGTGTGTCTTGTTCCTGTAGTTGCACTGCATTGTATTTTAGTGTTTTGCATTGTAAGCCCCCTTGGAGCTATTCAGCCAAAGACAGGTTAGAAGTACTACAGGTAAATAAAGAAAAATATTAACCCACAAATTGTTTTTATTTTTTGTATTGCTGATTGTGTGGTTCCTCTGTTTAGATTTGCAGTGGCATCAGATCAGAGATCTGCAGTCCTGGGGAATGTCCTGGAGAACTGTGCCCCCAGGAAAACGCAACAGTATGTGGCCATGGTCTGAGCTGTAGAGGGATCATCTCGCTTTCTGGCAGCTCCATCCACACTGCCAGGAAAACCACCCAAGATATTCACAACTTAAATATCCGACTTCAGGAGACTACACAGATGGTGGGTGTGCAGAACAGAGGAAGAAAAAGGGGAGCTTCTACCTTGCTTCCAAGGGAGGCAAAGAGTGAGAGCTCTTTTGGAAGCATCAAGGAGAATACGTGTTTTGTGCTGTATGGCTTTTTGTGAACTTTTGAATATGGTGTAATGACATCTAACATGCAAACTGCATATTTTCAGTTATAATTTCTATCCATGTGACTTTTTAATTTGAATGATTCATCTGCCTAGTATTTCTATGCCCAGTCTTACAAGCGTACTAGCACAGGAATAGCTGGCATGGTGTCTTCCAGATGATGTTGGGCTCTGGCTCTTGTCAGTTCCAGACAGCATGGTTAATGGTCAGGTATGATGGGAGTTGTAGTCCAGCAACACTTGGAGGGCATCAGGTTGGTTGCCCTTGTGCTAGCACAATTACTGACAGTGAAATAGCCAAGAAGCATCTTGGACAAGGCCTCTGCTGAACCAAAATGTGGTGTGTGGAGCAAATGAGAGCATGCTTTGAATGTGCATAGTGCATGTTGTCATAATGCCATAGTGGAATCATGAAAAACTCAAAAACGAGTATTCATGCTCTTTGCATCTGTTGGTTGGCTCAGAGAAGGCCATTTTTTCATTCATTTTCTTTTTCAATTTCCAATTTTTTCACTTTAAAAACAACAACCAGGAAACACTGGGTAATTAAGAAACAGGGAGATTAACAGTATTGCTGAAAGACAACCTGGAACCAGCTTTGGACGTTGAAGTTTTAGTGTGTATATACCATGCAGAAACTGACTCTGCCTTTTATTTTGACAGATCAGAGCAGCAGAAATAGCTGCTGGCCAGATTCAAACTAATGCCCAGAATCTGGGAGACCAAATGAGTGCAACTAGGACCCAGATAGAAGGAGACATCCAACGCACCCAGCAGTTCATCAGCCAAGTTCGCAACTTCCTGTCAGGTAAGACCAACACCTACACATGAAACATCTGTTAATTCCTTGCAATTAGATCTTATTTAAAATAGTTCTCATAAAAACACACAAAGCAAATGAATTAGTACTGTATATTGGACCAATGCATTGATTTAAAAGTTTCTTGCTTACAGGAATATAAGTACTTAAAAAATATCTTATGCTCAGGCCAGGGATTGCCAACATGGCACCCACAAAGGACTTTGTTGGCACTCCTGGGTGTTATGGTGCCCAAAGAGGCCAGGCTGGGAACCATCATGATTTTTTTTAAAAGAAATTGGTTTGGTTTGCTGCTGTTGTTGTTGTTATTATTATTATTGTCCTGCCCTTCCTCCCACAAGGAGCCCAGGGCAGTTTAAAGAACTGTAGATGCTTCCTTTGTCTGTGGAGGGGCTTTTCTGTATGGTGGTGATGGGGTTTATTGAAGCCTACTCTGAGTGTGTGATTGAAAGAAATACACTTGGGCAGACAGGTGGGGTGAGATGTGTGTGTGTGTGTGTGTGTGTGTGTGAGAGAGAGAGAGAGAGAGAGAGAGAGACCTATATATAAATGTGTTGTATGTGTGTTTGTGTGATGTCTGTGAGAGAGGGAGAGAGGTACATGCAGTCTTTCTGTGTGTGCATGTGTTGTGTGTATGCATGAGGTATGTATGCATGAATGTGTTGTCTGTGTATATGTGTGGTGTGTGTGTGAGAGGGAGAAATGTACTTGGGCAGAGAGAGAGGGAGAGATGTATAAGTGAAGCGAGTGTGTGTCTCTATGAGTGGGAGATGGATGTCTGTGTATGGTCTGTATGTGTGATGTGTGTGCAAGAGAGAATGAGTGTGATATGGCCATCTTGTATATTTTTCCTGGTACTGGGGAATGCTCCTTGCTATTAAACAGCAACAGCATCAGGGTTTGTGTGTGATCTCCACAATCAGGACCAACAGGACATAGCTGACTTTCCATGGTAAGCAAGAGGTTGTCTGAGGGGGTGGGGTAGCAGTGATTACTATGCTGTCCCTCATTTTGCATTATGCCATGCTCCCCATAGCCATTTTGTGATATTTCATGGCAGTCATTTTGTGACTGGCACCCACTGCTCTTTCTCAGAAATCAAAATGTGGTCACTCCTGGCCTAGGCAGATAGATACTAGGCAACTTCTGCTGGACCAGTCACAATAAACTAATTTACAGGCAAGAGTTGTCCATAGAAATGGCTCAGTATCTTAGATATTGTAATGCCTACCCTTGAACAGTGGCAAACTTATTGAAGGGTAGGCATTACAATATCCTTCTTTCTGCTCTGACAAACATGCGTAGGTTGTCAGGACCTGCATCCCCACTTCTTTAGGCACAAGGACTTTCCTTGCACAATACCTATTGCCGACTGTCTATTTCCCCTACCTATTGATAGTGAAGTGGAATGCCTTTTGCATAACAGCTGTTACACACAAAAGCTTTATTCAAATGGTTGTTTCGTAAAACATGTGGGTGTTTTCTTTTAAATCAAGGCCATGTGAAGAAAAGATGTAATGGCAAAATGAGTGGTTATTTCAGAGCAAGGATCTGACAACCCTGGATTTGCTTGCTGAAGTTTAGTCTGCAGGGATCTTATCTTCAATGCAGGTTTATGTATGTTGTGACATTCTGACATTACAGTTTCACACAACTTTGGGCAAGGCAGGGTGGTGGACTAGGTTCGTTCCAATTCTAGGAAATAGATGCTGACAGTGATTCAGTAGTGTAATTGTAGACAAGGAAAGGGCCATGTATACTCTCCTAGAGAGGGTATTCCAAAGATCTGTGGCCACCACAGAAAAAATCCTATCCCTGGGTCTCCCTTCTGTTTCCTCACCTTCTTTTAAGACACCGCTGCTACTACCAGTCCTGTGATAAAGAAACTGATTTAGTGCATTGCATTTTTTTGTTTTGTTTGTGTGGAGATGAACAATTTTACATTTGAGTTCCTGGGTGTATGATGCTATCTAGATTTTGTGATTTGCTAATCTGTAATTTGTGCTAGAACTTCCTCTCACTTTTCCTCTCATACTGCCTCTAGTTCAGTCATGAGTATCTGTCCAACATATTCTGCAGGGAAAACCAATGTAAAAAAAAAGTATTTAGGCTGTAATGCTGCACCTCAGTAGGCCTTATTTCTGAGTGGATACATATGGGATTACACTGTAAAGTTTCAATCCTTTGTACTCTTACTTGAGAGTAAGATCCATTGAACACAGCTGGCCTTATTTCTGAGTACAATGCATAGGGGATTGTGCCTTAAGCTTCTCTGGAGTCTCCTTGTCCTCCTTCAGTAATTATTTTACAGGAAAGTGTTGACCCAGTCACTGTCTCTGCCTGAACATGCAGCAAAACATTTCCATTGGCCACACTTGGAAGACAAAGGGGTCAATCTACCAACCAGTTGCAAAAGCTCCTTGAAACTGATTTTCTTAAAAATGCACTGAAGTTGATCTGATTGATTTCGACTGGACATCAGGAAAAACTTCCTAACTGTTAGAGCCATATGACAATGGAATCAATTACCTAGAGAAGTAGTGGGCTCTCCGACACTGGAGGCATTCAAGAGGCAGCTGGACAGCCATTTGTCTTGCATGCTTTGATTTGGATTCCTGCATTGCACAGTGGGTTGGACTTGATGGCTTTATAGGCCCCTTCCAACTCTACTATTCTATGATTCTATGATGAGGTTTTAAGTGTAAAAAGGGGCAGCATTTGACTAGCATTGTGTGCCCCCATTTTGAGAAAAGACAGATAGATAGAGATGCACTGGAACCAGCACAGCGTGTCTCTACCAGCAGAGTGTGATGGACCAGTTACCTCCTGCTGCTTTGAAAAATGCCTACACGTAGAGAGAATAAGAGGCATTGCTAACAGCTAGGATGGCCAGATTCAAAAGAGGAATTTCTACACCAACTTAACTAAGGGTTCCTTCAAACAATTGAACAATTCTATTTATTGAGCGTTCATCTGGATTTGCTTGCACAAAGCTTACACAGAGGTTAGGTTATGTCTGATTTTTGTTGAGCATTTGTTTATTTATTTATTTGATTTATATCCCACCCTTCTTCCCAGTAGGAGCCCAGGGCGGCAAACAAAAGCACTAAAAACACTCTGAAACATCATAAAAACAGGCTTTAAATTATTTTACAAAACATCCTTAAAAAATATATTAAAACAAAACATCTTTAAATACATCTTTTTTTAAAAAAAAACTTTAAAACATTTTTAAAAAAGCTTTAAAAACATATTAAAAAGCAATTCCAACACAGACACAGACTGTTCTGATCTGTTTGCAGGGAAGATGCATGACAATGAGCATTTGTCCTCCATTTATCCTGATTTGCTTGTGGGGTGTTTATACGTCAATCATTTGTTCATCCCACAGGTTTCAATGCATTTCCCCATCACTTTCCAAACTGCAAAGAGTTTGATTTTTTTATAAAGTGGATTTGTTGTGCTAGGATGACAGAGTGCTTTCATCTACTTTAATTGTGCAAATTTAAATTTACAGTATGCACTTGAATCCCACCCACAAAACAGTGACAGTCTGGAGGCACCGTAAGGGACAATTTATATAATACATGCAAATGCATGTAAAGATGCCAAAATGGTCTTTTTTACTTTTTAATGAAAACAGACTTGGGAGAGTGTGAATTTGATCAAGTGAGCTGTGGGCTGTGTGCTCTTTGTGTCTCTGTGTGCATGCATGACCCTTTTACTGCTGGGCATTTTTCCATTGCAAATCACACCCTCAAACTGCTTGCTTTCCCTCCCCTGTGGTCATGAAACCCTGAGAGGCTGTGGTGGAGGAGGCAGGAGAAAGCAGGACTGATTTGGATAAGGAAAAAATGGTCAGTAGGAAAGTATGAAATACACTTTTCCCTTGCTGTCTCAAAACAGCACCCTTCCAAACCTACTTTCCATTGACAAAGGCTGCCAAGATGCCTTTGTGTGTAATGTGTAATTTTCCCCTTCATAAATTTCTTCTTAGAATCCTTCTGTTCTCTTGTTGGTCTCCTTGGCAGTTTTTTAAAACCATGTCTGGCTTTGCTAATATAAGGACCGAAAGGGGACCCACAACATTTTTTTCAGTGTATCCCCCAATTCCCTACACCATAACAGCTCATTATCAGGGTTTTCATCCAGTTTAGAACAGCAGTCTTGTGGTGCCAATTGGGGATGGCAGAGGATGCCATTTTTCTTTCCCATCTTCCTATAAACCTCCTCCTACTCTGTTATGTAGTAGTAAAGGAATCAGGGTTGCCCCTGGATGTTACATAGCGATATATAGCTTGGAAGAATTGGGTGGAGAGGGTTGTTCATGGCATGCATCCCCCAATGTTCAGCTCAAGGATTGAATTCTCACTCCCTCCATTTTCCTCCACCCCGACTGACCCCTTCAGGTGCTTTCAAGTATATCTTTGGGGGCAGCTGAGCCAGGGGATGCCTGTTCACACAAGCCCTACGCAGAAGTTATAATCCTTTTGTGGTTCTCATCACATTCACTGGCCACGCCCCTTGCATCACATCCCCGCTGTTCTCTACATGTTGCAACTAGAAAGTCTGAAGCTAAGAGCCTGCTCCATGTGTTTGGTCTCTGTATGTGATTTAGCACCCCCGATCACACAGGGTTTAGCACCCCGATCTCCCAGTGTGACAGCAGTCACACTGGGAGGCCACATGTGTAGAGGAAGCTCCCTGCTGTAGCTGTTCCCCCTCATACGATATTCATGCCTGAATAGGGCTATAGGCTGTCTGACTTCTATTCCTTTAGATACTTTTCTAAAAAAACCCGTGGGAATCCAGGATTTTAGCATAGATGTGATGGGACAATAGCAAGCCCCTCCATCTTCAAACAAAAAGTAGCGAAGACAGGAGTTCAATGTGAACACAGAAGAACCTTCTCCAGACATTGAGATCTGTGTGTCAAGATTTGTCCTGTATCTTTGTTTGGAAGAGCAACAGACCTGGCTGCTCTAGCTATGCAATATTTGGTTTTCTTTATGTCTCTAAGCTTTAAGAAGGCTTCTAGTTGGTTGTGTAAGATATACAGTCTCAGTTACACTTGATTTGACTTCCCTTCGTTATCTTCACAGATCCAGATACTGATGCTGCTACCATCCAGCAGGTCAGCGATTATGTCCTCTCCCTTCACCTTCCTACTGACTCTGCCACACTCATCAGAAATATGAATGAGATTCAGAACCTGGCTGCTAAGCTACAGTGCCCTGAGAGCATCATTGCCCAAACTGCTGGGGACATTGCTAAGGCCAAACAGCTTCAGCAGGAGGCTGAAGAAGCAAGGTAAAGAAGGCTTTGGTGGTTTGGGATCATGAAAGAACTGGTCCATAGTTTCAGTGATATTTTGGTTTGAGCCCATTTATGGTATTGCTCAGAAGAAACAATGCCACATCCTCCAGCTAGCAGAAGTGGGCTTGCCTTTCTTGGAGCTTTCCAGGGATGCATGCTCAAAACTCTGGCTGAAGTTTTTCAAGCATCTCTCTTGTGATAAAATATATATAATGTGATTTCATTTAGCACTCATTCAGATTTATTGCCAGAAGCATGGCAGTCACCTCCTTGAAGCATCATCCCATACTACTGCAGTAAGAGCAGTATGTGGGGCTGTCCTTCAGATTGCTCTGGGCAGCTCCAGCTAGTGCAAAATGCAGCGGCTTGACTGTTCACTGGGGCAGGATATCGCAACCATGTTATGCCACTGCTGAAAGAATCTCTTTTGTCTTTTCAGCATCTACTGAAGACATTCTTCTTTCAAAAAGCCTTTTAAGTAGAGATCTTCTCCAGTCTGCATATGTATTAGAATTCTTTTTAGGTGTTTTAATTGTGTTATTGCTTATGTGTTTGCTGCCCTGGGCTCCTTTGGGAGGAAGTGCAGGATGTAAATTTAATGATAATGAATAATAATGAATAATGAATGATGATGATGATAATAATGATAATAATAATTTGAATACAGGAACCACATAGGCTCTTTGCATCCAACATTGCTCTCCTTTCTAGCCAGGCAGAAATCAAGTGCAAAGTAACCATGCATCTGACCCACCCACATGGTGTTGCTTGCTATAGCAGCATGGGACTGTGCTATGGGGAGGCAGCCCCAATGCTTTGAAGTGTTCAAGTGACTTCAGATTAGACCTTCTCCATGTTGTTGTAGTTGCTGCTGTTATTTGTATAGGATTTTACCTGCATGTAGCAGTATGTGATGAGACTCGAGAGGGGTGCTTTGTAATATCTGTATCTATCTTTAATCTTTTCCTAGGAACCGTGCCAATGCCATTGAGGGCAATGTGGAAGATGTGGTAGAGAATTTGAGACAAGGGAACATAGCACTTCAGGAGGCTGAAGATACAATCCATGGCTCTGGTTATTCCCTCAGGCTCATCCAAGACCGCCTTGATGAGGTAAACGACACTTGCTGAGCTTTTGGCACTAAAGCCCTATATGAGTTGCCTACTATAAAGCAGGCCCGCAAAACTTGTGATCCTCCAAGCCAAATTCACCATTACATGTTTTGTTTATGATTTGCATTAAAGAAAGAAGTCCTCTGAAGGTTGAACATCTACACACTCACCAGCAGAGGCAATAAAGTGCATTCCCTATTGAAAAGCATAATATTATAAATACTACTTTTAGTCTCAAAACATCACAGCTTCATTTCCCTTGCCCAATATAAGTAACTTCAGCTATTCTAACACTAAATAGTTAACACTCAAAACATTCGGTCAAGGTTCAGGTCTTGATATGCTAAGTGCCTTCGTTATTTCCTATGGCAATCAGTTCCATAGTTTTACTATGTTCCTGAGTAAAATGACGTTTTTGCGTGATCCAACTAGCATTTTTTTCAGGGGTAGGAATCTTAATTACATTGCTAAATGTTTCCTTTTGGGGGATGTTCAGATCCAGACTGTCCTTAGTCCAGCTCAGAAAAGTGTGCAGGACATCACTGACCAGCTGGACGGATTCACTGGGAGACTTGCTCAGTTACGGCAGAAAGCAAGCCACAACCAGTTGCAGGCTGCCGATGCTCAGCAAAAAGCAGTAGAAGCCAGCGAGCAAGCGAGGAGCACTCAGCAGGTATGTAAATGGGAACTCCCAGACACTACAAAGCTTTTTTTAAAAAGGCAATCTCATTATGATCGATATTGCTGTATTTGCTCTAGTTGCTTGTGGGCTGCTCTGGGGTGCAATATTAGTCAAGCAGACCTGGCAGTAGCAGACAGCATGGTGGGGCAGCAGTGCTCACCTGACCTCTGGATGGTTGCGACTGTTGCGATGGTTTGGCTACTGAGTTCCATGGTATCCTGTCAAAACCCTGGTTCAACTGTGGAATACAGAAATGACCCAGGCGGTTGACATGATTGCTCCTGAGCGCCCTCTCCTGTGTAGAGCTCGTACGGCTCCATGGTATACCCCAGAGCTGAGAGCGATGAAACAATACAGGAGACAGCTTGAGTGCAGATGGAGGCAGTGAGGGCAGCAAAAAACCAATATTTTCCTGACACTATCAAATCATCAATCTGCCGCCCAGCGGACCTCTTCAGAATTGTCCGGGGGCTATTACACGCTGGCCCCAAGGACATGGTAGAACCACCTGAGGCCTGCTGTAATGAATTTGCTAGGCACTTCCAGGATAAAATCTTTAGCATCCGCCAGGACTTTGACTCCAGTGTTATAGCAGGTGAATCAAGCGAGGTATCCAGAGCACAGCCTTGTCCCGATTTCTTGGATGAGTTTCAGTTGGTGCAGCTTGAGGATGTTGACAAAGTGCTTGGACAGGTTCGTGCAACCACTTCTGTGGTGGATCCTTGCCCTTCTTGACTAATAAAAGCTAGCAGGGATGGAACAGCAGGCTGGGCCAGGGAAGTGATCAATGCCTCTCTGCGAGGGGGGATGATCCCTGGCTTCCTGAAAGAGGGAGTAGAAAACCTGAAGAGACCCTCCCTGGACCCAGAAAATCTTAATAACTATAGGCCGGTAGCAAATGTTCCATTCCTGGGCAAGGTCCTGGAACGAGTGGTGGCAGGCCAGCTCCAGACACTCTTGGATGAGACTGATTATCTGGATCCATTTCAGTCGGGTTTCAGGCCTGGTTTTGGCACAGAAACAGCCTTGATCACCCTGTATGATGACCTTTGTCGGGAGAGAGACAGGGGGAGTGTGACTCTGTTGATTCTCCTTGATCTCTCAGTGCTTTCGATACCATCGACCATGGTATCCTTCTGGGGAGACTAGCTGAGTTGGGAGTGGGAGGTGCTGCATGGCACTGGTTCTGCTCCTACTTGGCGGGTCGCCTCCAGAAGGTGGTGCTTGGGGAACATTGCTCATCACCCTGGACTCTCCAGTATGGGGTTCCACATGGGTCAGTTCTGTCCCCCATGCTGTTCAACATCTACATCGAACCTTTGGGTGCGGTCATCCGGAGCTTTGGAGTGTGTTGCCATCAGTATGCTGATGACACGCAGCTCTATTTCTCCTTTTCATCTTCTTCAGGTGAGGCTGTCAATGTGCTGAACCGGTGCCTGGCTGCAACAATGGACTGGATGAGGGCTAATAAACTGAGGCTCAATGCAGACAAGACTGAGATGCTGCTAGTGGGCAGTTCTTCTGATCGGATGGTGGATGTCCAACCTGTCCTGGATGGGGTTGCACTCCCCCTGAAGGAGCAGGTCGTAGCTTGGGGGTTCTCCTAGAACCATCTCTGTCACTTGAGGCTCAGGTAGCCTTGGTGGCACGGTGTGCCTTCTACCAACTTCGGTTGGTGGCCCAGCTATGCCCCTATCTGGACAGGAATAACCTGGCTTCAGTTGTCCATGCTCTGGTAACCTCCAAGCTAGATTACTGCAATGTGCTCTATGTGGGGCTGCCTTTGAAGATGGTTCAGAAGCTGCAGTTTGTGCAAAATGCAGCGGCCAGATTGGTAACAGGGACCAGACGGTCCGAACATATAAAACCGATTCTGGCCTGCTTGCATTGGCTGCCTGTATGTTTCCGAGCTCAATTCAAGGTGCTGGTTTTGACCTATAAAGCCTTACACGGCTTAGGACCACAATACCTGATGGAACACCTCTCCCGATACGAACCCACCTGTACACTACGTTCAAGATCAAAGGCCCTCCTCCGGGTGCCTACTCCAAGGGAAGCTCGGAGGGTGGCAACAAGGGAGAGGGCCTTCTCAGTGGTGGCCCCCAAATTATGGAATGATCTGTTTGATGAGGTGTGCCTGGCGCCAACACTGTTATCTCTTTGGCGCCAGGTCAAGACTTTCCTCTTCTCCCAGGCATTTTAGCATGTGTTTTAAATTGTTTTTATATTGTTTTAAATTTTAAAATTGTGTTTTAAATTGTATATTTGTTTTAATGTTTTTGATTGCTGTAAACCGCCCAGAGAGCTTCGGCTATGGGGCGGTATACAAGTGCAATCAATCAATCAATCAATATCAACATGGTAGATCCCTCTGATGTGTAATTTCACCGTTCATCAATTTCTTCACAGGGATTTGAACAGGTGAAACAAAAATATGCAGAACTTAAGAAGCGGATGGGACAAGGATCAAACCTGGGAGAGCAAGGAGCTCGGATCCAAAAGGCCCACATGGAGGCCAACATATTGTTCAAAGAAGCCTTGAATATGATGGCTAAAATGGGAGGTAAGGGGAGCATGGATGTGGGCTCTCATACTTGCATGCCTTATAACTTACTTCACATCCTTTGTTTGCTCTGTCTTGTCAGGTCACACATGATTATGGATTTGAAAACAATTAGTGTGTCAGTCATAAAGATTCTCTCTGGATTAATTTTACCTCTAGAATAAGTAGAATTTTGGAAGTTTCAGCAGTGATATTGTAGGTATTTGATATATCTTTGGTCTAAATCAGGGGTGGGGAACCTATGGCCTCCCAGGTACCCAACCCCCATCAGCCCCAGCTGGCAATAGTCAGGGATGATGGGAGTTGTCCAACAGCAGCTGGAGAGCCACAGTTTAGCTATTCCTGGTCTAAGGGTAAGAATAGGTATTTTCTGCCATAAGACCTGTTGAGCATGCACCTGGGTGCACTCTCCAAAATAGAGCTTTTGCGCATGTGTGGTATTTAAACCTGTGCCATTGCAGTATCAGGGTTTTATGGAGAGGTGAAACAAAAAGCCACTGCAACAATCCCCCTATGTATCTTAGCTTGTTCTTTTGATGAGATGCCCATTCAAGGGGGTGGGGATTTAAACACTGTGTGCTATAGAGCCATTCACAGGCTCACTTAACAATTGCTTGCCAAGCCAAGTGCCAGGTTTTTTGATGCTCCATTTGAACACTTGAGATCTAATGACTTTGCTCAATATGCTTTGGGAAAGCAGCCAGTGTGTAGACTAAATGCTTTGGCCCTGGTAGCAGGTGGAGCATGAGTAACTGGCTGGCTCAAAGCCAGATATGTTATTGGAAAAGGGAGTCTGTGTTGCTTTCATTGATAAAGCCGTGCCTCTAATGAATGGCTTTCATTGAAGGTGCCTCTCTGTGCCAGATAGTTTGCAGCTGGCTGCTGCCAAGCAGTTACTCCTGCTCACAGTGTGCTAAACGCAGTAAGGAATGTTGATTTTACTAAAGAGGGCAGCAGGCAATTTCCCATGCAGAACACGACCAGCATACTTTACTAGTGTCTGCTGACGTCAATGTCAAAACTTGTTTGTCCTTAATTGGGAGGACCTGATTCAGGATGCTACGTGATAGAGCAATTTTTTAAATTATGGGTCAGCTCCTGCAGTGGTTTAGGAAGACTTGGTGAGATTGTTTTTAGGTAGTGTTACGGATAGACAGATAATAAGGTCTGCAAGGTACCTATGGGGATAGACCCAAGCAAAAAAGGACATTGCTGGATTTGCTTAGTAAAATAATCTATCCAGAACTTACAAGGATGCTTGTCTTGTAATTGCCAGCTGCCCTGGGCTCCTACTGGAAGAGAGGGCAGGATATAAATTAAATAAATAAATAATGCTTGTATTAAATTGTGGCAGTACTTAATTGTATGTCTGTACCCAAGGTCCTTGTTTATGTCCTTGGAAACTGTGCTTTTTCTTCTTCTTTTTTGCATACATTTGCATTTCTTTCTCTTGGAACTACAGGTTGTTGTTTGGACAAAGAAGTTTAGAAATAATGCTGAATATGTACACAAATTGCTAAGCACCCTAGGTTACGCAGCTGGAATATAAGCAACAATGGTTGGATGGGGTGGGGGGATGCTAAGAGTCAACCAGTGATTGCCAGAGATAAATCATGATCTTGACAGATTAACACATACTCCATAACAGGGAGCACATGTTATATAACAGGTTTATTTTCCTCCGAGCAGATAGGGATGAGAAACCCACAGCAGATGCTGAGCAATAACCTATATAATGTTAAAGAACTGGAGACGAAACAGAAACAAAAGATGTGAATGTTGATGTTTCATTCTCTTTCATTCCTTAGCTATAGAAACAGATCTCCAAGATAGCAACAATGCATTCATCCTTGAATCAGCCAAGCTGGCAGGCCTGGAAAAGAAGGTGGAAACCATTCGCAATCATATCAGCCACCGAGTTGCATATTATGCCACGTGTACAGACTAGCACTGTTATTCCTGTCTCCTTACTGATCCCTTTTTCTAATTTAAAAAGTTCTTGTTTCCTCCTTGCAAATAAAATAACTTTATACACCTAGCTGTGAACCAAAAGAGCCCAATGGCCAGTGTGTTAATTTATTTGCTATAGCCTTCTAAGGTCTTTTTATGTCTAGAATTCATGAAGTTTTTGAATAAAAACTGGCTGATGGTTCATTTTTATAGAGCACGTGTTTATTTTGTCTTAGAAGAAACAGGACCGGCGCTGGATTTGGATTAGGGAAGAAACATGTGCGCACACACAAACTGTTATTGGAGGCACAATAATGATGACACAAATATATGTTGGGCTTCATATTGCAAGGATATATTGTCTTATTAGCCACCACCTGCTTTACTGACAGCATATCACTTTGCAGGAAAAAAACACTGCAGGACGCAAATCTGCCATTGGAGTTGGGGAGAGGGTCCTCCAGAGTGAATTTACAGACCACTTTCATGGCAATCAATAACCAGCACTTAAAAACCAATCAGCTTTATTAAGCATGGCATATATTACACAATTGCTGACTTGGAAGCAGAAGTTAACTTCATCCAGAGAATGGGAATGCTTAAGTCCCCCCCTCCATCCACTGGAACCTATGCAGAAGCTCTATACCAGCTGCATTGAAACAAACAGTAACGGTGCAGACACCATGCTTTGCAGTTTACCCGATTTATGAGGTGGAAGCCGCCAATGTGGTACCCTCCAGATGTTGTGGGACTACAGCTCTCATAATCCTCATCTAACATAGTTTATGGACACAGATTATGGGAGCTGTAGTCAACAACATCTGGAGTGCACCTGACTGACTACTCCTTGACATAAATCAAAAGCTACACAAGTAAGCCAGCACTGAATGTATTCAGAACACATTTTCTACATGGGCTCAGCATAAAAGAACACCTGGCAATTATTCTGTCATTCCACTGGACAGCTATAGAATACAGATATGCAGAAAACACGATCCCTTCTCCCCAGCCCCGCAAAAACAGATAGTTTTTTGCAAATATGTAGATGAATACACTGAAATGGCTAGCAAAAGCCTGGCTTTCTTTCATAAAATGTTTCCCTGTTTGTATTGATGACCCTTTTAACATTTCAAGTTAATTTCAGGCCTATGGATATGCAGCACTTCAATGAATGGCCACTGGCAACTGAGAACATAGCTCTGCCTGCCAGAGCTTAGGACAGGCACTTCTCTTGCCACGCACAATTGATGTTTGACTTTGCAGCTTTGAAGAGAAGAATCAAACAGCCCTTCTGAAAAAGATGAAAATTATTATTCTCGCTTAGTACTTCCAACTCTGGGGAAATTGTCTTACAATTTTTATCTTAGTTTATGTTTTTAATAGTCCTGTACTGCCCATTTTATGGACAGGGTACTGAAGTGAAGGCTTGGGACTTGGCAAATACTACACAGCAACACCAATGACAAAACTAAGTGTTGAGGTCCCAAGAACTAACTCGGCTGCTGGCTCTTGAATTGCTTTTCCACTTGGCAGACTTATTAAAACAACAGCATTAAGAACCTCTCAGAAGTAGACACACAGGCCACAATCCACTATTGAGTTAAGCATGCTTTAAGCCAAGGGCTGGGCTTTTCCAGCTTGCAGTCTCTCATGGGCAACCTCTGAGGGCCATATGCCATTGGTGGATGAAGGCAGAGGCAAAAGTGGGTGGAGCAACAGTTGTCACTCTTACTTTTGTACATTAAAAGCCAGAGGTTTCTAGATACACCCACACCCATATCTCTAACCACCATCCAGGCAACCAAGAGGCACTATCACAGTTCTAGGACACATTCTAGCTGGGAAAAAAGCACTCAAGAAGGGTTCAGAGCAGGGCCACTGAGGGGTGTACCCTGGGAAGAGTCCCAAGGGCCAGACAAAAAGACTTGGAAGGCCGCATTCAGCCACCAGGTCTGAGGCTCCCCAGCCCTTCTTTAAGCCTTTTGACATCTATAGGCTTACACATTCTTAACTCTGAGTTGGACAGATTCTTACATGGGAGCTTGGCTTAATACTTATTTCTGAATTGAGATTGGGGACAATTTCTTCAGGAGAAATGTATCATATTATCGCTAGTGTCTGACCATTCCTATCTTAAGAGAGATTTCTAGGAGAAGGTCTCTTGCTATGTGGAGATTTCTCATGAGTGTTTTGAAGGAGCCATCAGAATGTGGGGAAGGTTACACACTCCAGGCAAGGAGGGTGGGAAGAGAGAGAGAGAGAGAATACTAGCAATTTAGAACAGGTGAAGAACAAGTTAGCTTTTAAGTTAGCTGCAGCCACTGCGAGGGTGCAAAGTTTTTTTCTGGCGATCTAATAGCTTCTTGAGGTGCCTGCTGTTTTCTTTCACCCTCTACTTGGGTATTTGTAAATAGAAAGAAATCAGTAGACATCCTAAGTCTCCAATGCACTATCATGGAAATACAACCAAATCATCCAAATAAAGTTACATCTGGTAGTATTGCCCAAGAAACTTTCCACAGTTCAAGAGCATCCTCCTGTCATCTAAAGTCTGTGAGACATAAGCAAGCTGGGCACAAAGAATGGAGTGGGCCACACTGAGGGGAAAGAAGTTCATGCACTTCCCTCTCCAGTGCTGGAGTACACATCTGCATTCAAGCAAAGCTCTCCCGCTACCAGCAAAGTCACTTTCCACCTAAGAAGTAAGCAAAGACAGTAGATAATGGGGCCTGGTGTGTTTGTGTGTGATGTAGGAAGGCCTCCCTACACACCTTCAGAGTGTGGCAGGGGCCGGAGTGGGCAAATGGCTTACCCCTGGCTCAGCAGTGGTCAGTCTCCCTAGTAGCTGCATACAGGCTTTACCTAACTTGCATACACCACTCTCGCACTTATGATCCCCCTCTGCAAGTTTATTTCAGGTTTTTTACTTGAGTGTTTAGACTGAATTAAGTGGCGCATTACTTCAACCCAAATATTGGCATCCATGTCTCATTTGAACCCACTGCCGCAATGGAATGGACCACACTGGAGGCACAGAAGCCCATGCACTCCCCTTTCCAGTGCTGGGGTACACATCTGCTTTCATGTAAAGCTCTCCAGCTACCAGCAAAGTCACTTACCACCTAAGCAGTAAGCAAGGAGAGTAGATAATGTAACTGGCACTGGATCAGCACATTTTTCACCAGTAGAAAGACTCTATAATGTAATGTTTAGATCTAGGCACACTTACCTGTAAAGGTGTGAGAGAGACTCATGTGGCTGATTTTCCAATCACATCACCAAACAAACTCCAGTTTGCCCAGTGCCAAAATAGGAGTGGTTACTGGTTTTCACTGGAACAAGGACTTCTGATTTGAAATGACTGAGATTTGGAAGAGAACATTGAAAAACAAAACAACAAAATAGTGAATTACATGAGTGGAAAAAAGCAGCATTTATCTGTTAAAGTCACATAGATTAGTCAACTCATCTATAAGCCAACAGCTTCATGGCTGAAGGATTAGGTGTGTAGGTAGTAAACTACTGATTTTTTTCTGCATGATTTTGAAACTACATCAGCATAAAATTCTTACAGTAGATCAAATAGTTAAGAAAGATGCTTCAACAATGCGTTGGGAGAAACGCCTATTTAGATATTGCTTATCTTTCAACAATTATCATTTGGGAATCTTTTCAGACTCGCCTCATAAATAACTGAGGTCCCAGTGCAGCGCAATAACTAGAGGCTCAGGAGATACACATTACCATCATAAGAACATAAGAACATAAGAAGAGCCTGCTGGATCAGGCCAGTGGCCCATCTAGTCCAGCATCCTGTTCTCACAGTGGCCAACCAGGTGCCTGAGGGAAGCCTGCAAGCAGAACCTGAGTGCAAGAACACTCTCCCCTCCTGAGGCTTCCGGCAACTTGTTTTCAGAAGCATGCTGCCTCTGACTAGTATCCATTGATAGCCCCGTCCTCCATGAATTTGTCTAATCTTCTTTTAAAGCCATTCAAGCTGGTGGCCATTACTGCGTCTTGTGGGAGCAAATTCCATAGTTTAACTATGTGCTGAGTAAAGAAGTACTTCCTTTTGTCTGTCCTGAATCTTCCAACATTCAGCTTCTTTGAATGTCCACGAGTTCTAGTATTATGAGTATTCATAGTATAAGATGAGTCCAACCTGTTCAGTGGGATATTTGATGAGTGCTACAGTTCAGATGGTGTTACACATTCATATGCATCATAAAGCTTGGATGCAGAGATCTTTCCCTTGCTAGAGTTATTTTGTCTTTCAAAATTTCAAAAGTAAATAGAAATAGCCTTACAAAGTCATTTGAAAAATAAATTACATAAAATTGAGACTGGCTCCACATGCCAGACCAAAAACACAGTTGAACATCTAATGCACTGTTTATTCCATGTGGTAAAAGATAAAGGTGTCCCCGCACTTGTAGTGCGAGTCATTTCCGACTCTTAGGGTGACGTCTTGCGACGTTTACTAGGCAGACTGTATATATGGGGTGGGATTGCCAGTTCCTTCGCCGGCCTTTCTTTACCCCCCCCACATATGCCGGGTACTCATTTTACCGACCACGGATGGATGAAAGGCTGA
The DNA here is from genome assembly GCF_030035675.1 of Rhineura floridana. Classification (NCBI taxonomy): domain Eukaryota; kingdom Metazoa; phylum Chordata; class Lepidosauria; order Squamata; family Rhineuridae; genus Rhineura; species Rhineura floridana. The sequence continues at coordinate 60,319,641 of NC_084485.1, forward strand.
GTGGACCTCGACCCCTTTTACCGGAGATTCAACTTCCTCCTTCTGTTGGAATCGAACTCCGGCCGTGAGCAGAGCTTCGGCTGCGTTACCGCCGCTTACCACTCTGCGCCATGTCATGTGGAGCATGAGATAAATCTGAGATAAAATATGTATGAGAAGTTGAAAAGCTGAATGTCTACTTTCCAGGCATTATAGGCTTTACATTCATGTTATAAAATAACTTGAGGACAAACTAAATTAAGCCTAATGTGAAACCTTGTTGATTAATTTTATTAGATTGTTCTAGATGCTGATGCTGCTATTATTTATTATCATTAGTAGCAGTATTAGTTACATATATTAGCTACATTAATTATTTAGTGTAACTAAACTATTCCCTAGCTTGGAGATGTGTCAGGTAGGGATGGAAGGATCTATCAAATTTGGTTCTCTCAATATCTCATTTTTCCAATCTTCAATTCTCCATATTTCTGCAATTTGTGTTAAAAAAATCTTCATGAAAACTCATTAGCATTTTATTACTAATTTCTCCTATGCAGAGAATGCTGTTTTGACTAAGGAAAATGGAAATGGACTGCCTTCAAGTTGATTCCGACTTATGGCGACCCTATAAAGAGGGTTTTCATGGTAAGCGGTATTCAGAGGTGGTTTACCATTGCCTCCCTCTGAAGCTGAGAGGCAGTGACTGGCCCAAGGGCACCCAGTGAGCTTCATGGCTGTGTGGGGACTAACATACACATTTTTGAAAGGACTTTTCACTAATATAATGATTTTTGTATGTTATTTTCACTAATACATTTTTATGCACACTTTCCCCGATACATACATTTTTGTAAACATTGGTTGGGGAACTGCATCACAAAATTCAAATAAGTGTGAATTTCAAAGGGTAACTGTGTTTCGGTTCTCATATTGTTTTGGAAAGTGTGAATTTGATAGATTTGCCTTTGAATGTAAACTGAATAGAATTTCTCCCCCATTCCTAGCGTCAGAGGACTGGACGCTTTGCTGGTTTTTTAAAAATTGTTCTTGACTTTTGCAATTTATTGTTCTATGCTTCTTTTTGTCCAGTTGGCTTTTTTACAGTGTCTGTTTTTATATATGTATTAGTTGGCTGGGTGCCATAGCAGTGCAAGAAGCAAGCCTTTGAAAATGAATAAAAGAAACATTACTCATACAGCTTGTCCACAGAGCTTTTGCCTACACCACTCTTCTTCTCTGTGAATGCCAGACAACAATACTATAGACAATGCAATCCTAAGGCATGTGCATGGGGGAAATAGGAAAGTGGTCATATTGTCATATCCAAAGGCCTACTGGGCTCATGCTGGCAGGGTAGAAGTGAGGGTAGAGAAAAGCTCCACATGCCTATGCCCTTTATTCTGCTGAATTCCCCTCCAAAGGGAAACAATGAGAGAGAAAGAAGAGGAAGAGATTTAGGCTCCAATCCAATACATGTTTACTCAGAAATAAGCACCATTGGGTTCAATGGGACTTACTCCCAGGTAAGTGTGTATTGGATTGCGGTCTTAGTCACATTCAGAAGCAGAACTAAATTATCCCCCAGTTTGGGGATGCATCAGAGAACAAGAGCAGCTTAGGGTCCTTTGGATCCAAGCCCCTTCCAGACAAGTTCCTTTGGCCCTTCTGATGTTGAAGCTCCAGTGCTGATTGGGCCAGGGCTTCAGAGGAGCCAGTGGTGGTGGAGAAGGAGGTGCCAACATCAGACCTCCCTCTCCATTACTGGAGATTTCCAGTGTCAAATGCATAGATCTGATCTGTTCTGTGGCCCCTGCAAAGCCCTCCCAGGGGACCATAAAACTCTGCTCTAACTGACAATTAGAACCTCTTGTTCAACAAATCTGTCTGGTGGAATGGACACCTACTGGGGCTTGGCACCTCTTTTGAGGAGTACCGACTCTGAGCAAAAGGATGTCTTCACTTTCTCATGCGCCCCACATGCTGTCTTGCAGCTAAATGAAGGTCTATTTGGAGGATTGTGGCTGTCTTCCATGGCTGTGTTGGCAGTGAGAGGGAGGGACCTGGTAGCCAAGTAATCCAAATACTTGCTGTCTGTCATCTTGCTGTGTTGATCAGAAAGATCCAAAGTGTTCTGGCATGGTAATACCAGCATCTTGGCATCTTGATTTGGTTGTTCCTGGCTGGCGATTGGTGGAGTACTGGGCCTTGATGCATTCTGCACTTCCATGAGTGGAAGACTGTTTGGGGTATTGGTATCTGTGTGGTGGCAGTTCATGTGGAGCTTCTTCATGTGGTGAACAACAGCTGCAGCATTGAAGGCTTGCTAATAAAAGAGAAGAGAGCAAGTTTTGTAAGCATGTCTACCAGACTAGTGAATATTAAGTCTATTCAGAGGCTACTTTCCTCTTGGAATTCTTTCTGGAGTGACATTGGGAGCAGGCCTCAGGTTCATGTGATCCCTTCCTCACCCCCTTCTGTGCAGCGCAGGCAGAAGTAATTTATTTGAATATGATAGCATGTGCCAATCTGGCACCCACCACATGTCTGGGCTACAACTGTCCTCAGAGAGTTAGTTAACACATCTGGAGGTCACCAGGTTGGTGAAAGCTGGAATATGGGAACTCCCTGAAATGTTTGTTGTGAGAGGTAACACACTATAAAGATTACAAACCACTTCCTACATGTGCAGAAGTAAATCCAAGTATATGCAGTGAGACTTAACTCACAGAGAAGTGTGTTTAGGACAGCACTCCAAAAGTGCTTTAAAAATTATACAGAACAGTTCTCATAAAAGCCTAGCACAGGGAGAACTTAAACTCCTAACATGGATGACAGTCCTTTTTTCCCTCTGTCTTGACAATTCTGCCATTAATGAGGGGTTTTGTACAACATACCAGGCCCAAATCCATATTAAGTCATCTGGTATCCCAATACTAATGATTTTAGGGGGTTTCTAGGCTGAATGTCTTAAGCTGGGAAATCTTTGCTCTTTGGGGTATGTGTTCATTGCTAGACAAGAGCAATGGTATTGAATATCCTTGGGTATCAGAATGTGCTTGGATATCAGCGTCAAGCAACTTACCTTCCACTTGCTTTTTGCAAAATTTTTCTGGATCTGTGCACTGACAGATGGATATATGTCACGATGGAGGGCTGTGTTTCCATCAATCCTGCAGATGGAGTGAGAGGAATAACAGGAAGATATGCATTTGCGTTGGTGAGGCATTTTGCATTCTTGGATCAGTTAGCTAATGTTTTGTATGTTCAATCAGTACTAATTAAACCCAAAAGGGAAAAGGCAACTGAGCACAATATAAACAAATCCTTCAATGCTTGAGCATGGTCAGAGGATGAACCCCTCCCTGGATGTCCTAACAGTGAACACTCATCCTAAAAGGTAGATCTAATTAATTTTCATTTTCCAAGCATTTCATAACACAAAGTCATACTGCAGTGCTAAGAAAACTTCTACCATTTCTATGTGTCCTGTAGTTTTACATCTAAGGCCTAGTTTTTACTGAGGTAGTAGATCAATTTCTGAGCTGTACTACTTCAGAACACACTGGAGCTCAGACACACACAGGTTTACTGCTAGTTCTCAGTAAGAATAAGAACTGAGAATATCCAGAGCTGTTTCAGTGAAACTGTACAATCCATTTATGGACCAACTGAACTACATCATTCTTTTCTTTCAGTTTCTGACAATCAGACATTTAAGAATATGTCTGGAGGCACAGGCAATTGCTAGGGGAGGTGCAACATCCTCTCTAACTCTTCTTATTTTGTGTGACCATGTCCCTCTTCAACTGTTTAATTTGAGCAAGAACCCACCTCAAATTAAATACTGTCCTTATCTCCAGTTATCACTGTTGTTATTATAACCCCGAATTCCTATTCTATTTCTTTGAATATGCTTTTATACTACAGCTTTATTTGTTTTTGTTGTATTTATAGTTTTAATGATGCTGTTTGTTTTTATGTTGTACACTGCTTAGAGATTTTTGAAATATTAAACAGTTTATAAGTGTTTTTTAAACAAAGAAACAAGACAGCTCTGTATGTTGTTTGATGCACAAGGCTGACTGAATAATTCTTAGCTTTTTGCAGGCCCTCCTTACTATAATGGCCACCCTGGAGAGACTTTAGAACACATCATAAGCCCATCTGTCCCTGTTCTTTTCTATTCCACTGCTCTACTCAGTTATGAGAGAACTCTGCCAGCTTATTCATCTTTGTTTTGTCTGAGCTTCTTGTGGTGAAAGACTCAGATCAACTGCTCCCTTGCTTGAGAAGACCCACTGTAACAACCCAAAGTCCTATCCACACTATAAACTTATACTAGTTTCATACTACTATACTACTGCCGTGGAACTAGGGTTGCCAGGAGGACTTCCCAGGAGGATCCCTCCACCTGTGCAGCCTCTGAGACGGGCTCCCGTCTTGGATGAAACTTTTTCAGTTTTAAATCCAGTCAGAAGGGGTTTTTTTGACTGGGGATAATTTCTTCCGGATAAGGAAGAAACGTGAGATTTCCCACACAGCTTTGTTGTGTTTGTTGGAGACTGGAATTCATCAGAATTGTCTGTGAAAGAAGGTCTTCCAGCAGCTCCGACGGAGCTAGGATTTCTAGCTAGCTCAGCTGAATAAGTGAGCCGTTTTTTTTTCTTCAAAGAAAAACGGTCTAACAGGCAAGCATTCTCCTGTCTACGCTCATTATTTTGTTATCTATACAGCTAAAGAGATTTGTCAAAGAACCAGCAATTAAGAAAACCTGGGTGAGTCAAAACTTTCTCTTTTACTCATGGAACTAAGGGGGAAGAAAATAAAAATAGCCTATCTTTTTTTTATTGCAAAAAGCTGACATGGAAATTAGCATTATAAAGATTACAACGGATGAGGGGTTTCTGATTGGAAGAGAAAAGAAAAATCTTTTTGATTTATAAGACTTTTGTGTAATATATGTCTGGGACTATTTTTTCTGGTCTACTTTTTTTTTTTGACGAATCTGCTCATTCTTTCTGCTACTAGTTATTTGGATGCTGTGAACTAAAGCTGTTTTTGCACTTCTGGGCATATAAGAGATAAGGGCTGTCTAGAGTGTGACGTCAGTTGGTTTGAAAGATTAACTCCTTTGTAACTGGATAAAGAAATAAACTGCTCTTTGCTTGGGACATTGAAAATTGAAGGAGTTTTGTTCCTTTGGTTTTAAGAATGACAATTAAGAAGATCATGGATGTACAAGAAGGAACTTTATCTTTAGATATGTTTCAGAAAATAATGAATGGGATTAAGTCAATAAAACAAGAACTGAGAAATAATAGTCAAGCGTTGAGAATTGAATCTGACGAAATGAGACAGGAGCTGAAAGAAATTCAGGATTCTATGAGAAAGGAGAATAAAGATAGATCTGGAAAACCAAAAAAGGATGAAAGAAAAATTAAAGGCAAGGTTCAAACTATGGAGATTGGATTAAATATGGACCTGGAAAAAGATTTGGATTTCCTGGCTGTGATGGATCCTGGAGACAAATATTATGGTTTGGAACTCAGCGCTGTCCCTGAAGGAATTGATGAAGAGATTGGAGATAAAGATATTATCGGTTCGAAAAAATTCCTGGACTGGAAGGATTTGATGGAACTTGAAATGGAGAAAATTAACAGAATTAATCCCTGTTTTGTGTCAATGGAAAAATCTTCAAGAGATGTGCTAGTGTATTCTGTAAAAAAGAGGAACAAAGATGCGGCTTTGCAACAATACTTCAGTGATACGTTCGGAATTGATGGCAAGGAAATATCTGTGATAAAGGAAATTCCTATCAGACTCTTATTATATGACTATGACAGCAAGATTATTGGGTGCGTAAAGATGGAAGATGGAAGATGGAACCAACACGGATAATGGAAGAAGAGCGATTTGAAATTACTGGACTTAGTAGACTTGATGAGTTGGATTAATTGACATGTTTATCTAGAAAAAAAAATGATGAACATATATCTCAAGGATTGGAAACTTCTTTTTGACTTTTTGTGGAAGAATAAAATGATATGCTGTTAATGAGATTTGATACCAATTAAGATAACCGCTGGAGGAAGGTGATTTTATAATCTATTAAGAGACAGGCTTGTTATATATTATAGACTTATAGCTGAACTACGACAAATCGGAAGTCAATATTTTAATATTTTTTTTCTTTTTTTATTGTATTAGTTATTGATTTGTGTTTTTTCTTTTTGTATTGTTTTGGTTTTGAAAATTTGAATAAAAATTAATTGAAAAAAAAAAAGGAACTAGGGTTGCCAGGTCAGAAGCATCCCAAACCCTGAGATTTTGGGGGCATGCCTGAGTGATGTCATGGGACGTGCCCAAGTGATGTCACAGGGCGGGTCTAAGTGACGTCATTAAGCATGATACATTAAGCATCAACCACAGTTGCTTGGAGCATACAATTCATACAAAAACATTTATCTGATTGGAAATTAAGATAGAAATCTTAGCTAAAACGTGGAGACTGGGTAGGGAACATTTAATCTAGCCAACTTGCTTCTGGCAAAAAGGGTTCAAGTGTCCTCAGGCCAGGCCAGGCCAGTCACCAGAAGGCCATTGTAGGAAGAAAGGAGCCTAGTGTTGTGGAGATGTTAGATGGGAGCACTCAGGAGTAAAGATGGATGCCCCCAAACAGCTGCAATTCTAAAGACACTTAGTAAGGGACTAAGCCCCATAGAACTAAATAGGACTTACTTCTCATAAGATATGGTTTGGATTGTGTTGTTGGTAAAGCTTGACTAGGGATCCTCTGCAAAGATATCCATATCCAAGTAGGGTTGGCAACCCCATGCCTGGAATGCCCTGTCCCTACCTTTTAACATCCACATTTCTTTACAGATATGACCCTTCACTTCAGAAAGAGGTCTGAGAAATGACTAAGAAGATTCTCTACCCTTTTCTGTCTCCTTTGTGGGCTGCTATAAACTCACTTCATCAGCCAACCCAATTCCAGTGAATATAATTGACAGAGAGAAAGCACACATGATTTGGTCTACCTTCATAGGCAGTAGCTTGGGAACAACAACAATTTCAGCCACGCTGCCCAGTATGTGAATTCTCTTTTACCACTACTGGACAAGAAACAAGCAACAAGGTGCATCATCAGTGGGTTTAAGGTGGTTGAGTGGAGCTCATGGAACCACTGTTGTTGCTTGTATGGATGAAAGGGAGTGAGGATCAAGGTAAATGAAATGCAAATAGAAAAACAAAAACAAAAGACAGTGATGATTTCTTAAATGCAATACCATACCAACCACAACAAAATTCATACGAGTAAGGCAGAAAACCAAGAATCCCACAAACATTCATGATTCCTAACCAAAAACTAAAACTAAAAAAGTCCTGGCAGCCAGTTAGCCAAGATCACAGAATCCCCATGTAGCACAATCTAACCTGGGGGCTGCAGTTAGTACAGAATGCTGTAAAACGATTGCTGACATGAGACCCTATCAGCACGTAATACCTCTGCTCTGAAATCTGTACTGGTTGCTGATTTGTTACCAGGCCAAATTCAAGGTGTGCTTTTCATGTTACGGGTGCCACATAGTACTTGTTCTGCTCATGTAAGAAACCGATCCTTTAGTGTAGCAGCACCTACACTTTGGAACTCCCTGGCTATTGACATTAGCAGGTGCCTTCATTCTACTCTTTTTGGCACCTTCTAAAAATATTTTTGTTTAGGCAAGCCTACCCAGGCATGTAGAAGCTATTATTTTTTATCTATTTTAACTCATTGTTGGTTTTATTATTTTAAATATTTTTAAATACATGTCTTTAACTGTTCTTGCCAACAATATTTTTGTTTTAGTTCTTTCTCTAAACTGCTTTAAGATTTTTTTTACAATAAAGTGGTATATAAACTGTGGCCATTGGGTCTCTTTCCATTTTTAAGAACAAAGGAATCTGCCTTATACTGCTGAGGACATTTGGTGACATCTAGCTGAGTACTGATGACACGGACCAGCATTGGCTCTCCAGGATTCCAAGCAATAGTCTTTTCCAGAAATTGAATTTTGGACTCTTGCATGCAAAGCATATGCCCTACCACTGAGCTACAACCCTTCCCGTTTTTAAAAAAATATTTTACAATTGTTCTTTTCAATTCACTATTTAATACACATTATACCTAGTGCAGATCCACACCATTCATTTAAAACACAATCAACACATATTTGAAGCATATGAATCACACCACAGAATCATGGAAACTGTAGTTTGTTAATGGTGGTGGGAACTATAACTGTGAGGGGGAAACTACACTTCCCAGGATTCTTTAGAGGAAGTCATGTGCTTTAAATACAAGTTGGATGTGCTTTAAACATATTGTGTCGATCTACTTAATCAACTTCGACTGCGTGTAAATTGTTTTAATTAATTTTTTTAAATGGGAATGAGCTATAAAGTTTACTGGGTGACCATGGGCTACTCACCATCTCTCAGCTTAATCTGCCCCTCAGGATGAAAACAACAGAAGGGAACCATGAATACTCCAAGGAAGAAGGGCACACTTAAAATGTAGGGGAAGTATTGTAAACCATAGTGTGAAATCAGATACTTATCAGGACATAGTATGAAGAAATATTTATATAAACATGACTATCAAATATGTTTATTATTTACACAACCTGTAAAGATATTTATAGGGCAACCCTACATTTATTTACTGAGAAGCAAGTCCCGATGTATTCGGTGGGGCTTACTCAAACAGGGACAGAACTGCAACCTCAAGTGATAAGGAACTTCTTTCAAGCAACCCAAAATTCAAAATCATGCCACTTTAAGCTGTTTTGCAACTGTTTACACTTGTTTTTATGGTTATTGGATTTTAAAGGGATGTATTTCTTATTGTGAGCTGCCTTGGTTTCCAGAGTGCAACCGTACCTCACAGGGTACAGTTGTTGGAAAGATTCCCATATACACACACATATACTGGAGATGTAAAAATACATACACCTCATATAATAGTTTATTGTAAAAACCAGTTGATCATTGCAGAACATTTTAAAAAAATAAAATCTATTAGTTTCCTACATAATAAAAACAGTGATACCTAAGTAAGTCCTGCCTAATTGCTTTGGAGGTGGAGAGAAAGATATAGCACACAAACACAATTGTTTGCCATGTTCACTCAAAAGTCCCATCAATTTACAGCACAATCCTAACCATGCCTACTCAAAAGGAAGTCCTATTGAATTCAATGGGGTTTACTCTGGGTATGTTTACTCTGGAAAAGCAAAACACTGCCCTCTTCAAAATTTAAACCTGTCTGACTCCCACACACATGAGAGAAAAAGACTGAAAGCTTACTTTTCAATTTGTGAGAGTTTCAGAAAAGCAGGAAAAAGCAAGTTTTGTGACTCTAATTTTTGGCTCTATAGTTACTTCCTTGTCAATCACAACCCTGACTTCTTATTGGCTAAAAACTTGAAAGGGCAGGGATTAGAGCAGAACTTAGAGCAACTAAACTGTAGGACAGTGGCTGATGTTTTGGTTTATATCTTGGGAACCAGACCACCTAGAAAAAAAAATATCTTTTTTTAAATGAAAGCTGAAAGTCAAGAGATTAAGGTGAGTCGCCTGGAGACCCAGAGAGGATCCCCAGAAACCAGAGTCTCCAGCCGATCTGGTAACCCTACATGGAATCCCCCTGCAGAATCCTCAGAATTGTAGTTTAGTGAAGTGCTAAGAACTCTCTCTAGTCCTCCATTGACAGTACTACAGTTCCCAAGGTATAGCACACCTTTAATCCTAGCACATGTAATCTTAACAAAGAAAGACAATGGCTCCCTGTTCACATTCTCTTTTCTGTCGGTTCATACAAATTGAGATCTCACAGAAAACAATTCTGTTTTATGAGCCATGACCATTACAATTTCCTGCTATATCAGAGAGTTGCACATTTTTATTGTAGAAGCGTCACTGATCTCACCAGGGGTGCCTGAGGGCTTTCTCACAGGTAAACCTTTCATTTGGATCCTTCTCCAATAAGTGGCAGATGAAATCCTTGGCTGTTTGGAAGGAGTGAAGAGAGACAGGTTTTTAGCACAAATGCAGGAAGGCAAACAATCTCATTGTTCCAGAGTTTACCACATATGAGGCTTCAAGTTCCTCATGGTTCATTTGGTTTGTAATGGTAATATAAGGTCTGTAATGGCTGGAATGCTAACTTGGTTTCCAAATCCCTTTCATGTGTAAAAAAAAAATTTATCTATGAATGTCTTTGAAGCTCCTTTATACTGATTCAGCCACAGCCCAATGTGGTGGCTGCCAAAACCTCTACAGGGCTGGAGATGATAAGGGTTGAATTTGGGACATTTTGCTTCCAAAGCATGGGCTGTAACCCCTAAACACAGGTTACAGCAGCCAAAATTCATATGTTCTTGGAGACCTGTTCTATAGACATGCCTACTTAGGAATTGCCATGCTCCATGTAACTGGAATTGTGACCAGATGTGTCCTGAGGAAATATTTTTAAAGTATTCTTCCTAGCCTACTCTTTTGAATGAGATTAACATAGGAAGAATATATTTGATCTGGTGGCTAGAGCAAAAGATTAGCACTTCTCTACTGTGGGGTCATATGATGTCAGATAGATGTAAGCCTGCCAGAAGGCAGCAGGTCTTGAATTTTGCACTCAGCCTAAAAAGCACTGAATGCACATCCCTTTGCAAAGGAACATTTGGGAGTGCACTCTAAACCATGTGCTCCCAATTATTCCCTGGCAATGAGGCTTGCATTTGTTGCTGTTTAGATTTGGCAGCAAATTCAAGCCCTGCTGCTTTTAGCAGAGATTCACACCACTCTGGATCTCCTGAGCTGAGTGGAACCAATCCCAATAGCGCTTGCACTCAGCATCAAATTTAGACAGCATCGAATGCAAATTCAATTGACAAGTGAATTATTCCTTGACAACAGCAGCTTTACCTGCTCTATACCTGTTGTCATGTGTCAGGTGAGTTAACAAGTTGATGTGGCTGGCCAAAAATTGCTGCAGACGTCAAACTGGTCAGCCTGGCAGGGCCTACATTAGCCCGCAGGCTGGATGCTCCCCATCCCTGACCTAGAACAAAGGTAGGGAACCTGTGGCCCTCCAGATGATATTGGACTACAATTCCCATCACCTCAGCCGTTGGCCTTGCTGGCCGATGGGAACTGGAGTTCAACAATAGTTGGAGAGCAATGGGTTCCCCACCTTGGAATATTATAGCCTGAACTCTTGGCCTTTTAGAAGTCAATGAAGTTCTGTGACTAAGGGCACAGTCCAAGTGCTTGTTATGCTGGGCTGAGGGGAATTGGATATGCTGGCATAAGTCCCTCATCCTGGCTCAGCCAGGACTGAGCTGGCTCAGACGGAAGTCCACCGGAGAATCTCAGCCCAGCATAAGGAGAGCTGGTGGCAGCCATCAGAAGGTGTGAAAAAGGGATGTTCTGGGGGTGGTCAGAAGAGGGGCAGAGGGGGGGCTTATGCAATATCCTGGTCCCATTTGGCTCACTCACAGGGTCCTCCATCCTGGCAGCTGGGACACCAGGAAAAGGGGTGGTGGAAGGAAACAAAATGTCTCTGTCTGCTGTGCCTTGCCAGTGCAACCAGTGTCCTCCCCTCCAAGAGGCCTAAAGCAGCAGCTGGGTGTGGCCATCTCTTCTGCCAGTTCCAGCTCCACTGGCTTCGCTCCTGGCAGCCTTCAAAGGTCTTACTAGATGTTCTGGTTATCCATAAAACTGCCCAATATTTCAGAATAAAATATACCCTAAATTTCATGGCCACAGTAACATTGAAAACCCCAAGTAAATAGGCCAAGGAGTAAAAGGGGACCATCTCATATATCCATAAATGTTTTGAATTTTCAGTCAGAATTTTAGACAACAGGTCAGTTTCATCTAATAAATATAGCACAACTTTAGTAACAACTGATGCATTATTATTTGTGTCAGGTCTAAGGAATGGAGATTTAACTGTGGCTGTAGCCTACACCCAACAACATGAGTTGCAAATCACTTTATCAAGTGCTTAGATTCCTCTGGATAAGAGTACTAGAGATTTATAGGGTCCTTGCAATATCTGTTTATTTTTATACACATTTTACTTAATATTATAAAATATAGATGCCGAGTCTATTGGAAATAAGTAGATTCCTAAAATCAGTCAGCAAACTCCCAATCCTGCTTCAGGTTCCCAAAGAGAAACTGCATCCCAAGGATACTTCAGCATTATACAGCTCCGGTGAAAAAATACCAGAAACTTGCTAGTTTCATCTCTTGCTCCTTGCCACCCTACTAGCAGAAGGAGGTCACCTTTCAAAGGCAAGACAGAGAGATTTCCAGCCATCAAGGAACAGTAATGTATTTTTCTTAAGTCCCTCCCTAGTGACAAGCCCACTGACAATAATTCAGACAGCAAACTCAAAACACTAACAGAGCATAAGTAGAGATTTTGCAAGGCAGGGAAGTACCTGATTCAGAGATATCATCCCAGAAGGGAGACTCAAATTCATAGTAGCCTTCTTTGATTTTCTCAAATAGTTTGGACTCTGTCTCTTCATAGAAAGGAGGGTATCCACACAAGCTAAGGTGGATTGTAAAAAAAGAGAAAAGGCATTTGGATTAGCTGTTGTTGCCATATACATGGTTTCCCTTTTCTGTGTATTAAAAGGTGATTTAAGCGGGGTGGGTGGAAGGGAATGAAGAGTAGATGCTAGAGCTGTGCACAAACAACAGGAAGCTCTTTGTGAAGATGGCACTACAAAAGAGGTTAAACACTTCATTTTGTTAGGGTAATTGCCAGGAGCCTTTACCAGCTGTCCCCTTTACGGTGAGTATCAACTGTTTGGAGGGGGCTTCCTTCTCCATTGCAGCTACCAAATACTGTAGATAGCAATCATACTCCAGAGAAGACTCAGAGTCAGATTTTTATTAAAACCTTTGGACAATTATTGAAAAGATTAATTGGGAACAGACATTGTCCTGTGGCATCATTGGAATTTTCTCCCATTATGTCCAGCAGGAGCTGGGGAGAAGGGGAAGGTGATTCTGATCAGGACCATGACAGGAGCAAAGGATTACAGCCTCCCTCCATCATGCCACAGTCTCGATCTGGCTTACCCCTCACCCCTCACTCCAACATGGTGGCTGTGGACATGGTGTCCTCAGACACCCCCTTTGCATCTTCTAAGGCCACCCAATGTTTAAATTATTATTATTATTATTATTATTATTATTATTATTATTATTACTAATTGTTATTGGAATTTAGTTTCCCCCTCCTTTGGATGGGGGATGTCACCTGCTTTTCCCTCCTGTTTTATTTATTTGGGTGTGTGTGTTTTGTCTGCTGTTTGGGGGGGAGAGTTCTGAGCATTGCCAGTTTTTCTTCTGTGAATTGGGTATTTTGTTATTCACCTAACAGTTTCTTTGCCCCCCCAAGCCCAAAAAGGTTGGGGACCCCTGGCTTGTGAGCTTCTTGTGAGCTTCTTAGCCAAGGTCATCTGGAGAGCAAGCACAATCACAGTGGCAAAGTGCAGAAAAACAAAAGGTGGAAGAGGAGAATTCCCAGCCAGGGAGACAATCCCTGTTTCTGAAGAAACTGCCAATGGCCAGAGAGAATTCTGCCATTTTATTAGCTTAGTATTTCTAGTGGTAAACTGCCTTGAGTGCACTGGTAGAAAATCATTATATAAATGCAGAAAGAAAGGAAGAAAGACAAATAAAAGGCATCGTAAAGATGGAAAACCTAAGTGTTTATAGTATAGGCTTTAAAACTATACATCTGCTTATGATGAGTAAAGTACCAAAACACACTAAGCTATTAAGCTGGGGAAGTGTTTTATAATGGGAAGTGAGCTGTGGGTTTTTTTGTTCCATGAAGGCCATCAATGAATCATAAACACGTTCTTGCACTTTCTCTTTCTCTGAATGTGAGCAGAGCATGCAGTCTAGTAAACATTTTTGTGGGCTAAAATTGGTTGTGGACATTGGCAAACTTGCTGTGGTCAAGACAATGGGTGATGATGACTGATGACACTCACAGGATGTAGGTAATGACACCTATGGACCAGCAATCCACAGCTTTGCTATATGGCTTTTGTTCTAGCACCTCTGGAGCTGCAGCAAAGAAAAATAAAAACCAGGTTAGCAATAAAATGAGCTATTCAGCTTTGAAAACAATCACACCCAAAATGAGCACAAGAAACCCTTTCAATGTTGCAGGGCAGAAAGGAAACCCCCAGCATCTGAGGCAGGTGAAGACACAAGCTGCCATCTGTAACACAGCTTAATTTATGTGTAGAATATAAGACAGCACTGGATTCCTTCAATTTACAAGTCATTTGGTTAAAGAGTGAGGTAGGTCATATATTTATGAAGTGTATCTCCAAGCTGTCGACAGATATGGTTGCAGTTCCATGCACATTAACTCTTAAGCAAACCTCCACTGAAATCAATAGCTCTCTTCATACATTATTTAACTATGAGGAGTGGGTGGGTGCTGGATCACTTGTGCCCAACATCTAGGCAAATCAGAATGAATGCTCAATGTGAAGCTGATGTCATATAGCCTCGCCATAAACATTGTGCTAACAAATCTTGATAAATGCTCAATAAACAGGTCATCTGGAAGCAACTCTAGTACATAAAATTGTAGGTAAGGTGACTCTCCATGCAATTTCCCTTTTGAAGGGTTCCCAATCACATGAAGAGCGCCCTCGACACATACACTTATATACACAGGGATGCCAGGCATATAGCATCCTGCTGATCCACTCTGTGCATTCATATAACATCCAAAGAGGAACAATATGTTAAAGATAAGGGTGTTGTGTAAACATCAATACATTCCAATTTCAAATTCTGTTGGCAAACTGCAGATTCAGATAGTGATTTTCATTTTAAATAACAGTAATACAGAAATGGGGAGAAGTAATATAAAAGTGGTTAGGCACTCAATATCCTATTTATGTCCACCACACTCAAGGAGATATATTTGGTGGCAGGAACTGATGATACTGTCATCATGCATGACCTCAGCGATAGATTATTGAACATATACTTGCTTACCGACGTATCCTGGAGTCCCGCATGCTGTAGACATGATGCCATTTTGCTCCATTTTAGACAAGCCAAAGTCTGTAATCATGATTTTAGAGTTCTCCTCGGGAGTTAGGTAGAGCAGGTTTTCAGGCTAGGGATAACAGTTGAGAGTTAACCTTATAAAGTAAAATGTCTAAAGACAGGGTCTTCTTAGTGATTGCTCCCAGGTTTCTGGATCTCCTTGCTAATGGAAACCTGTCTAGCCTCTTCTCTGATGACCTTCTGTTGTGAAATACATTTTTATTCAGACAGGCCTTTACCATCATTAGATGACATAGAAAATGGAAATGGACTGCCTTCAAGTTGATTCTGACTCATGGTGACCCTATGAATAGGGTTTTCATGGTAAGCGGTATTCAGAGGTGGTTTACCATTGCCTCCCTCTGAGGCTGAGAGGCAGTGACTGGCCCAAGATCACCCAGTGAGCTTCATGGATATGTGGGGATTTGAACCCTAGTCTCCCAGGCCGTAGTCCAGCACCTTAGCCACTAAACCACACTGGCTCTCGTAGATGACATTAGATGACTGTAAATGTGCAATTTGTATTTTTGACTGTTTTTATATATTTTTTTCCCCTACCTGTTTTTATGTTTTATATTTTACTTTTGCTAACTGCCTTGAGTGCCATTTGGTGGAAATGCAATATACACATTTAACAGACTAACAAATAAACAAACAGATATAAGTTAAACAAACAAACAAACAAATAAGCAAGCAAGCAAGCAAACAAGCAGGGGAGGATGTGGCCAGAGATGAGTTATATAATGAAATCACAATCAGTAAAATGAGAAGCAAATATTACAGAGCCACATGTTGCCTCCACCCTTTCAAGTGTTTAACTACCTACAGTACAAGTTGGCAACTTGCAACCTGGGGGCCAACTGCCTTTTATGTGACCCCCAATGCCTCCTGAAACTGTCTCATTTTTCTATCCTATCAGAGTTCCTTCTTTTCTGTTTGTTTCCTTCTTATTTTTCCTGGCGTTTGAATATGCCTTGCCCCCTTTCTGTGTAGTGTCAGAACAATTAGAAAGGGCAGTATTTTATCTGGTTAAAATATTGATGTGTGGTCCCCCGCCCCAAGCTATATCGCTTGGGAAAAATAAAGCCCCCCTCCAACCTGTCTGATAACAAATGTGTAAATGTCTGGTAAGTGGGGTTATATAGAGTACACTAAAGTCAGAAATGAATTACTCTCACTTACTTTCCAGAACAGTAGCACTATTAGTCTTGTATACTAACCTTATTTGAGAGTAACCCCATCTAACCCAGTAGGATTTTTATCAAGTAAACCTGCATAGGACTGGGAACTCTAATCTGTCATAAATGGAAGCAAAGCAGTCTTTATTCCAGATTAGTTAATCCACAACACTTTTATCTCCCACTCTACTCCTTGTTGGCTCTGGTCACCACTGACATGCAGGTCCTGATAGATTATCCCCAAGGGAAAGTGGTCCACGACAGAAAAAAAGGTTTCCTACTCTTGAACTATAGCCAGACCTATGCTCTTGTTTTGCTGCAGAAATGAGGAAGGCATAGGGGGAGGTGACCCATTGTGCTTCATCCCAAACAGGATCATCAGAACTCCTCCTTTTCATCCTAACTCCTTCATGCTTCATCCTAACAAGGATAATCAGAACTCTTTCTTTTCTTTAGCACACGTGCAATGTTGTGGAAGCAAAAAATACTACAGAAAGGATATTTTAAAAACTTTCTTTCTAAACCAGGAGGACAGAGCTGTCTGGCTGTTCTGCAGTAACAATGGAAAGTATGCAATAATGGACACATTTATGAAACTGTGCAAAATCACATAATGCATCACTCCAAAACCATTTTATCTCCAAATCCATCTTACAAGAGGCTATGCTGGGTTTATTATCCTACCCTTTCAGACAGGAAATGGGATATTATTACTAAACCCAGTAGTAATAGCAGTAGTAGAAAGTCCTACTGGATTCAGCATGTCTTATTTCTAAGAGTACACAGCATAGAAGCCTAAAGTGGCAATCCTAAACACACTATTCTGGGAATAGTGCACTGTAAGAAACGTAGACAGAGGCCAAGACTACAGTGTGTACTTTTCATTTGTTGCACACGTGGCTGATCTGAAGTTTGAGGAATGGGAAGCAAAAAAATGGGTATTTAGAACAACTGTATATTGCATGATATTCTGGAGTAAATACTGCTCCCGATCCATTTGTGTTGTTAATATGCCCAGCTCTGTCTTCAGTGAGTTAGAATGTGGAGAGAATGCCTGACTCAGTGCAAGGCTTTGAGCTTATGCATACATTGCAGATAATTTGGCAGCATGGAGGTCAAGATACGGAATGTCAAGGAGTATACCTTCAGATCTCGGTGGACTATCCCATTCTCATGAAGATAATGCACAGCTCCCAGGACTTGCTGAATTACAATGCTTGCATCCTTTTCTGTGTAAACACCTCGTTCTAAAATACGATCAAATAATTCTCCCCCAGACACTCTGTGGAGGAAGATAGTTGGAAGAATCACAAAGCTGCCCTTACTAAACAGCATGCACATTCAGTCTGAATACATGTTTAGGTAGAGAAAACCGTGTTGTCTAAATTCTCTATTTCCTTTTCTCCACGCTAATTTCAAGTGCAACACATAGTGCCACTGAATAGCTTGGAAGCAACTGGGTAGTCAAAAGATATAGTTATTGATCCAATGTGTTTTGAACCCCGCTGGTCCTTCTTCAGGGACATTTAGAGAAACAAGATTCAACATTTAGATGTGCTGCACTGCTTACAGATTTCACTTCCAGTTCATTTTCAGGGTTCCCATTTCTGTTGCATTTTTCACTGAATAGATTATTTACTGGTTTGTTTACTGGCATGTTAAAGATTCCTGCACCTGAAAAGGTGCTCATCTGTAATAAAAACATAAGAAGAGCCTGCTGGATCAGGCCAGTGGCCCATCTAGTCCAGCATCCTGTTCTCACAGTGGCTAACTAGATGCCTACGGGAAGCCCACAAGCAGGACCTGAGTGTAACAACAATATCCCCTCCCGTGGTTTCCAGCAATTGGTATTCAGAAGTATGCTGCCTCTGACTGTAGAGGTCGAGCATCTGAAAATGAATATGGGCATGTGCTCTAGTTGCTGGGATAATAAGTACTGGTATGGCACTTCTGATTCTCAGTCACAAAAAATATTCATAAAGCGTCAAGTATGAAATAATGCCAGCTTCACACATACAGTTATGATAGAAATGAACACATTAATATAACCCTCAGGTTTACTGTTAAGAAACCTGAAAATCCAGCTAGAGAATGGAAGTTCTGCCCCGTTTCCTGAGCCTTGGTTAGATTTGTAAAGAAAAATGAGCCAGTAGTAAGTAACATAGGATGAAACATAAGGCCTATTGTGCCTTAGACCATGCATTTCTTCTACCCTGTTCTCTCCAAGCTGTTATGGTTTCTAGCCTTGTTCACAAAGCTCTTTCTAGTCTTCTGTGGACAATCTAATTTACTAGCACTTAATTGGCACAAAGTATCTTCATAAGATGAATCAACCTTTAATCCAGCAAAAACTCCATTCTATTCCAATCCAGCTCTATTGCTGATACCCTAACCTATCTTCCTTTTTGTAATGGCCACAATACGGAATTAAATCAGAAATCTTCCTCTTAATCCCTGAGGGATGTAACCAAGGAAATCATCCTGTTCTCACAAAGACCTCTGCTTGCACAATGGAATTTCCTCTCCCTGTGCCTCCCATCTGTTCCAGAGGATTAGGAGAACCCCCAGAACAGATTAAGGGGATGCCGGATGAGAGGGAAGGGAAGTTCCATTGCACAAGTGGAAGTCCTTGTGTGGGCGGGATAACTTTGTTGTATACACCCTTAGTTTCCTTTTGTAATGGAGGCGCAGTAGATCATGAAGGTTTCGTTCAGGATCCAACAGTCCACTATGCAGAGGTCACCTCCTCCCATAAATTTTATGTTGCATAATTCTTACTATTTGTTGTTGTTGTTATTGGGAGCCCATTGACTGCAAGTGGCATAAAGATGAAATGTAGATTGCATATGGATTTTAATGTCAGTTTACTGGGATCAATCTCTTTAAAGCGAAATAGTTTTAAAAAAGTTATGCTCTTTTTCCTCCTCTTCCAGAACCCTCCCCCAATCTCAGCTACAGCTTTTTCTGTTACTCTGAACAGCTCCTTAAAAAGATATTATTAATGGAGGGGAGAGAACTGGACTTGTG
The DNA here is from genome assembly GCF_030035675.1 of Rhineura floridana. NCBI lineage: Eukaryota > Metazoa > Chordata > Lepidosauria > Squamata > Rhineuridae > Rhineura > Rhineura floridana. The sequence goes on from NC_084485.1 coordinate 60,338,975, forward strand.
GCTGGGTGGAGGAGCATCAGGGTAGATGAGAAGAAAAAAGGATAATATTTGATGCCACCCACAAACCAACTGAAAATTTATCGAGGATGTGGACAAGGTGCTTGGACAGGTGCGGGCGACCACTTCTGCTCTGGATCCTTGCCCCTCATGGCTAATAAAAGCTAGCAGGAATGGAACAGCCGGCTGGGCCAAGGAGGTGATTAATGCCTCTTTACGAGAGGGAGTGGTCCCACCCTGCCTGAAACAGGCGGTGGTGAGACCGCTCCTAAAAAAACCCTCCTTGGACCCTGATAATTTGGACAACTATAGGCCGGTAGCAAATGTTCCATTCCTGGGCAAGGTCCTAGAGCGTGTGGTCGCTCGCCAACTCCAGGCTCTCTTGGATGAAACTGATTATCTGGACCCATTTCAATCGGGCTTTCGGCCGGGGTTTGGTACAGAAACGGCCTTGGTCGCCCTGTATGATGACCTCTGTCGGGAGAAAGACAGAGGGAGTGTAACTCTGTTGGTTCTCCTTGATCTCTCAGCGGCGTTTGATACCATCGACCATGGTATCCTTCTGGAGCAACTTACGGATTTAGGAGTGGGAGGCACTGCTTGGCGGTGGCTCTGCTCCTATCTCGGGAATCGTCTCCAGAAGGTGATGCTGGGGGAACATTACTCGAGTCCCTGGGTACTCCAATATGGAGTCTCGCAGGGTTCAGTTCTGTCCCCCATGCTTTTCAATATCTATATGAAGCTGCTGGGTGAGGTCATCAGGAGTTTTGGAGTGCGTTTCCAGCAATATGCTGATGATACGCAGCTCTACTACTCCTTTTCATCTTCGTCAGGTGAGGCTGTTGATGTGCTAGACCGCTGCCTGGCCGCGATAATGGGCTGGATGAGAGCTAATAAACTGAAACTCAATCCTAACAAGACTGAGATGCTGTTGGTGGGAGGGCCCTCTGCCCAGATGGTTGACGTTCGACCTGCCCTAGATGGGGTTACACTCCCCCTAAAGGAGCAGGTACGTAGTTTGGGGGTCTTATTAGATCCTCTCCTGTCACTTGAGGCTCAGGTAGCCTCGGTGGCACGGAATGCATTCTACCAGCTTCGGCTGGTAGCCCAACTACGACCCTATCTGGACAGGGAGAATCTCGCCTCAGTTATCCATGCTATGGTAACCTCTAGATTGGACTACTGTAATGCACTCTACGTGGGGCTACCTGTGAAGACGGTTCGGAAACTTCAGCTAGTGCAAAATGCTGCGGCCAGAGTTCTCACTGGGACAAAGAAATTTGACCATATAACACCTGTCCTGGCGCAGCTGCACTGGCTACCGATATGTTTCCGGGCCAGATTCAAAGTGTTGGTTCTTACCTATAAAGCCCTAAACGGCATCGGACCGCAATACCTGGTGGAACGCCTCTCTCGCTATGTACCTACCCGTTCACTACGCTCGACGTCGAAGGCCCTTCTCCGGGTCCCAACTCATAAAGAGGCCCGGAGATCAACAACTAGATCTAGGGCCTTCTCGGTGGTGGCTCCCGAACTATGGAATGCCCTCCCAGACGAGATACGCCTGGCGCCTTCTTTGTTATCTTTTCGGCGCCAGGTAAAAACCTACCTTTTCGCCCAGGCTTTTTAAACATTTTAAATTTAATTTTAAACCTAATATGGATTTTAATTTATAAACTCAATGGCAATTCTAGTTTGGATTTTTATCATGTTTAATGTTTTTATAATTGTATTATATTTTTCACACTTGCTCATATTTTAATTGTGATTTTATTTGTTGTACACCGCCCTGAGAGCTTTCTGCTATAGGGCGGTCTAGAAATGTAATTAAATAAAAATAAATAATTATCATGTGTGTGATCCTAAGAGCTTGTAGGATTCTCTGTCCTAGGGCTAGTTAACCTCAGTCCTGTTAGTGTTGTACTTATCTGGAGTGAGCCCAAATAGACTGTGTGGCACTTTTGAGTAGATACGTATAGGATTTGGATTACACTCAGTCTTGTTTAAAATGGAGGAAAAAGTTGGACTAAGGGGTCAGATCTATCTGTTTAGTATGTGTGTGTATATATATATGCACACCCTCAAATATATATATGTTTTGCCATTCATTACAGACCTATACATTAGTAGTATGTCCTGTGTGTTTACATTTCATGGTATGGCCGAAAGTGTGGGTCCGCAATTCTGGATGATTATGTTGGTTTCATGGAAAGAATCTGCATGACTGGCCTCTTCAACGTGGTCACAGGTCATCCGATTAGCCATTATGGCAGCAGTGTGGGATCTGCTCCCATGGCACTACTCTTAACTTGATGGGATTCTTCCTCTTTGTGTTATGGCTGGTGCTTGCATATGATTTTATTTTTATTTTACTTTATACATTTACAAGCACTTCACAGCCAGAGGCTATCAAAATGGTATACAATGAGATAAAATGAGAGAAAATACAAATGATACAAACTCTAAAAACAAACACTGCAATTGTCCAATTAATTTTCCATAAAACGATTGTGCTGCATTTTTTAAACAAAATGTGACGAGATGGAAATCTCACAGCACCATAGCTTACTTTTATTTCTTGTTACTTACAGCTGCATGACCAGATAATAGTGGGTGGTGCTCTCATAAATGTCCTCCAGAGTCACTATGTTGTCATGCTTTATTCTGCAACCAAAGACAGAAATATTATAATCAGTTCCTGTCTTGTACAATCCTTTTTTTTCCATTCAGAATGAAGTGTCATTACTTCAATCTGCCTGCTCTGATTTACACAGGAAACAGAAAAGATTGTGAATATCTTCTCTTCAAGGAACAAAAAACTTCTAAGAGCAAGAGAACTTTTCTTCCCAGCTATAACCAAAACTGCCTACAGTATACTCAGGGGGAAAATGGAAATCACAGAAATGGTTTATCTGCTTAGAAAGCACACTATTTCTCAGGCCACAAGGGCTAGATAACTTCTTATGCTATGTACACTATTACAAAGCATACTGGGTTTTATTTATTACCTAATTTATATACTGCTCCCTAAGGCACAATTGCCCCTCCAAGTGTACAAGACAATCATTGTCATCACAATGGGTTGTATCCAATGCTTGAAAAACAGGACTTCACCAGCCTCTTCTGCCCCTGCAGCCCTCTGCACACCCTCAAAACCTGCTCTGGAAGGTTGGAGGGCCCTCCAGAACAGGTTTTGGAGGCATGCTGAGGAAGGACAGAACAGCAAATCCACATTGCACAAGTGGGAATCCACTTGCAAACATTGGATTTCACCAAAAAAGTAATCATCCAGATTAAAAAACCCTTGCACTTTTCTCATTAATGACAAAAGAACAAAGGTCACATTCTTCAGAATAGGTCTCATGTTTTCCTCTCTCCCCCTTTCTTTCATATCTCATGTCTTTTTAATAATGTAAATATTATCTTGCTGAATTAAATTGAAGGTCCATCTAATCCACTTTTCTGCTTCTTTTATTGGACAACCAATGGCAATCTTACAAAAAGGGCATGAAAGAAATAACTGTTTCTCATTGTTTGGCTCTGTCATTTAATAACTGCCTCTGAATGTGGAGTTTTTATTTAGCTTTCATGGTCAATAACCCTCATTTGCAAAATACCCCCACATTTTAGTCACACCTATACTATACATTTAAAGCACCTGGCTTCCCAAGAATCCTGGGGACTGTAGTTTACCACTCACTGAGCTACAATTCTCAGCACCCTTAACAAGCTATAGTTTCCAGGTTTCTTTGGGGGAAGCCATGTGCTTTGAATAAGCTTTCAGTGTATTGTGTGGATGTGACCACCGTCTATCTACTTCTAAGCAGCTGGCCAACAGGTATCCATTGTTCTGTATATGGCCATTATAACATGGGACTGTAATGTCCTTTTATCTAGATTTGGGACTACTGTCAAATGGGGAATGGGCTGAGATACTCACTAATTTTCTCAGTAAAGGCACTCCTCAATCAAGAAAGCAAAATATATCCATTGGAAACAATGAGTCAGAGAAAAACCAACTCCTCCAGTCTCCTTTGAAAGATGTACACTATAAAATTCTTGATAGGTTTTATATGAGTTTAACTGTCATGACTTACCTCAAAGAAACCTGTGAATTATAGTATGGTGACAGTGCTGAGAATCCTTTGTTAGAGATCCTTAACTTCCTACAGAACTATAATTCCCAGGAAGAAAAATGAGCATACCTATACAATCCTATACCTACCTTCACACCTGGGACTAAATCCAATTAAAATTAGTAAAACTTACTTTTGATACTTTTGTGCTACAAGTCTGAAAGACCTAAATGATCTATTATACATCCAACCAAACACTGTATTCTATAGGAGAGGGCAACCTGCAGATACCATCTTATCAGGATGTCTATTCCTTCTGCATGATATCAGAACTGGGTCTTTAGTGTAGGCCTTTGAAACACCTTCCCATTACATATGAGACATGTGCCATTTTTATTGTCTATCTGGCACCTCTTGAAGCCTTCTTTCAACAAGCTTCTTAGAGGAGATCAGTTGGTATCTGAATGCATTTGAAGTTGTTTTTATATATGCAATTATTTTAACTGCTTTAATATATTCATTTTTTAGTATATAGCTTTATTGTATTGTGAAATCACTTTGAGATGCTTTGTACACAGTGATTCATAAATGAAACAAATATACAACAACTACAAGTCTGAATAACATCTGAATCGGGAAAGGCCATGCAAGCCCTGGACCTCTGCCTGGACTTGGAGGTGGGCTGGATGAGGGCCAATAAACTGAGTCTGAATCTTAGCAAGATGGAGACGCTGTAGGTTGGTGGTTTCTGAGTTCAGATAATTGGTCAGTTGCCTGCTTTGGATGGGGTTGTACTCCCTCTGAAAGAGCAGGTCCGTAGTCTGGGGGTGCTCCTGGATCTATCTTTGTTGCTAGAGGCCCAGGTGACCTCCGTGGCTAGAAATGCCTTTTATCAGCTTCGGCTGGTGAGACAGCTGTGGCCATTTCTGGACCGGGAGAGCCTGACCACTGTTGTCCACGCACTGGTAACCTCTAGGCTGGATTACTGTAATGCTCTGTATGTTGGCCTGCCCTTGAGTTTGGTCTGGAAGCAGCAGCTGGTGCAAAACGCAGTGATGAGACTGCTTACTGGGGCACGGTATCACCAACATGTCACCCCGCTGCTGAAAGAATTGCACTGGCTGCCCATTTGCTACAGGGCCAAGTTCAAGGTTCTAATCTTGGTGTACAAAGCCCTATACAGCTTAGGACCAGGATACCTGAAAGACCGTCTTATCCCTTATATACCCAGACTCTGGAAATGGCATCTGGTTTTGTTTTGGTGTTCCAACTATACTCACTTCTTCAGCACGGCTATTTCATTGTCTAGGTTGCTGTCCTGGGCTACGGGTGACCTTTTAATGCATTTCAGAGCATAAAGCTTGCTGGTTGTTCGGTGTTTCACCAGGAAAACTTCTGAAAAAGCACCTCTGTGAGGAAAGCAAAGATGAAAAGGTAGGCAACTGGTTTTCAGAGGCATGGCTTAACTGCTAACTATCACAGAACACAAACAGAAAATGCCTTCACATACATAACTAGGAAGGAAAATGGAAATAAAACAACATTCCTTTTCTTAAGCAGATGGCATTAGTAATTAGACCTGGGGATTTGGCTGCAAATTCAAGTGTGTTAATTACATAAATACCCAGTGGGATTTGAAGTTCTCCTCATAGATTGATGATGGTATAAGAAACCTAGAGAGGAAACAGCAGCTTGGTCATTACGTGGGCTGAAATATAGCAGCTGCATAGTCATTTTCTTCTTCTTCTTCTTGGTAACATATTATTGTAGTGTATAAATCTCAAATGATGACTTGTATTGATGAGTTTGAAGATGACATCAACATGGTAGTTTTCATTTTTCTTTGATTCTGGCTGAGCAAGATGCTTTCCAGATCGAGGAAGACCAGGAAACTCTGGAGTCATGTCAGCCATGGCCATGGCTATATTGGCAAACACAGGAGACAGGAGGACGTTTTAATGCTGGGGGTATGCACCAGCACAGAATCCATTTTGGCAAATATCATCCTAGTTATTTCGGAAAAGTTGGCGTGAGACATTAACACTTGAAGAAAAACCAGCACTTCTGACCTACAGTGAATCTAGATAAACATTGGTTAGTGAGGCTCAACTATACCAAATATTAGGCGGGAACAGCTCCAGTTATTGATGTTGTATGCTCAGATTATGACAAAGTCCTGGACAAGGTAAAACTGCCAAAACAGCCTGCAACTGTGAAAGCAAAATTGTCCAGCAAAAAGGCAGAAGGAAAAAAATCAAAGAAGTTGGTGGTACCTCTATACTAGTGGCATAAAGGATTTTTGTACATATTCAGGCTGAAATAAACATAGTTTCAGATGTGTTTTGATAAGCTTAAAATTGAAAAAAAATGCAGTTTTCAATGAGGGAGAAGAAGGGGTTGGTTACCTATCTAATCCACATCTAAGCTATGGTACTTGGCCCTTTGTTTTCTCTGACATTCTCAACTTTATGGACTCAGGTGAGTACAGGACTAGCACGGGGTGGGCATTCATTTGGCACCATACACAACCTCAGGTTGTTTCCAGCACTTCAGCTGCTCACACATTTTGTCATCTATCATTGTAGGAGAAGACTTAGGAAAAGGTAGAGACTGTTTTCCTTTGGAAACCCTTATACTAATAGCCAGGCTCTGCTGGGTAATAATGTTGGATTTGGCTTGCCTCCACACACTAGGAGCATGTTCATTGTCAGAAGTTTTTCAAATGAAAAGGCAGCTTTACCATATAGGAGCCTGGGTGGCATAATTTAAGAGATGTTCCATCTCCTCCCACCCCCACATTGGAAATGGACGGCCTTCAAGTCAATTCTGACTTAAGGCAAGGGTTTTCATGGTAAGTGGTATTCAGAGGTGGTTTACCATTGCCTTCCCCCATATTAGAAGCATCATATCCATCTACCTCTTTTGTACTTCTGGCATGGCCTGCTTTGCATATAAACTAAGATTGCTACGAGTAATCCTCTGCAACAGTGCAGGGGCTTCTTGGGAAGCCTGGGTGGCCACTTATGAATCACAAAAAAAGAAAAATAAAGAGAAAAAGAAGAAATTCAAAAACAAAAGAGGACATAGATTTTCATAAAATTTGCACATGTGTATTTATTTGTACAGATGCAAATTTGGAAACAATAATTTTAAAAGGAATACATCTCACCATAGTGGGAAAGACTGTGATCTATATGTCTGTTCAGCCTGCTAATGCTGTTGATTGGTGACTTCCGGGCCCCAGCTCTTCCTTCTTATGGATCTTTCTCTTTAAACCAACAGACAGCCCTTCAAACAGAGGACACCTTCAAACAGAGAACTGCCTTCTGACAGGTTCAACACTTCAAACAGAGGACTGTCCTCTGTACAGTGGGACACATAAGGGCAACAAAAGGCTTGAGCTAGCCCTGTTCAAATGTTCAGCATCCAAACTGAGAGTGTTTCAGGAGAATGAGAGATTTCCAGAAGGCACTACAGAGATTGTCTAAAATGTTCAGCTTCTACCATAGTCCTGCTTCTGGGCTTCTTAGGCTGTTAGGGGTGCTAAGCGTATTTCTCAGGGTTAAAACAGGGCATTCATCAACCTAAGCTCCAATAGCTATAGAAAGACTTGCTACTAGAGTGTGTTGGCAAAGAAAAGGAGAAAGTTGATTAGAGACAAGAACTGGCAATGTAGCTCAAATATATGAATGCTCCTGAAGGTTCTGTCTTCCTACCTGAAAAAAGAGATGGCTATGCCATGTCAAGGAAAGGGAAGGGAAGAAAAGGAAGGCAGCAAAAGAGAATAATAAATGTTAGTCTATTCACAAGCAGGATGCCAGACTGACATAATATATAATTCTTCAAGTGAGAGTATCATAAGACCCCGAAATACAATATCTTGATATTAAACAAACCTTTAAAAAGTACATGTTACTAATCTCCAGTACCAATAATTATAATTCTTCCCAAGGAAAGTGAATGCAATAACACAAATTTGTCCTTTTTTTGCAGTGGGCAAGCTGCATAGTCCCAAGGAGCCCAGTTGCCCCCCAGCTGGCAGTTGCGGACAAAGAAGGGGCTGGCTTGCGCAGCTGTGGCAAGCAGGCCCTAGCTAGCTGGGGAGGACTAGCCTCAGAGGAAGGCAATGGTAAACCCCCTCTGAATACTGCTTACCATGAAAACCCTATTCACAGGGTAACCATAAGTCGGGATCGACTTAAAGGCAGTCCATTTCCATTTCCTCCTTTTATTCCTTTTTTCTTACATGTTATTGAATTATATGTTTTTGATTATATATATCCAGAAGGACCTCAATGACCTATAGGCATAGAAATGCCACCTTTTCCAGCAACAGCAATGAATGACACAGTACATGCTTCTGGCTATGACTGTGGTCTTCTCAAGATGACCTGTTCAGTGAGCATTAATTCTGTCATTTCAACTAAGGACCAGAGTGATCTGAAGGCTTAAGAAGGTCTTCGGGGCCTTCCCTTCCAGTGGGAGATCTGTATGCAATATTTAAAGGGCCCATCATCAATTCTGCACATTCCTACTTTGCCTGTAGAGCAAGACAAGCTGAGGGTTATGACAGAGCCATGTCCTAAGGCCACAGCAGTGCTGTGAGCTCTCCCCCTTGAGTGGAGTGGGTTATTGTTGAGTCATCCAAACAGTTCTTCTCAAGCTGACATTAGAATCCTGAGGCATGACAGCCAGCTCCTTGCCATGGGCTGCCGGAGTAGCTTCAGGATGCTACAGTCTGCATTTGTATGTGTGTCTATATGTGTGTGTGTGACAGTGGCTTACAGTAGTGGAGGTGCAAGCTATTTTATATTGTGTATGCCAAGCTGCCTATATGGATAATGTATTGGCAGGTTAATCAAAACCCTGCAGTAAGTTAATGAGTGGGAAATTACCAGTTAATTAAGCCACTGCAGAAACTTTCCTTTTGGCCTCTGATCTTAGTTCAGTTCTTGATCAGCCTACTGACAAGGCTTAATTAAGACCGTATAAATGAATTCCTATTACAGCTCTCAATTCTATGACAGGAAGTATATTTTAACTTTTTAAAGCTGGCAAACCTATTAAAGGGTTTGGACAGGCAGTTAAATATGGCTAGCTCAGATAGAGCACTGTCTGGTTTACAGATCAATAGTGATTAAGGCTGTAAACACACTAGTCACCTACAGCAAAGCTTTTCCATTGGCCACACCTGGAGGAACAATGGGTTGATCTGCTGGTCAGTTGCGGAACTGTTTGAAGCTGAATGTTTAAAAGAAAATGCACTCGAGCTGATCCCACCAGGTTTTAAAAAGGGGCAGGGTTTGACTAGCATCATGTTTTCAGGAAAGAGACGCACTGGAACTGAGAGAACAGTGAGTGTGTTTCCACCCTAATTCTCACCACCTGAGCAGCAGTTGCAACTTGGTAATGGTTGCTGTAAAGACATTGCCACAGGGGCTTTGCAATTCTAAAGCAAGATTTTCTCAGAGCCATCTTTCAACCATGAGGAAATGCAGTCTATAATCCACATGGCACATTAATTAGGAAAGGTTCCATGATGTTCTCTGAGGAACAGGAAACTCCATGGCTTCTCTGAGGCCAACTTAATGTTACATTGGTCACTATCTGTAATAACATTAGTGGGGTCTCTTCCCCCATTCACAGACCTAGAGTACTTTTCAAAGAGAAACATAATATATAGCCATATGAATATAAAATGTTTTGTTCATTTTCTGTTCAGTCCAGCTGCCTGTTTTTGCAGCTTGAAGCTGCAGAGATGCAGAAATAAATTACAGTTTAAATAAATTAGAGACCTTAACATTTTTCAACATGTTTTTGTTTGTAATACCCTGTTTGTATTCCTCTCTCTCTCTTGAAAGCAAACACACACACACACAGAGGGTAAAGACACACTTACTGTTCTGCTGGTTCCAGTGTGTGTCCACCTCTCTTTTCTGAAAATGGGGGCACACAATGCTAGTCAACCCCCACCTGTTTTTACTGTAAACCTGGTAGGATCAGCTTGAGTGTTTTTTAAAACAAAATTCAACTTCAAACAGATTTCACAACTGATCAGCAGATCAACCTGTTGCCCCTCCAGATGTGGCCAATGGAAACTCTTTGCTGTAGGCAACTAGTGTGCTCACAGCCCTAGTCTAAACACTGATTAGCAGAGCTTTGTTGCTGGATCAAAACTGCTGTAAGGGCAAAGAGTTAAAGTCCCTCTAACACCCCCAGTGCCAGGGGCCTGATCCACATCCCTCCCTGTACCTATCTACTTTCTAAAAGCTATTCATATAATGACTAATTGCATGAACAATGTCTCATCTATGTTGGTTCTCAGCATGTCCCAAATAATGTTCACCATTTGTTTTACTTTGCAGTCGTGAGAACTAGCACACTATTGTGCTGCTTTTTAAAATATAAAAAGGAAGAGTAGAAGCTTATATTCTGAGGTTACTAAATTGTGAAACAGATAACAGATTCCATGGTTGCACATTGCATCTACGGACATGTGGAATATGAACAGTTCAGAGTGATGCTGTTTCGACTCAATTCTGTGTGCTCCATCTCCATTCTTTACTTTACTTCTATTCTCTTATCTGCACTTTCCAATAACACTTTCCCACAGAAACACCCACAGCATTTGGGAGGGAATCAGAATTTCTAGCATCTTTCCTTGCAACTGAAGACAGGAGGAAATCATCAGCCCACAGCTCAGATGCTCTGGCATCTGTTCTATGCTTCATTTCTAAACAGTTTAACATAATTACAGTCCCACATTTAGACTACTTGAATCAACAAGCTGGTGCAGAGGAAACAAAAGCTTTCTCTAGCCTTCTTTCTGTATTGCACCACAGGGTACTGACTCTGGATAACTGATCTCATCCCTAGGGCTGACTAACCAAGGATCCATCACAAGCTAGGAATGTATGCACATGAAAGTACGAGTGTAGAAAGCAGGCTCTACACTTAATATATTTGAAAAAATATTCTTTTAAAACCAGACCTCCGGTTCTGTTAAAATTCAAAATCTAATAAATGTCTCAGTTTCAAATGAAGCAGATTTGAAGAGGGATTTTGTTTTCCCTGCTCTAACAAATGAAGTTAAACATTCCAGGCTTTCATTTAATAGCATTACATTTATTTCAATTTTGCTCACAATTCTTGTGTCATTTTCCATTATAGACCGATGCTGCCAATGACTGTTTACAAATTCATTATAAACTGGAGAGGAGGCTTGGTACCTCACACTGAGACTGTTTATTTTTTGGCATTTCCTTTTCTCTGAAGCTTAAGAACACAGGAAGCTGACTTATACTGAATCAGAGCACTAGTCCAGCAAGCACAGTTTTGACAGGCAGCAGATTTTCAGGGTGTCAGGCAGCACCTTTTAATTGGAGAGGCCAGGGATGGAACCAGTGATCTTTTACATAAGATGCACAGGCTCTATCACCCAGCTATGGTGCCTGCCCCAAGTTATGAAGAGATCAGTGGGAGAGTAGAGCCTTATGCAGGCAATAATTCTGATGATAAACAGAGAATGTGTGTGTGTGTGTATGAATCACGATTGTGCTTGCTGGCTCTGCCCCCAACTGCTACACTTTCTTCAGCTGTCCTGCACAGAGCCTACATGTATAAAAGCTATACATGTCTAGGTTCTCCATATTGGTAGGGCACAGATCACACACAGACTGTGCAAAAGTGTCAACACATGGAGCCAGTTGGAACAAATTCCTGCCCACTCAATGATTGTACACAGAATTATCTCCATAGGGATAAAAAGTTCCTTTTAGGTACTCAAAGGCTTTCTTCCTCACAGTGTTTATAGATACGTGCATTTTTGTGTGTTTGTGCATGTGATTTGTTTTTATTCTGTAGTTAGCTCCCCTGGGAGCTCTATGCATGGAAAAGGAGAGATGTGAATCCCTTAATTAACAACAATAAATGGGTATAAATCACTGATGGGCCAGCTCACTCTTCTTTGCCCCAGATTTGGCCCAAGGATTTCTAGTTGTGTTTCATCATGGCATGGATAACCAATGTAAGGCCCTCCAGATGTTGTTGGACTCCAGTTCCCATAAATGCTAACCATTGCACATACTGGCTTGGGCTGATGAGTATTGCAGGAGTCAATCATCATCTGGAGGGCACTATATTGGCTACTCTTGCACGTTAATCAAAGGCTTAGAGTGTGGTTTGATGCAAAATGTACTTAAAACAGGAAACAGAAAGGAAAGAGAAGGATCTGAGCACAGGTTTTGGAGCTTTGCTGTTATGTAAGCAATAGTTTTATAATAAACCTTGTTGGAACTTCACCTCCTGTGCTTCAGTTGTCTGATGCAACAATCCACGATCCAGTTTGGTTTGGGTTTTTTTGAAATTTTCTTTATTGCAAAAAAAGAAAAGGACAACAGAAGAACACAAAACAAAACCCAACAAAACATCCAGACCCCCAATACAGAATCACACTGTGTCCAACTTAAGAGCACATAACAGATCAATATAAGAACATGTACCTAGGAACCATCAGTTAGACCAGATCAATTTAGTTGCCTCTGGTAAATTGTCTTGTAGATCATGTATACTTGCATATTCAGTAAATCTCTACCAAATGGCAGCGAAGGCTTGTGGTTTTGTTTTTTCTCTGTATAAGTTGGAATTTGTGGGTTATTTTATCCACAAGTGCAATATGCCAAACATTTTAATACTAAACTGGTAAGTCCAGGCCCTCCAGCGTTTTCCACCATTGCACTTTAGTGTGCCATGCAGCCATAAAAAGGAAATTAAATCTTTACATTTCAAGTCCATATTGTCACCTTCATACAAAGACAATAAGTACAAGCCAGGATCAATAGACACATCTTCTCTAGTGATATTTGCCAGTTCTTGGCCAATCGCCCACAGTTTAGTTGCAAGTTGCAACTGATTTCTGATTAGTCAGAAATAATGATCAGTTTTTAAATATCAAACAACCTATACCCTATTTCTAAACAAGAATTTTTAAAAAACTTTTCAACTCATTGATAGCTTTTCAGCTTAAAATGCTACTTGTTCATTTTACCACATATCCAAATGCAAAACTTTCTCATGGGGAAAATCACCGGCATTTCAGTAATTAATCCTGATTGAGATGCAAGTAACTATTGAAATACTAAGATTTTTGTAAAAGGCTGGTTTTTTGAAAGGCATTTTCAGCCACTCCTTAGACTTCTTTTAAAAGAAACAGTGTTAGAAAAATGTAAATTGATGCAGTGAGTAAAGTGTTTTTAAAAATCCATTATGAACAAGGATAATTGAGAAGACAAGCAGATTCCTCACAGGCTGGAGGGAGGAGAAAAATGACACTTGTGGCACAATATTGGAGTCACTTAAATGCCACGACAGAATTAAAGAGGATGTAAAGTGTGAAGGAGAAATCTTTTCACTGCTCAGCCATGTAATCCTAATCAAGAGGCTGAGCCAGCTGCAACTGGGCCACAGGTTCTTACGAAACATGCTGATTGTATTTGTCAAACAGAATGGAAAGCAGGAGGCAGGAAAGAAGGAGAGCAAGGGAAATGTAAGAGCACAGCTAGAATGGAGGAAGCAGGAAGCCATGAGGGTTGCAAGCTTTGCAAGAGATTTATACTGTATCGTATAACTTACCTAGACATTGTAACGGGTGGGGTGGTGGAACCTGTGACCTCCAGATGTTGCTGGACTACATCTCTGATCATTGCCCATGCCGACTGAGGCTTCTGGGAGTTGGAATCCAACAACATCTGCAGAACCACAAGTTTCCCACTGCTGCATTACAACAGTCAAGACACTGCTGCCACTCTGTGCTGCCACTTCCTGTTCTTCCTCTTATTTGTGACAAATATCTTATTTGTGGGTTGGTCCTTGCTCTATGTGCCTATACTGTAGGCACAGGGAACGTCAAGCCCAGGCACCAAATGTGGCCCTCCTGGCCTCTCTGTCTGACCCAGAGGATTCTCCCCACGTCAGGATGGAAAGATCTGTTAATTTCAATTCTCTCAGTTTCTCATTTTTCCAATCATAAATTCAGTTCTCCACATTTCTGCTTTTTAAAAAAAAATTCACCAGGATTTTAGTGCAAATCCTCCTAATAAACACATTTTTGTAGGCAGTTTTGACTAATACAATGCATTTTTGTATGTTATTTTCACCCATATACTCATTTCCATGCACACTTTCCCCTAGCGTATACATTTTGTGAACACCGATTGGTTGGTGACCTCCACTGCAAAATTCCAATAAGTGCAAATTTCAAAAGATGGCTGTGTTTTGATTCTCATATTGTTTCGGAAAGTGCAAATTTGACAGATTCGGCTTGAAATACGAACTGAATTGAATTTCTTGCCCATTCTTACCCCAGCTCACATCCCTCACCGGCCTTGCTTCACACTCTCCTTGAATGTTTGTGTCTGGCTGGAATGTCTCTTTGAACTCTGACAGTGACTCTTGCTTTCCTGGATGGAGGATAGAAAGTGGCGTGTGAATGTGTTTAAGCACTGATCTGCTGTGCAAAGGAAACATGTACATTCGTTGTGCCACCAACTTTTGCTTCTGGCTCTGCCCACTACTGGCGGGTGGCCCTTGGAAGCTTGCCTAGCAGAGAATGTGGCCCTCAGGCTGAAAAATGTACTCCACCCCTGCTGTACGGTGTGAGGAGAGAACAGCTGTGGCAAGGAGTAGGCACAACATTGCCAGCAAGGTCTGAAGCTGTTCTATTCTTGCAGACTTTTGAAAGATTCAGGACTCACTCTCTTTGAAAGGGCTTTTGCTGTAAAATGGGCATGATGGTCCTGTGTTGCTGTTATTGATTCTATCGTCCTTATTTATTTGTTTTTTATTGGTTGTATTGTGTATATTCTGCTGGGAGCTTCCTTGAGCCCTGGCTGGGTAATACAAATGTTTTAAAAGATAGATAAATAAAAAAAATGAATACTTACGACCCAAGTGCTTCCATGAAAATGAATGTTTTTCTGATGTTGTTGGTCTGTTTCTTCCAAGAACTGCCCTCCTCCTCTTGTTGGCAGCCCATCTTCTCCAGAGTTGAAGCCGAGTGTTCTGACTGGAAATCAAAATGGTGTCAGAGCAGTAAAAACTGTTAAGGGAGGGTAAAAAACCCTCCCTGCTCTTGCAGTTGGAACACAGTTACTAACTTATCAATCCATGCTCATCTTTGTGTGGCACAGCTCTGACACTTTCCTGTGTGCTCTGGTATAATATATGGTTAGTTTCTCAATTCAGTCCCCTCCTTACAATATCTGCTGAATAAACTTTCTTCGAATCACATACCTGACAAAGACTAAACACAACAAGACTGGCCTCTCTCTTCCTCTTAGAAATTGTGTGAACCCACAAAGGATTCAATTCTATCATGGGCCACGTCTACACTAATTAGAACTTGGCTGGTTCTCACATTGCTATTACCAATAAGGAAAGAGATTTTGCTGGTGCCCTAAGACAGGGGTGGGCAAAAAGTAAATTGGGATCTACTGGTAGATATCTGGGTGACTTGCAGAAAATTGTTTCTGACTTCTGTTCAGCAACAACTAAACATTTTTCTCTCTCTGCCTGCTGAAATGAAGAAAACTCGGGGAAGGACAGGAGGAAACCAGGAGGACATTTTTGTGAGAAAAGGCTGAGTGCTCATATCTGGTAATGCCAACAAATTCCTGGGCAGAGCATATGCTCATAGGTGCTCTTTTTTTCCTTCTTTAATTGCAAGTGTATATCTCTGCTCCACTCATGTCACTATGGCCTGAGTCTAGCTGATGGATCATGGGGGTCTAGTTAAAAATAAAAGCTAAATAGATTGAAGATTTCACAAGCCTGAAGTCTGCACAACTCTGTTCTAATTTATCATACTTTGTAACCACTGAACTTAATAACGTGCTGGTGTTCTAATTCATTCTTCTTGGGCAGGAGACTCCATTTTTGATGGCTGGTCTCCCATGTCCAATACACAGCGCAATTTTAAAAAAATGAGATACCAGTGTAAAATGGGTGCCATGGTCAGAAAAAAAAACAAAAAAGAGGTGATAGTACCACATCAGTGAGTACCATCACAAAAAAAAGCACTTCTTATTTATTTTTATTTATTTAATTTAATTTATATACCGCCCTAAGCCCAAGGGCTCTCTGGGCGGTGTACATAAAATAAAGCAATCAGGAATATATAAATACAATAAAACAATAGAATCAAACCAACAAAGGTAAACAAAAATAATCAAACAGTAGCAAAATACAACAATACATATAATAATACGCATTAAAATGCCTGGGAATATAAAAAGGTTTTCACCTGGTGCCGAAAAGATAGCAGCGTCAGCGCCAGGCGCACCTCATCACGGAGACCATTCCATAGTTCGGGAGCCACAACCGAAAAGGCCCTATTTCTAGTCACCACCCTCCGAGCTTCTCGATGGGATGGTACTCAGAGGAGGGCCTTAGATGTTGAGCGCAGTGTATGGGTAGTTTCATATTGGGAGAGGCGCTCCACCAGGTATTGCGGTCCCATGCCGTGTAAGGCTTTATAGGTCAAAACCAGCACTTTGAATTTAGCCCGGAAACAAATAGGAAGCCAGTGCAGAATCTAATATGAACATTAGATTTGCTGTGGCCAAATATACCTTCGTGAACTTCCTAAACCCGCAGTCTTCAACCTTTCTGGACCCAGGGTTCTTGCAAGATGGGACTTTTACTTTTAAAACCAGACAAAAGGGGCTCATTGTGATTGCATGTGGCAGTAAGGAAAATGCATTTTGGTCATGCTTCAGGTACATTCTACTATTCACCATGTAAATATCCCACACCAATATATTAAACAAGGCATAGGTAAGTAGGTAGCTGTGACATTTAATATTCACTAACCACAGGTGGGTGCAAAATGTTGGCTTAGGAAAAGAGAGCATTTTTTGTCACTGCTGTTAAATAATTGGAAGTTAAGACTTGCAAATCTATCTTGTGCCCACGACAATCCAGATAAGCAAATTGATATTTCTGAAGTTTAGTTGTGAGGTAGGTTCTTCTCTTACAGTACCTGAATTTAACAATAGCCTTTTGATCATTCTTGACATACACTCTTCTGCTGTTATTTTCAGGGCTAGGAGAAGGCATTGCAAACTGGGTCTCAGTCTGTACCCTGTTAAGCCCTGACTTTAATAAACCCCAGCAGAGGTGTCCACACAACGATTGAGAGCTACAGTTTTAATGAGACACCTGATTCTTAGCTGAGTGTTTCAGCTCTTACTAGGAATGGAAAGATCTCTCAATTTCGGTTCTCTGTTCTTCATTTTTCCATTCTTAAATTCAGGTCTCCACATTTCTGCAGCAATTTGCGATTTTTTAAAAAAGAAACCTTGTGAAAATTCTCCAGCATTTTAGTGCACATTTCTCATAAGAAACACATTTTTGTAGGCAGTTTTGACTAATGTACACATTTTGCAAGCAATGTCTTGTCCTATAGTGCATTTGTGTATGTTATTTTCACGTATATATTCATTTTTTCACTTTCCCCTAACATATGCATTTTTGTAAACATTGGTTGGCAAACAGCATTGCAAAATTTGAAGAAGTGCTCATTTCAAAGGATGGCTGTGTTTCGGTTCTCCTATTGTTTCAGAAAATGTGAATTTGAAGTTCGGCAAACTGAATCAAATTTCTTACCCATCCCTAGTTCTCACTGAAAAACACATGCCATTCCAGAAGTGAATCACCTGAAATACTCTGTCTCTTATGGTGGTTGTGAGTGATATGTGACACTACCACAATAATGGCTGACTCACATTGTTCACTGTGATAGAGAATGTTGAGTTGGCATTGGAAAAGACATTAAAGCTGCTCATTGTTTATATACACAGCAACAGGAGAACTCATGATGATTACCATATAGAATCAATTTTGGAAATCATCACATAGAAAATCCTGAATCCATTCCCTTTCAGTCACTAAGTACCATAATAATTATGGATGCTATTTCTGTTAGGGCAACTGTCTGCACATTTCCATTTTAAAGGAATGAAATATTAGGAATATTAGATGCTAACCGAGTAATTTAGATGCTAATGATTGTAGTTTATAGGTTCTCTAAGAGTTGTAAGATCTCATTGTGGCTATGCTCTTCTAATGTAATAGCCTACCACTGGAATTCAGAGCAAGCAGAACAGAAAACCAGACAAATTCTAGAATCACAATTTACATCAATGTTCCTGTAAATTATTCCAAGAAATGAATCAGCAGAAACAAACCTGAACTTGATGGAGTTACATTTTCCATCCAAACAGGAATTGATAATACTGGCCATAATGCTCCCAAATATTTCTACTAAGTGAAAATTTACCATATGGCCTAACTAACCTAAATGGTTCAGGATGTATCAAAACATTGGGAGATGGAAATGTATATATCTCCATATTTTGTTGGACTACAACTCCCATCATCATCTCTGACCATTGGCTGTTGACATAGGTATAGCACATCCACTGCCACACCTAGAGATGCAAACGAGAGATAGAGTTGTATGTAATCAACATATTGCTTACAACATACTCCATATCTCTGAATGACCCCATTCAGCAGTTTCATGTAGATGTTAAATAGCATGGGGGATAAAATCGAATGCTGTGGAACCCCACATTGAAAGCTTCACGGGGCTGAATAATACTGCCCAAGCACCACTGTCTGAGAGCGACCATCCAAGTAGGACCAGAACTACTGAAAAGCAATGCCATCCACCCGCAAACTGGGCAGTGGCTCCAGAGGAATAACATGGTTGATACCAACAACCTTGTGATGTAGTTTAGATACTAAGATAATGACTAGTCCATGGTCACCCAATGAGCTTCACAGCTGGGTAGGGAACTGAATCCAGGTTTTATCAGCAACCTATCCACTACACCACACCGGGTCAATCTACCCTTAAATATAAGTGGTCTCTTACATACCAAACAGTAATATAAACATACCAAGATTTTTTTCTGTCTTTGCTTAACAATTAGTGTGGTTAAAAAGAGATTTCTGGAAACACTATTAAGCATAGGCACTTGAGAATTCTCCTGTTTTGTGTTCAAGCATCAAAGACTTGCACTGAAAGTAGAGTCGATGCTAAGAATAATATTGCCTTAAGGGCTCAAACACTATCAATTTCTCACTTTTCAGGAGCAATGAGAGCCTTCAGGCACAGGGAGGAATTTGCCAGCGACCAAATTGAATCTTTTGTTAAAAGGAACATTCTGAACAGGGAGAAATCACTGCAGGTAAAGAAGCCAAAAGGTTCACTTCCTGTGACAGGTAGTTAAGATTTTCAATTCCCACTGAAACCGTATTTGCCACCTTTAATTAACAGGGTTACATGGTTTTCAAGTGCCCCAGCATTGGGCTTCAAAGGTTAATTCAAGTGTATTGAAAGAGAAATTGACTCAGCTGCTAAAGAATGACAGCTTCAGTCTATAAACTCCTTAAAGGCCAAAATGTGAGTTCGCCTTTATCTGCTTGCAAGTGTGCATGTCCCCTAGTGAGCTGTTAAGTTGCAAGTCTTAGTAAAAGGTGGCTTTCTTTGGTTGCTACATACATGCTGATGGATACATTTTTAGCAGAGCTGAAGAATTCAAAAATGAAATATTTACTGTCAATACCTGCAGGTGTCTAGTTATCCTTGACCTGCAGAATGATCTGTACAAGAAACATTAGAAACTGTAATACTGTACTGCAACAGCCGAGTCACACATTCTCAGAATAGTTTGCCGTCACTGAATTTTGATACTGAATTTTCAGATATTTCGAACTTGGATTTTCAGGGCACAATCCCACTCAAAGGGCAAATCGTAATTATCTTCAAAAAAATCACACACACACACTCCCTGGACCAGTATTGTCTTCACCTACTGGCTGTCTCCATACCTGGCTTTCACATCATACCAATACAGGGCCTACTGTACATCTAGGCATATTCAGCAGTTTGTTCTTTTCCAGGGTCTTTTATACAGGAACACTCCTACTTTTATTGGAATAGTAGCAGGGTACCGGAGATGAAAGACTTGGTGGATACTCCTAGGCATAGAAGAGCCTAGCCATGGAGGAAATGGCCTGGCTCAATTGCAACACACTTGGGCAGCACAGCAGCAGCTAGGTTAGGGATGACGAATCTGTAAAGCTCAGTTTCTCATTTTTCCAGTCTTAAGTTCAGCTCATCACATTTCTGCATCACTTTTGCAGCTTTTTAAAGTCTTCATGAACATTCTTCAGCATTTCAGTGTGCATTTCTCTTAACACATACATCTTTAATGTAACTATACCTAATGTACACATTTTTGCAAGCAATTTCCCCCCAATAAAAGGTACTTTTTCAGTTCTTTTCACTAAGATATGTATTTTTATGCACACTTCCACCAAATATATGCATTTACATACACATTATTTGTTTGGAGAACTGTATTGGCAAAATTGTGTAGTCACTGCACCAGAAGTAACTTGACAGAATCATATGAATACAGAGGGTAAATGTCACCTGATGGTTCATTCCTCAAAATGATGTAATCAGCACAGAGCCAAACAGCCACTTTGGCTGCGATATTTTGTTCTCATTTGTTGGCTCTTGGGCCAGTAAACCTTTATTGTTTCAGCAGTTTGACACAAAATATAACCTGTCGGTTCAATGCAAAAATACAACTTTTATCTGGCATTGTCAACATTTTACATTAACAAATTAAAATGCAGTGCCTGCACAATGACCAGCATTACTTTCCATAAGCAATACCTGGAGTTTTAAAAACTATATAAATATCTGTATGTGTAGAGCTTTAATTTTTTAAATGTTCCCCTAATTACAACCTAACTTATTCTACCACAGTTTGCTGGTGGCCCAGATCAACTAGAAATTCAGTTACAGAAAACTCCATGGCTAGATCTAAGTGTTACACCCAGTTTGTGATGCTTGGAGCTCTCACATTATTAGCATTATCAGTTTATTTATTATTCGCCTTTCACCTTAAGGTCCCAGGTCAAGTTGAAACAACACTTAAAATGTTTTTTTAAAAAAAACACTGTAATATACAACACTAAAAACAGTTTAAAACAAATTGGGTAGTATTCAGTTAAGTCCTGCTCAGAGTAGACCCATTGATGGACATTACTAACTTGAGTTCATTAATTTCAATGGGTCTACTCTGAGTAGGGCTTAGTTGAATACCGTTGAACTAATGGTATTGCGTTTGCTTGCCGATAATGTATATCACAAGTAAGCGGTGTGTTGAGTTCACCTAAAGAATTCTGTGATAGTTTGGTGTGTTATCCTATTTGCATAGTAAGAGTAACTTTTCATGTGAAACCGAGCTTGGAAGAAAATTACTTCTCCACCAGGACGGTTTGTTTGGTGACCAATCTAGCCCTCTTTTCCTCTATGATTGTCTGTCAAAGTATTTGCCATGTAGTGAGGAAGTCATTAGCCCAAGCAGAGTTGCCATATTAGTTAAGAGCAGACACCACGGAAACAAAAGACAAAACTTTTATTTCAATATTATCTAGGCCTGAGAGAATATGTTACCCCAATGCAGTAATGTGCATGCGTGCATGTGCACGCACACACATTATATTCAAATTCTGGGGGGCTGGGAAATGCCATGCATCACACTAATCTCATCTAGACCAAACACACATCACACTTCACTTGCCATGGTGCTGTCTAACTTCATAATAACACTATATAATGTTTAGATCTGGTTTTGATAGACATTGTGCAGTCCTATGTGACATGATCTCTCAAAACACAAGTACCAAAGTTCTTTAGTTTGTGCTGGCATTTCTTATGCACAGGCAAAAGGAACCAACAGGAAGTGGCTTCCAAATGGCAGCAGGACGTATGAACGAGCATCTTAATAACCAGGGGCATTGAGACCCTAAGAACAGTGGGAGCCAGCAATGCCAATAGGATTTG
The DNA here is from genome assembly GCF_030035675.1 of Rhineura floridana. NCBI lineage: Eukaryota > Metazoa > Chordata > Lepidosauria > Squamata > Rhineuridae > Rhineura > Rhineura floridana. The sequence goes on from NC_084485.1 coordinate 60,360,974, forward strand.
CAGGCCACAGAAAACATGATCTAGATCTCTGCACTCTTGAAAAGAAGTGACCCTAATTCTTCTCCCAGGTACAGGGCACATTATCTAAAGGGAATCTGGCACTTCTGTATAATTTAATGTACATACATGCTATAATTTCACATCTGGCTTAGGATGGCCCCTCAAGTAAAAAGAAATAATGCATCATAAAAAGGACACATCTTTGCATGAAATTTGCATTTTTGATGTTGATTTACAGTTTAAAATTTAGAAGTATTATGACTGTAATAGCAGTACAGTGCATCTCACCATAGTGGGGAAGATTGTGACAAGCTGACCTGTATACCTGCTTAGTTTGCTGTGCTGATGCTAACTGTTAATGGGCAACTTCAAAGCCTCTGGTCTCCCTCCTTGTGGTTCTTTATTTTTAAACATGACTTGGACCAGGCAACCCTTCAAACACAATAAGACACACAGCCATCCCAGTCCAGGTATAAATAAAAATCACTGTTGGACTCCCAACATGATACCTGGACAGTGGACACTGAACAAGCCAAATTGGTGCGCTAGGCATGGGGGGAGAGATTTGGAGCATTGGATTTTCAACAGCCTATAATATTCATAACTTAAACATGTTTTTATGTATGATCACGTGAAGCTATCTGCACACTCTAGTAGCAGCTTTCCAACATATCAGTGAAAGTTCATTTCCAGCTGTGATCTGTTAGCTTAAGGTGCAAGGGATTGAATTTGTAACTTAAGTTAAGCAAAGCATAAAGCTACTATTGAGCTAGAGAACCTCCTCATATTCACCTAAGTTAACTTCTATACTTCTAACTTCGATAGGGCTATACTCCAAAGTATATGTGCATAGAATTGCAATGTGACAGATATGTATCTTCTTCTTCAAATAATTATTGATACCCTCTTGATGTTTTAAGAAAGGCTGGATAATACATTAAATAATAATTTACAGGTGATTGTTTTTATAGGGCATAATTAGTATAGCTTTATTATCCAATTATTGGTGCTCATGTAATTCACAATGAAGGAAGACCAGGTGAAAGTAATTTTTAAAACTAATTTTCTGAAAATTGTTAAAAAACCTGGAGCAAAAAAATACTTTTGGCAATTACATCAGAGCTCAAGGCAATATATTAAAAATAAATAAAAACACGACTACTTTAATTTACATCATGTTTGTTGGTAGAATATTGCTAGATTTATTTATTTTTATTTGATTTATTATTTGATTTATATCCCGTCCTTCCTCCCAGTAGGAGCCCTTATTTCTTATCAGTAGCCTACCTCTATTGGGAAGATGACTGATCATATCATAATATGACAATGTCCACATTTCCCCACATCCCCTCTTTCTTTCTCTCATTCACATACACACCCTACTTTGGACTGGACAGTGCCCTTTCAGCATCTGCCACACCTGAAGGTACAGATTTGTTCCAATATAGGATAGTGCTCGTTCCAGATAATGTGATTTTATTTTTCTTTGTTCCAGAAATCGATAGGAAGCCATGAAGTCTGCACCTCTTGGGTCATTCCACAAAGACTTACTGGCATGCAGACTGCATAAAGCAGATATACTACAGGGACAGTCAGCTGAGCTCTCCAAGTCAGCGTGCTTCACCTTGTGATCAGTGAACTCACACGGACACCATGTGAAAGCTAAGCTTCCAAAAGCCACTTTGAGTAAGCCACTGAAATGAACTGCAAAGATGCGAGAAGTTGAGAACCACTGTGTTCAGCAAGCGAGAAACAAAGAATTTGTGTGAACAAAGACGATTGTACCTGAACAGTTAGTAGGGTCCACCCTTGATGCCTCCTCCTTATGAATTTTACAAATGTGGAATGAAAATGTGTTGGAATGTGATAGCAGGACATTTGGGAGAATATGTTTCCATTTCATCATCATTTTCTGATGTCAACCATTTAGCAAGTATGTGTATGGTCATTACACTGCTGCTTCACATAATCACATCTCTCTCTAGCTGCTGGAGGCAGAACATTTTTAGAAAGGTAGCTGAAGGTATTATGATAGAAGCATGGTATACACATGCATTTCTTTTGGTTCACTGTTATCTGCAGTCAAGCGCTACTGAAGTACAACAAAACCCATGAATAGAAATGAGTGGAAGGGCACCAAGTGGTACTTCTATCACACCTAGAGTTGCCAGGCTCAGGGCCTGAGACTGATCCTGTATCTTTAGGAGAAGAGAAAGTCAGCCACGTGCAGGTGTTCTTGCAACCCTGTAATGGGAAAAACCACAAGGTGGAATTCTCTCTTCCCCTTGCACAACTTTTAAAGATGCAGGGGGAAGGGAGAATTCCACCTTGTGGTTTTTCCCATTACAGTGTTGCAAGAACACCTGCATGTGGCTGACTTTCTCTTCTCCTAAAGATACAGGATCAGTCTCAGGCCTGAACACATTCAACTCTGGGGAGGAGAAACCTAGATGTAGCCCTATGTGTCCTGTAAACAAACAGTGTGAGATGGGGGGGAACCTTTGCACTTTCAGTTCAATATCTCCATGGAACCTACACATATGTAAACGAATATGCATTAACCTTTAACTGCATGATGATTTGTGGAGAAAACCCTACACACATAAAAGTTGTGCATACATAGTCTCCATGCAGAAATTCAGCTGAACACACACAGGTTGGGGGCCTGACTCCATAATCTTTCCCCTACGTGTTCACTTTACACAATTGATGGGGGGGAAACCCAAAGTTAAAATATCAAGCATTAATTTGCTTTCAAAACCTACTACCCCTTTCATTTCCTTATGCGTGCTCTACATACCTGTTGTCTCTTGCTTTCCTAAAGTTACCCATCTGTTCTGTAACATGAAAAGAACCAGATTTTAAAATGTTTTTATTCTATTTCTCCATTTTTTTGACATTTTTGTAAAAAAAGAATACTCAACATTTTTTAAAGCTATGCCTAACAATTCTGGGTGAGAGACCATGACTCTTGACTTATTGTGTTTCAGATTTTTCTAGATTTTAAATACTTTTGGGATTTCTAGTTTTACTGACATAGGAGCTCTCTCAAATACTACTTGTCTTGCCACCAGGTCCCATGCATCTTTGTTTTCAGAAGTGAAACTCACTGAGTTAGGACTGACTCTTGTGTAGATGTAATATATACACAATGACAACCTTTATAAGAACCGAGACCAATGAAACTTGGTGGGGCTTACTTCTTAATAAACACAACAAAATACCAATCCATTGCATACTTGCCAGCACATAAGTTTCATTAAAGGTAGCGGGAGTAACCATGCATTAGGTTGGGCTGCAAGACATTTCTATTTCTTCTTTCAATAAAACCCTTTGGAACTGTTCCCCTGAATGAGTTAATCAAGGGTGATGTACACAGTAGTACATTGACCTGTTGTCAAATTATTATATTTCCTCTTGCAGTTTAACAAATAGTCCAGGCTTGCTGCAGACCTTAATGGCATTTCTGATTAGGGTCCCTAGCTCCATTTTGGAGGGCTAGATTCTACTTCAAATTTTAAAAAATGAAAAAAATGAAATGGTTTGCCTTCAAGTCAATCCCGACTTATGGCTACCCTATGAATAGGGTTTTCATGGTAAGCGGTATTCAGAGGGAGTTTACCATTGCCTCCCTCTGAAGGCTAGGGCCTGCTCAGCTTGCCAGAGCTGCACAAGCCAGCCCCTTCCTTGTCCACAACTGGGCTCCTTGGGACTATGCAGCTTGCCCATAGCTGCACAGGTGGCAGGGCATGTAACCCCCGAGCCACTCACTGTGGGAGTGATCTTTAGCTGGCCCTTGACACCCAGGAGATACAAGCGGGGATTTGAACTCACAGACTCTGGACTCCCAGCCAGGGTCTCCTCCCCACTGTGCTATACCAGCTGTGCCAGCCTCTGGTATGGGATCTGCAAAAGAAAAAAACTGCTCCTACTTCAAACTTAAACCCAGTCTTTAAGCTTGTATAATAATTTTTCATGGTGATGGTAAGTGATGGGCTTGCAGCTCCCCCCCCTTTTGCTTTTGATATCAAGGCAACTTTACACACCTACCAGTACAACTGCTCATAGTTGTCAATGTTCCCTCCACCAGCTTCATGCTTCCACTGAATTGCTTTAAATCCAATCTACATTTGTTTTATAAATCTTTTAACTATTTTTCATATTGGTACTGTAACAGTACTGGCCTGCTTTAAAAGGTTACTGTAAGGATTGCTGTCTGGCCGCGATAATGGACTGGATGGGAGCTAACAGACTGAAGCTCAATCCAGACAAGACCGAGACGCTGTTGGTGAGTGCCTTCTCTGCCCAGATGGAGGATGTTCATCCTGTTCTTGATGGGGTTACACTCCCCTTGAAGGAACAGGTGCGTAGCTTGGGGGTTCTTTTTGATCTTTCCTTGTCACTTGAGGCCCAGGTGGCCTCGGTGGCACGGAATGCTTTCTACCATCTTCGCCTGGTAGCCCAGCTACGTCCCTATCTGGACAGTGACGACCTCGCCTCAGTTGTTCATGCTCTGGTAACTTCTAGACTGGACTACTGCAATGCGCTCTACGTTGGGCTGCCCTTGAAGACTGTTTGGAAACTACAACTAGTCCAGAATGCAGCGGCCAGATTGCTGACGCGGACCAGAAGGTCCGCTCATATAACACCTGTTCTGGCCCATCTGCACTGGCTTCCTGTTTGTTTCCGGGCTAGATTCAAAGTGCTGGTTTTGACCTATAAAGCCCTACACGGCATGGGACCGCAATACCTGATGGACCGCCTCTCCCAATATGAACCTACCCGGACACTGCGCTCAACATCTAAGGCCCTCCTCCGAGTGCCATCCCATCGAGAAGCTCGGAGGGTGGTGACTAGAACCAGGGCCTTTTCTGTGGTGGCCCCCGAACTGTGGAACAGCCTCCCCGATGAGGTGCGCCTGGCGCCGATGCTACTGTCTTTTCGGCGCCAGGTGAAAACCTTTTTATACTCCCAGGCATTTTAAAGTGTGTTTTAATAGCATTTTCATCATTATTTGTATTTTGGATGTTGTTTGGTTCTTTTATTGTTTGTTTTGTTTTCTTGTTTTCTTGTATTTATTGTATTTATACATTGCTTGTTTTTTTATCTTTTTGTACACTGCCCAGAGAGCCTTCGGGCTTAGGGCGGTATATAAATTAAATTAAATTAATAATAAATAAATAAAAATATGTGCGTGTGGGGGAAAGAGATGCTCAAAACCATTGTATACATTCTCTTCTGCTCAGAAAAAAAGAAATGTGAATGGCAAGAAAGATGCAGGAGGGCAGGGAAAGGGGAAGACTTGTAATGCGTTGTTGAAGAGTCCTATGTGTCAGAATAAGACACATACTGTATATCTCATACCTCTTGTGAAACTGAATGCTTATAAATCACCAGAGTGCCTACCCTTTATGCAATGTATAAAGTTTGCTCTATAGAAAAAGAAAAAAGGTCTTCCTAGAGAGCCTTATGCAGGTGAAAAGCAACACACATTTTAATATTTTTTGCCCCCCAATAATAATCGCACACAGAGCTGTTGGATCGCTCTCTCTTCTGTATCTTAGCAAAGAGGCTGCTTTGCAGAGAGAAAAATAGTTGCATTATTTAAGCCTAGCCGGATATTACCCCCACCCCCCGAAACCAGATAAATATAAAGCAGACTTGCTTTGTTCTCTTTGATCCAGAGAAAGATGTGTCACATATTACAATCTAAGAACAAGCTTTATGACCTTGCATAAACATTTATCTGAGAAAATGTGTTCAGTTTTATATCTTTCAGCATTGGCAGATCAGTTTCAGTGTCTGTTACAGAATGGATACATTCGAAAAACTGAAGAACCCAGGTTGAGAGAGAAAGTTAAAATGCATAGGAAGGCAAAGCCATGCTTCTCTCGTATAACCTCAGTAATATAACCAAAGAGAGAGATGGTGTGTAATTCAAACTATTTGATGAATAAACTATATAATTCAGTTGATTTCTAATAGACCTCAGTTCAAGTTCTTCTAGCAATCATAATTGTAGTTAAGAGAACAGGACTGTATTACTAATTATATGATGTTAAAAAGAAAACTATGAACCATGCAGTACTAATCATGCTCATGCCAAAGGAATACATTAGACTGAGATTGATGAAAAGTCTATTCAAAATCTCTTTTGCTCTTAATGTTCAGATTTATACATGCATTTGCAAAGTATATCTCCTCCACCCTATTCTTTAGTTCTTCCAACATAAAAGTATTGGGTAAAGTATTACACCAGACTCCATCTGCAAAGCTGTATGTTCATATGAAGACATAGACACAAATCTAGTTTGGAAATAGTCTGACCAAAATGCTCCTCGTGCTTTGGACAAAATAGGCACAGAACACAAATGGTGGTCAAGGAAATCAAATCAGCTTACCCCAAAAACCAAAAATGAAGCAACTTCTGTTCTCTGACTCCTCTGCTCAGCTCTTACAAGTCTGTAGGGATTAAAGGCAGGCACGGTGCTAACAATAAACTGAGATTAAAGGGGAGGAATGCAGGAGGCTCCTTTCATGAGATAGTAGCTAGGCAGCTCTTAAAGGGGAGTGAATGCACTTTCTCTGTGGGTGTCTCTGAAACAGTAATGGAAGTGGTATTTTACACTTCCCCAAAATTGTCTGACATTAGCATACTCCAAGCTACATAGCAACAGTCATTAATTCATATTTCTGCAAGCTTGGAAGTAATTTAGTTGGTCCCTAGAATGGCACACTGCCTGATTTTTATAGGAAGCTCATTGCCTTTTCAAACTCCTCTCAATACTTACTGTCTGATTGTGTGGAACTGGCTGCTCTTGGAAAGCTAAAGTAGCATCTGATTTGGCATTTGCTAGAGCTCTTCTGGAGTCTGATTTTTACACAACAATGCATACTGTTCTGCATATCGTCAGAGGCTGCCTGAAGTACCTAGGTGGAAGGGATATTGATGGTGAACCACAAATGCCATGTCAGAACCAGTTAGAGGCTGGAGGCTGGTTCCAGCACAAAGACACCAGAATCATAGAACTGAGCCACACCGACGATTTTGTAATCTAATTTGCAAGGGATGTGAACACCATGTAGTCTACCCCAGCCTCTCTCTCTTTCTCTCCATCTCTCTCTCACATAGGACAAACCTATGCAATTCAAAGTAGAAATTGCCACAAATAACAGCAAGGGATGATCTTAGAATGGACAGATGGTGCAGTCTGTAGAGGCACATATCTCACATGCATAATGCTGAATTTCTATCCTTTTGACTTTGACTTTGATCACTCTTAACTCCAGATGCAAGAAAGTGCCAATAGGTATTACTCAGTGGTGAAGGAATTGCACTCTGAAAATGCTCAAAGGCACTATGTGTGATTATTCCACAGTGCCAAAATCCTGGTACTTAAGAACTGGATGTGCCTTGGCTCCAATTAAATCTTGCATTACTGCAAGTCAGTAATATCCTGCATCAGGAGCATTTTCTCTCAGCATAAACCAGTATACTAAGAAGGATTGTGTGAAGAACTTGCTTGTGCAGTCTGACTTCATATCAGTGATGCCAGTGGGACTTCGTCATAAACATGCCCCCTTTTTTAAAGATACAGCTGGCTGGATTTCACTTAAATGCAAGTGGAATTGCACACATAAATTTCACTTCACTCGTTAGTATATCATGCCTGTGTCTCAGAGCTATAATGAAGAAAGATGAATTTTGATATTTAAATTACCTAATGGAAGCATGCCCCCCAGCTTTCTCAATATGTGAACAAATACTGCCCTCTAGAGGCTGATATTGGACAGACCTCAAGCCAAGTTTCTCAGAAAAGAATTTTCTGTCAAATTTTGGAAAATTTTATTTTTCAAGCTCCTCCTGAACAGATGGAGAATGTCAGTCTTCCCCTGGAAAAATGGTCTTCCAGTTTCACCACCCATGCAGTTTGAGTGCAACTGTCAATCCACTTTTAATATTGTGTAATATCACTTTAATATTGTTGAAGGAAGAAATTAGTTTGGTCCTTACTCCTCCTGGTCCTCTCTTAGCCCATGGCTCCCTTCATCTGCCAATATGAGCTGAAAATTGTTTCATTCAACATAAGGCTGCAATCCTATATCCATTTACCTGTGAGCAAGCCCTGCTGAAATGAAATTAGACTTATTTCTGGGTAGACAGGCACACGACTACAATTTTAGCTGAAATTTCTCGGAAGAGTTTCCTCCAGAAAAATGGTTGGGAAATCTCACCTCTCTCCCCGTCAAGAATATTCAGATAAATGTTCCTGTCCCACCCTGGCAGCATCACTATCACTATTTTGCCACCCACAATTTGCATTGAGACTTTTAGGAAATAATCCCCACTTAGTCCTGATGTGGTCATGTTTATTAACTTCAATGGGCCTACTCTTAGTAGAACTAAGACTGAATATGACCCTCAGTTCATATTCTACCTTGCCTTCCAAAGAATCCCAGGGTAGGAAACATATCGTTAAAACAATATCATTAAAAACATTATTAAAAAAGTTTCAAAACATTATGAAAACAGTTTAAAAACAATCACATTCTCATAGCCAGTGGTGTCAGGGTTGCCAAGAACAGTTCCAGCCATCAAATGCTTGGGTAAATAGGTCTGTATTTAAATTTCTCCATAAAGTCAATAATGAGGGAGACAGACACACCTCACCAGGGAGGGCATTCCATAAGTGGGGAGCCGTCAGTGAAAAAGCTCTGTCACGGGTCAATACCAACACTCCCCATTCATTTTTACTTCTGTATCCTGATAGATTGTGAGACTCTGGGCAGGAAATTATCTTTTAATATATGTACATTATATATGTGCTTTATGTGTGTGTGTCTATATACACACACAGAGAAACGCAAACATTTGTTAATTTGCGTATAATCTAATAAAATTAAGCAGAAATTGGGTTGAAATCTAGTATTTGGACAGGACGTCCAGTGCTTTGACATTTAGGTGGATATTGAGGACATTTTGGTTTAAGAAGGCTTTCCCTGAAGTGTGACCCAGTCATTTTGTGGAATAATAATGTGAAAATGGTTTTGCTGTTTTTAGTTTATTGAGTTTATACTCTTTTGTATTTTATCTTATTTTATTGTACACCACTTTGGTGCCTTTTGGTTATGAAGTGGTCTATAAATGTGTAAATAAACAAAAACAAAAAATGTGTATAGTTAGATCTATGCATTGCCCACTGAAGGAATAATTAGTCTGAACGTTAAATAGAACTTCAGCCTATCGTAGCTGGTTAACAGAGCAGTCTCCCTCCGCCCCTTACACCTGTGGTGGTGGTGGGTTGATTTAGTGTAGCAGTGTCTCCACTCAGTTTTGGCAGCACAGCCAGCCTCTTGCCGACCGCTGCTGATCAGATGGAGAAATGCAAGGCAGGGCCAGCAGAAAGCCCCGAAATGGGACATTCCAAGAGTGGATGGGACAGAGTCATCCTGAGATCCGCTGGAGCTTAAGCCAGTCTTCCTGCCATTGCATAATGGCACTGGGATCATCTGGACACAATCACTGTGCAAGCCTGGAGCTGGTGCAGGGATTGGGCCTGATTCTGCTGCAGTGGCCATAAGTGGTTGGGCTGTGGAAATGGCAGAGGTTTTGTAAAGTCCTGCCGGCCCTAAACTAGATTGTGCCCTAAGCTTCTCTGCTGAAGTCATGCATATAATGATGCTTACAGTCTGTTACTGCAGCAAAGGATTTCTAAGCAGTACTTCTACTGTGTGAGGCTGACTGATTTTATCAGTAATACTAGCATTCTTCTTACACTAGTTGAGGGTATACCTGGAATGATATTTATGGTTCCCAACATTTTGGTGGACATTTATGGCAATCATCAGTCACACAATGCAGAAACCATTATGTGCTTTCTAATACATCCAGCCACGTGGTTGTCAAATCTACTTGATCCTTAAATATTTACATCCAAACCTCAAACACTTCTACATGGAAGTAAGTCCCATAAATTTCAGAGAAACTTCAATACAAGAGACTCGGAGGCTCAGCCCAATCCTATGGAAACCTAGGGAGAATAAGTCCCACTAAGTTCAGTATCACTTCCTCAAAGATAAATGGGCACAGGAACGCAACTTCGGGAGTTCAGCCTTAAATATCAGTCTGCAACACTGTTAATGTAGAAACAACTTGTATCAACATCAGTGGCAATTGCCTACAAGTAATTTGACTAGGCTGCTATTGTTAGGGGCTTAACAGTGATCCGGACACTCCTGATGATGCTTAAATATGTACTTTGGGAAATTTTAGAAGATGCAGAAATGCACTGATGGAATATTAATGAATCATAGCAATCAAGGCTAGGCTAGAAGCAAAGCTGATAAATGGGGCAGTTTATAGAATAACCAAATTGGCTTTTTTAACCTTGGTATGTGACAGCTGTAGATTGCTCCGAAATTGCACCTATTCAGATTCTGGCTTTCAGCTAAGTACCCATAAAGGTGCAAGGTGGGGAGAGAGAAATATCTTCTGTAAAATGAAACAATCAAGAGGATGCTCTGAACTTGGCACCTTAGAAACTAGGAACAATAGATAATTTAAAGCAAACTGATTGCTGTGTACATGGGCTTGTGCAAAATAGCTAGGCAAAATGCACAGATTTTGTTGCATTATTTGAATCTGGGTGAACTGGGATTGACACTCAGCAATGGGTCCTGTTAGTAAGGATCCATTCCTGCAGATTCTAAACTCTTGTCCTAGATTGAGAATGGCAGAAATGAATGCTGTGAGATGGGAGAAACCAGTTTAAAGAAGTCTGAATAAGGAGCTGAAATTCAGGTAAATAGTGATTCCCCAGTGCAGGAGTGGGGAATCTGTGGCCCTCTAGGTGTTGATGTAGGACTAGGGAGGGCAGCTGTGAGAGAACTTTAGAAAAGGTCCTCAAATGCAAAGATGTATCACTTAACACTAAAGCTAGGATCATTCAGACCATGGTATTCCCGATCTCTATGTATGGATGTGAAAGTTGGACAGTGAAAAAAGTAGATAAGAGAAAAATCCACTCATGTGAAATGTGGTGTTGGAGGAGAGCTTTGTGGATACCATGGACTGTGAAAAAGACAAATAATTGGGTATTAGAACAAATTAAACCAGAATTGTCACTAGAAGCTAAAATGATGAAACTGAGGTTATCATACTTTGGAGACGTCATGAGAAGACATGATTCACTAGAAAAGACAATAATGCTGGGAAAAACAAAAGGGAGTAGAAAAAGAGGAAGACCAAACAAGAGATGGATTGATTCCATAAAGGAAGCCACAGACCTGAACTTACAAGATCTGAACAGGGTGGTTCATGACAGATGCTCTTTGAGGTCACTGATTCATAGGGTCGCCTAAGTTGTAATCGGCTTGAAGGCATATAACAACAACAACAAGATGTTGTTGGTCTGCAACTCTCATTACCCATGACCACTGGCCAGTGCTGGCTGGGGCTGATGGGAGTTGGAGTCCAATGACATCTGGAGGACTGAAGGTGGCCCATCCTTGCCCTAGTGGATAAACTTGGCACTGTGGGGGTGTACTGGTAAATCTGTATTCAACATGCTGGTATGTATGTGCATAACACAAGTTTCAAAGCTGGGTTAAGAGCCTCTGTACCCATGCTATGTCGTCCTGTAAACTCTGTTTCTAAACTAAAGAGAACAGAGCTTAACCTTCTGTGGAAGGGCTTAATTTCAGTCTTCTAAATATGCTGAATTTTGCAGATCTGATTATTTAGGCATGTTGGAAGCTGCCTTATAGTAAGCAGGTCAGAGCATTTAATTTTGTGGTCCATCTAGCCCAGTATTGTCTATTGCTCTGACTGACATTGGCTCTCTGCAAGAGGTCTTTTACATCACTGGCTGCTTGATCTTTTTTTATTTCGTTTTTTACACTGGATATACTGGGAATTGAAGCTAGCGTTTTCTACATGCAAAGCCTGTGTTTGACTACTGAGCTATCCCCTTCCCTTATGTTTGTGAACTTCTCATTCAGCTTTGTCTCCGCTTACATCTTCACAGTCTCTTCATTTTTTCCCTGACTATAGCATCCTGATAAAAACATTTCACATGATGACAATTGCTAATATAATGGAATGGGTTTACTAATCCTATTACTGTGCCCACATTTAAAAACTGGCTCCCTATCAACACAGCACTTACAGCTGAGCTTTAGAAGCAAGGCTTTTTGGATTTTTTCTTAGCTAGCATCCATCAAACATATTGAAAAAGGCTTTTGCAAAGTGAGATTGTGTAATTTTTTAAAAGCTCCACAGTTGATGGTTTTTCCAATCATGAGAGTGCAGGATTGTTTTTAATTAGGCTGATAATTAGCTCCAAACCTCCCCATAACTTTGTATTTATGATAACTATGATACTTTTTACATAAAGAAAACTCAGAGGAATTTGAAGTTTGTTGTTCATACTGGTTAAGTCCCCTGAACACTGATATGAATCTGTTATAATAAAAGTATAAAAGGAACACAAGCTATTAGCAAAAGATAAATTGTTGGCAATAGTTCAGTTCTGCTCCATCACCATTATGCAGTGGTGCAGTTAGGTAATTTTGGACTCTAGACTTAATGGTCTTAGATCGGGGGGGGGACCTTTATGGCCTAATGGACCAAATCTTCATCTCCTCCAAAGCACAAGCAAGCTTTCTCAGGTGGGTGGGGCTACCCACATATCAATCATCTGATGTCATGATTAAGTCAGATGACTGATAGGTGGGAGATCTGAACCACCTGTCCAAGATGGCTCACAGAGGTGGGGGGGAGTAGTCTTTTGCCAGCATGTTTCCTGTAGGAAGCATGCAGCATCAGCTGAGGAGTGGAGAATTCACTCCTGCTCTCTGCAGGGGTCTGAACAGGACTTAACCCTCCACTTATCAGCTGATGAGTGGGGTGGGTCGGTGAAATCCTGCTGCTTTGGCTGCACATGCCATTCCTTCCCCCCATGCACGCTTTAGATGCAGGTGTGTAATCGTCTGGGGTCTCAGAAAGTCTTAGACCCCTTACTTTTTTCAGAGCAGGGTCCCAGCAGGGTCCCTATGTCCCTAGTATCCTATGAGCTAATCAGCATGAAAGGGGACTGTTAGCCACTGGGAAGAGTCTTCTAACATCCTTCCTTGTCCTTTCCTGCTGATAGGAGCCAATCAGGAGGTGTGTCAGTCACTGAGAAGACACTACTCAGTAGCTAATACTCTCCCCTTTCATGCTTATTTGCTCCTAGGGATGTCTGTTGTTGTGGGAGATGGCATTAACAAGGATTTCATTCTCAATCCTGCAGGAAAAAAGGGGGGCATGGTGTGGCTGTGGTTATCATGAAGGGACCCTGCGCTTCTGAATTTGCCACTACACTACTGTTTAGATGGTAATGTGTATTGTTTCACTTCAAATGTCATGAGCTTCTCTTTCCCCAACACGTCTTGCTTTACAACTGCTATATTCTTGACAAAAAAAAAAGCTTGGCAAAAAAACCCAGTTCATCTGCAGAGCTCTCTTATAGGATCATCATGACTAAAGGAATAAAATGGTCTTTGGGTTGATGCTATTTACTTGACAGTATGCACCATTATGTTGTAGAAGGGTATAATATAGTTTTAAGTAAAAACAATAAAATGAGCATCTGTAACCATATGCAAAGTTTGACCAATTTGGCTGGTTTAGTGATGTTGATCATGGCATTGTTTGTTTTATATGGAACTGCAAATATGCAGGACTGAAGGTAAGGCAGTCTGTAAATCAGGGCTGGGGAACCTTTTTCAGGCCAGGGGCCACATTCACTGGTGGGTGGAGCCAGAGGCAGAAGTGGACTGAGTTATGAATTCATATTTTACCTTTGTATCATAGGCTGGTTTCCACACACACTAACTCACCCCCTCTGTTTTCCATTCGGACAAGCAAGAGGCATTATCAGAGCTCAATGACACATTCCAGCCAGGCAAAAACATTCCAAATGTGAAGCAGAGCCACCGAGGGGCATGACCTGGGAAGAATTCTGAGGGCCATACAGGGAGGCAGGGGGGCGTACGGGGCCTGGGACTGAGGCTCCGCACCCCTGCTGTAAAAGCTTTTGTCTGTGTTGGAATTGATTTTAAAGATGTTTTTAAAGCTTTTTTACAAACATCTTTTAATGGTTGTTTTGTTTTAATATATTTTAAAGTCTGTTTTTAAGATGTTTTACAGTGTTTTTAATGTTTTTGTTTGCCACCCTGGGTCCTACTAGGACAAAGGGTGGGATAGAAAATTAATAAATAAAATAAATATTATTGTTGTTGTTATTAATTATTATAATTATAGTCACTTTTTTCAAAAACAAACTCAAAGCAACTTACACTATTAAAAACAGATATGAAATACACACAAAATACATAAAACAAAGACCAACCCCACCTGACTAAAAACAAACAGAAAATTAAACTCTAAAGGCAGAAAGTGGACAGTAATCCACTTTTATAGTCACTCATCATATTACTTCATGTACTGTAGGAGTCCCACGACTGAAAATAACTGTAGGCCAGGCCATGGGTCTTCTTAAGCACTGCACCTGCCTTTTCATGGGTGAAAGTTTCCAGCCACCCATCCATGCCCATGTCCAGCAGTGAACTTCACTACATGTAGTCAGCTATTCTTTGAGCACAGCCTCCCCTTTACAAAAAAGAGAAGAAAAAGATTCAGTAGCTTTGCTTTGTGACCAGAAGCAGATAACAGAAAAACATAGGGTTTAAAAATATTTATTTGATGTACATGTGAGGGCATAACCAGGGCTAATGGTGGGATGCTGCCAATTATTGGCACAGGCTTTGCAGAACATATCCATCCATTTTGCTCTTGGGAAAGTGGGGTAAGACCATGATGCATTTATTTTGGCCTTCTTGTTCATTTTACTGAAAGTGGGACCCCTGTGCCTTTGCCCAAAAGTCTGTCCCTGATGGCAGCTCTGCTATTATGTACACTAGGAATAGACAGCCAGTAAAATAAAAATAAAAATCTCCACACATTTATCCCCTTTGCAAGGGCTCTAGTTGTGCATGGGGCTGCTAGAGATCTTGGGGGGGGGAGTTGTGTGGTGGTTACATGTGGCTAGGGTTCACATGCACACACTGCTGGAAGCCTGAATACAAACAGCACATAAAGCTCAGATTATTCTGGTAGCATTATTATTCCTACTCCATGTTGCCAGCACATTTCTTATATTCATGAGAATTGCACATTTAACTCCCACTCTTCATTGTTTCCATAATGATGTGTGGATTTCCCCCCACCTGGTACAATTCATATACTTTATTTCTAGTCCAGATCAGAGGAGCAATTAACTACTCATCTAAAGACGTCTGAGCGACAGACTTATTCCAGTTTGGTGGCCACAGTGTCATTTCTTAGGCTGGAAAAGCATTATAACATGACTACTGGGATTCTCCTGCAACAGGGTCCTTTAATATGTGCACAATAATATTGTACCCTGAACATCACAATGTTTCAACTGGCTTGAGCCTGCGTTTTCAGGGCACTATTGGCTAGAATGATTTGAAAAATGAGTGGGTATTAGCTCCACAAAAAGGGGGATTTTTATTCATAATGTAACAACATAGTGTATGTTATGCTGATGTTGCTGCTTCCAAATGATGTCTCAGACCATTGGTTACTATGGCAACCACCTATACCTGACCAACACTTTAGCTATGCAAAGACCCATTCTCACAACAAGAGGGAATGTGCCAGGCTATCTACATAACAACAAAAGCTGCTTTGACCATGTTTTGCAATTCTCCTTTTTTTTTTACTTAAATCTTACAGCCACTGGTGGTTGGTGCCCATTGGGACTGGGGGAGGGGAGAGGCAGGGAGCCCAACAGTAGGCGGAGCCACAGCCAATGACAGACAGAACTAACTAATTCTAGTTTTGTCTCCATCCTCTTCCCTGTTGAGTTCTACATGGGCAACACTGAAACTAAAGAGGAGGAGGAAGCCGACAGCCAGGGCCCCTCCATGTACTGATTATAAGGAAGAAGGCAGGCAGGTGCAGGCTGGTTGAGGGCAGGTTGAGGTTGGTGGGACAATGCCCCACTACCCCAATGGACCAGCCTCCACCGCTTACAGCTATAAAATCACAGGAATGGATGGGGTTGGTAGATGCATTTTTTAAAAAGGGGTTCACAAGTCCCAGAATGTTCAGCCTCACTAAGGCACTCACCTGTAATATGTTACTGTCTCTAAATAACATCTCTGATCACTAGCTACTATGGCAACAAATCACCAGCCCTTTAGTTATGCAAAGGCCCATTCTCTTAACAAAAAGGAAATATGCCAAGAGAGATTGTCTTCTTAAAAAAAGAAAATGGATTGACTAAGATTAAAATAGGCACTCCTTGAACAGATTTCTTACACAATGACATCTAAAAGTAAGTGTGATGAACAGTGCAAAAACAACATATAATTTTTTTTGGGGGGGAGAAGGACTGGTAGGTAGGCCTAGGCAAGTAACTATTCTCTTAGCCCAGCTGCCACCCCCAATCTGCAATATGAGTAGACTGGTGCCTCTGATGTCAGCGGGGCAGTGAATCTGCTCTGGGTTTTAATCCACATTTTCAAAGACAGCTCCTTGAAAGTTCAGACTAAAACCCAGAGCAGATTCACTGCCCAGCTGACTTTGGAGCCATCAGTCTCCACTGTGAGTAGAATCCTAATACTGAACAAGAAATCCAAAGTAGTAGTATTCTGTAAACTTTGTCCTAAGTCTCCAGTCTTCCAGCCTCTGCTCCATCTGCATTCTCTTTTCCTTGCCAGGGCTTCTGTAGTGTTAATAATATAACCTGGAAGACACTGAAGCTCAAATGTTGAAACTAGCTCTTACTTCTTTTGAAAATCAAGTCAGAATCACAGAGAAGCTGAGCACGTCCTTTGCAAATCGACAATATAGCAGATCAACACTCCATCTTCCTATTCTATTCCCTACTATTGCTTCTGTTGGCGCTTGGCACGTGGCAAACACGGAGACGTTCCAAACCCAATCAAGTATATGCAGTTGCACATTCTCAATTCCCTGGTTCCCATGTCAGGCTTAAGGAAGCACACGTGAGGCCAAGACCCTATGCAGGGGAGGAGATGTTGTCATCCCACTCATCAGGTGGCAAAGCTCTGTTTTGTTCTTTCCACAAAGCAATCTAGTGCAGTGTTAAGAGGGAGACTGAGCAGCAATCTGAAAAGCAGCCCGACTGCATGGAACTAGAAAGAAGGGAATGACTGCCCTCACAACAATAACAAGAGAAGGCGGGTGGCTTCAGATGTTAAAGAGAGGCAGAATTTTTTTCTTTCAGTTGCTGCTCTGAAATTGGCTATTAGTCATTTCGCTAGGTTTCCACGGGCATCCAATCAATCTATTCCCCCTCCCTTCCCCTCTTCATATCCTCGCCCACACTCAGTGTGTAATGTGCTTTGCTTTCTCACTTTTATGCATGATGGTGGTTGGTGTCTTGCTGAAAATGTTTGTGGCTGATGGATGTTGTCGACTGGTTTCACTTCAAGTTTGCTGTAGGAATGGGAGTAAGGGGGGTCACACACAGGATGAATAAATTGCATCTGACAGAGGTTCCCTCACATTATCCTACTCTTGCAAATAGGCCAGTATCTATTCTCATTTATGCAGATGATGCAGTACTTGTATCCCTACTAGCACTGGTCTTTGTCGTCTGCTTAGAGCCCTGGCTAGCTATTGTAACATGGAGTTGTTGGTTATTAACCATGACAAATCCAAGGTCGTTGTGTTCTCCAGGAAGAGGGAAAAACATAGGTGGTGGCTAAATGGGACCTCCCTAGAACAAGTACCCTCATATAGATATCTTGGGATAACCTTACACTCTTCCGGAGCCTGGCATCTACAGGCAAATAACGCCATGGCCAATGCTAAGAGGAGCACCAAGGCTCTCCTCTCCTTTTGTTATACAAAAGGTGGACAATTTGTGCCATCCGCCATACAGGTATTTATTGCCAAAGTTATTTCCCAACTATTATATGGTGCACAGACAAGTGTCTATGGCAAACTTACTTCTTTCGAAACCATTCAAACAAGGTTCCTTAGGAACATACTGGGCACTCCCTTTTGTGTTCCTAATACTATCCTACATCTGGAAGTCGGGCTCCCTTCAGCTGAGGCACGTATTTGGACACTCAAGTTCAAGTACTGGCTAAAATTATTGTTTCTTCCTGTTGGCCTAGCCCCTCTTGTTCTATCTGATGTCTTCCACTCAAAGTGGAAGAAATCCTTAGCCATTAAACTCTCAAGTTTAGGCTTTTCCCCCTCCTCGCTTCTGTCAGCAGGTTTCTCTCAAGCGAAGGTGACTATTACACAGAGAATACTAGATGTAGAATTTCAGAACCACTTGTCCCTTGCAGGCTCCAAACTTGGTTTTAATCTCTACATAAAGCCTTTTATCCCTGCACAATACTTGGCTTCTCTTGACACTCCCAGGCTTAGGAAAGCATTTACACTGGCCAAGCATAACTTTTTGTCTTCTGCCCTCTTAGAGGGCAGATATCAAAAAACTCCAGTTGCAGATCGTCTCTGCCCCTGTGATCTTGTGTCATTGAGTCTGTGACTCATGTTGTATTAGAATGTTCTTTTTATTATGATCTTAGACGTTTGCTCATCGCCCCAATTTTATGAAAAATCCCGGGTAGGGATGCTGCATTTTACATGAAATATCTTTTAGCAGACACAGATCCTTGAGTCTTATCTAAAGTGGTGAGCTTCTGTGCTGCAGCTATCAAACATCAAAAAGCCTTATTAACACACTAATTTTAACAACGCAATTTGGTTTTAATCAGAGATTATGTAGCACAAGTATGTATACTGTACTGTTATTTGTGGTTATAATTTTTATATTGTATATTGGGTTCTGCTGGTTTTTGACCGTAATAAAGCAAAAGCAAATCAATCAATCATCAGAAGAGAGTTCTTTTGAAGCTGAACATTGATTCTCTCTGGGTGGGATCAAATGGCCACTAGCTGCATGGTAATGCCTATAAAACTCCCACCAGGACAACTGTAAGCACATGAGGAGTTGGCCATCTGTAGCCAAGCATTGCCATAACTATTCAGAAAGCCAGGAGATATATAGAGAGAGACAGTATAAGTGTAAGTGCCAACTGTATAATTTGGAATCTCAACATGATTAGTTCCCCACACAAGCAGAGTCACCTCTGCTAAAGAGTAGGATAGCTGTGTGCAATCTATGCCAGGAAAACTATGATAGGGAAGCCTCAATGAGATTAGAACATAAATAGAGATCAGGCCAAAGGCCCACCTAGTTCAGCATCCTGTTCTTACAGCGGCTACCAGATGCCTGTGGGAAGCCTGCAAACAGGCTTCATGATGTCTTGAGAGGCAAAAGGGGAACTAAAGGCCTCCCTTCACCGTGGACCATTCTTTCAATTGGACCGTCACTTTTGTGATACTTCCCAGAGAGAAAGAGTGCTGACGGAGATGGCATGATTCATGCTAAAAAGGCGTGGGAAGGCCTTAGATCTGGGCATCCTAAGAATTACAGCTCAACTACCTGGAAAATGGCATGGGAAAGATCTAATCTCCACCGGAAGATGTGGGGACCCCAGCAGGTCTTTCCTTGCTCAATAATATGCGATCAGGGATGGATGACTCTGAAATTTTGGTTCACTCAGTTTCTCATTTTTCCATTTAGTTCACGTTTCCACATAAGCTTGTAATTTTTTTCTCCTCATTTTAGTGTGAATTTCTCACAATATACATTTTGCAAGCACTTCTCCCTAATACAATATATTTTGTATATTATTTTCATTAATACGTCCATTTGAATGCACACGTTACCCTAGCATATGCATTTGTGTATCCATCACTTAGCAGGAGAACTGCACTGCAAAATGGAAAGGGCTGTGAATTTTGAAGGGTGGCTATGTTTCACTTTGCATACTGTTTGAGGACTTAAGGAGTTCTGCCTTTAAATGTGAGCTGAATCAAATTTCTCCCCTACCCCTATATAAAACACACATAAATATAAAGTCCAGGCCACTTTGTATATAGCTATTCTGGGGGAGAGATGAATTCTCAGACACTGAGATGGGAGGATTTCCATCTCTGCCAGACCAACCCTCTGTTGAGTTTCAGGTGAGGTAATGCATGATGAAGGAACTCCATAGTTAGCAAGGAACAGCATCTCCCAGGTGCTCAGTTCAACAAACAAAATTCACCCAGAAAGTCTTAGAGAATACCACCTGACCTGACTTACTTTGGCTACTGGTTGATTTAGAGGACACAGTATACAGGTCAGGGGGCATGGCATCCAGGAAAGTATAAGTCCTAACATGTGGAAGGATGGATGGAGGAAGAAAGGGGCTATCATCGGGCATCTAGAGAAAAGGAGTCAGTGGAGCAACAGTTCTAGTCTTCACATTTACCAGGGCTCAACCGTGGAACCTCTTTTTATACCAGCCTTCCCCAAACTGGTGGCTCTAGATGTTTTGGACTGCAGCTCCCATCAGCCCCGGCCATCACAAGTGAAGGCCATTATATGCCAAGGCACTGTGCAGGGTGCCTTTCTTGCAGCAGTTACTAGCACAGCATGAAGAACTAGGGCTGGCTGGGGTGATTGTGGACAAGGAAAGAAACACGGCATTAGAAGCAGAAATCAGAGAAGCAGCCTTGAATGAATGAAAGAAAAGCAAGGGGGCGAGGGCAAAGGCATGTAAACAGAAGAGGAGGAGGAGGAAGAAGAAGGAATGAGACAAAGGGGGGATTAATGAATCACAGAATCATAGAATGGTAGAGTTGGAAGGGGCCTCTAAGGCCATCGAGTCAAATCCCTGCTCAATGCAGGAATCCAACTTAAAGCATACCTAACAGGTGGCTGTCCAGCTTCCTCTTGAATGCCTCTTGTGTTGGAGTGGGCATTTACCTATCGGGTTTGCATGCTATTGTGGCAGATAGAGGGGTGCCTCTAGCCTTTTCCAGGCATTCAGTAAGAACATGTGAAGGGGCTCTTACAGACAAATTGGCTAGCACTGCTTGCTAGAAGCTGACTCACCATCAGTCTGAAGGGGACCCTACATACATACAGATTTATGCATGTAGGGCTATCTCCAGAGGCATGTTGTTGTTATGTGCCTTCAAGTCGATTATGACTTATGACAACCCTATGAATCAGTGACCTCCAAAAGCATCTGTCGTGAACCACCCTGTTCAGATCTTGTAAGTTCAGGTCTGTGGCTTCGTTTATGGAATCAATCCATCTCTTGTTTGGTCTTCATCTTTTTCTGCTCCCTTCTGTTTTTCTCAGCATTATTGTCTTTTCTAGTTAATCAGGTCTTCTCAATATGTGTCCAAAGTATGATAACCTCATTTTCGTCATTTCAGCTTCTAATGATAGTTCTTGTTTAATTTGTTCTAACACGCAATAATTTGTCTTTTTTGCAGTCCATGGTATGCTCAAAGCTCTCCTCCAACACCACATTTCAAATGAGTTTATTTTTCTCTTATCCACCTTTTTCACTGTCCAACTTTCACACCCACACATAGAGATTGGGAATACCATGGTATGAATGATCCTGACTTTGGTGTTCAGTGATACATCTTTGCATTTGAGGACCTTTTCTAGTTCTCTCAAAGCTGCCCTCCCCAGCCCTAGCCTTCTTCTGATTTCTTGACTATTGTCTCCATTTTGGTTAATGACTGTGCCAAGGTATTGATAATCCTTGACAAGTTCAATGTCCTCATTGTCAACTTTAAAGTTGCATAAATCTTCTGTTGTCATTACTTTAGTCTTCTTGACGTTCAGCTGCAGTCCTGCTTTTGCGCTTTGCACTTTAACTTTCATCAGCATTCATTTAAAATTATTACTGGTTTCTGCTAATAGTATGGTATCATCTGCATATCTTAAATTATTGATATTTCTCCCTCTAATTTTCACACCTCCTTCATCTTGGTCCAATCCTGCTTTCCGTATATGTTCTGCATGTAGATTAAACAAATAGGGTGATAAAATACACCCGTCTCACACCCTTTCCGATGGGAACAAGTTGGTTTCTCCATATTCTGTCCTTAAGTAGCCTTTGTCCAGAGTATAGGTTGCGCATCAGGACAATCAGATGCTGTGGCACCCCCATTTCTTTTAAAGCATTCCATAGTTTTTCATGGTCTACACAATCAAAGGCTTTGCTGTAATCTATAAAGCACAGGGTGATTTTCTTCTGAAATTCCTTGGTCCGTTCCATTATCCAATGTATGTTTGCAATATGATCTGGGCAACTCTCCAGGGGCCTCACATGCCATTGGTGGGTGGGGCCAGGGGCCAAAGGGGGTACAACAATGAATGTAAAAATTACCTTTGTAGAGGAGGCAACATGCTCACATGCTCCTTTCAATCCCGGCAAGCAAGGGGCATCATCAGAGTTCTGGGACACAATTCAGCCAGGCAAAAACAGTCAAGGAGGGCCAGATGCAAGGCCGGTTGGGACATGGCCTGGGGAGAGGGTATGTGACAGGGAAGGAAGTGTAGTGCAGCAAGAGTCTCAAGGCCCAGGTAGAGAATCTTGGAGGGCCACATTTTGCCCAAGGTTCCCCACTCCTGCCCTAGGTGGAGTGAATATGCCTCCTGGCTACTTGGAGGTATACTGAAGGATCTGCATCTGGTGGCAGTGGAGGCTGGTGGCTCCAAGTCAGCACCTTGGACAGCTCCTTGACCTTTTGGACTAAAACATGGAGGAGATTCACTGCCCCAGTGACATAGGAGCAACCAGCCTCCACTACCTGGTAGGCTTGTGGTCTCATGCCATTGTGGATTCTGTGCTGGGATCTTTCCTCCTGGCAGTCCTTGTCTGCCAGTATCTTTGCTCCTGGCCACCTTCTGCTCCTGCTATGGGCATGGTTTATACAACAGGAAGGGTGACAATGGTCCTCCATCACTTCCTGTTTGTCTGCTATTTACATTGGAACAGGCCAATCACACTAGAAAGGCACCTGAGAGGCCGGCACGGTCCAGTGCTTGATATGCAATTCCCGCCCCCAAACACCTGCAGACTTGGACACACTATTTCAGCATTTTAAAAGGGATTGGTACAGAAGGATCACTTCTCACGAGCTGCACTCATGTAGGCCTTTCATTATTATTTATTATAATTAAAAATAATTAATATACTGTTTAATGCCAAAATAGATTTCTAAGCAGTTTTCAAAGTATAAGAAGCTCTTTACACAGGCATGAAAAGATATAATCCATAATTAATATACACCATAAAACAATCCCATTAAAATGTTAAGATATAAACATCCATAATTAAAATACGCAACGAAGCAATCATAGTAAAACAATACAGCAATTCAAGCAGGAGTCTCAGGCTGAGAGATCAAGGACATGTTTGTGTAACCAGGTGCACCTTAAGCCAGCAGAAGGCCAGTATACATGGAGCCTCTCATTTTTAGCAGAATGGAAGGATCTGTCTGTTTCTCATTCTTCCAGTCTTAAATTCAGATCTCCACATTACTGCAGAAATTAAATGATTTTTAAAATGAAAATTCTTCCACATGTTAGTGTGAATTTCTCCAAATAAACATGATTGTATGCAGTTCTAATGTACACTTTTTGCAAGCAATTTCTCCTAACATAATACACTTTCATTTGTTATTTTCACAAATATATTCATTTTTATGTACATTTCCCCATAATATATGCATTTTTGTAGATATGGGTCAGTTGGAGAACTGCAGTGCAAAATTCACATTAGTATGAATTCTGAAGGATGGTTGTGTTTCACTTCCCAAATTGTTTCAGAAAATGTGAATATTATAGATTAGGCTTTAAATGTGAACTGAACTGAATCCTTCCTACATACCTGATTGGATGGATAATGCAGAGATGTGTGTGTGTGTGTAGAAACCACTGACCTTTGCATGTGGCCCTGCCCAGTTTTGCCTCTGGCCCTTCCATCACTAGCACGTGGCCCCTGGAACATTGCTCATGAAAGAATGCAGAAATGGGGAACATCTAGCAAAAATTGTTTGGTTTGCTCTTTTGTCTTTCTAAGGCCTTAGCCGACTGGCTCCACAATGTCACCTGATAATGTTTCAACCATTTGAATCACATTGTGTATTGTCTTGTGTGCTGGCTTTCCTCAGTTTGTGGGTATGTCATCAAAAATTCAATTTTCACATTGAGATTCAAGGTGAATCCAGGCCTGTAGCTGGGGGGGGGGCAAATGTGGGTGCTGCCCCCCAGAGCTGTGTTTCTCCCAGATTTTTTTTTTGGGGGAAATTCTTTTTAATTTGTGACATGATAGGCAACGACAACCTCAATTTAAAGAATGATAGCTTGTTTTAAAAACAGGAACAATTTAAGTATAGGACCCTCTGAAAAATTGAGTGAATAAGGCAGGGCAAGTGCACAACAAAAGCCTCAACTGGAAGAGCCTCTAAAAATCTGCTCACTCAAGATTTTCCCTGACTGTGGATGGATTTTTCATGATCACAATCACCCTTCAATTACTTAAGCGATCCTGAAAAAAACAGCTTGTATAGTAACATGACCCCTGAAGAGTTAAATTTTAAAACTTTGTTTTCCTTTGCTCTGCTTTTCATTTTCAGCTGTGTTGTCTGCCAAGCCAGCAATGTTTGTTTGCCAGCGGTGAGAATTGAGAGTTTGTTTATTTTGCAGTTATTATAATGAGCAGAGGAGGATTAGGTGCTTATTGCTAAAGGGTGAAATAAAGAGATACCTTCAATGTGAAATGAAGAAATGGCTACTTTTTAAAGCACTCACTGTGCAGCTCAGCATGAGGCCTTTGCAGGGTTTCTGGACAGAAAAATCAACCCAGCAAGCAGTAAAAAAAATCCAATTGCTTTTCACAATTAGTTTCCAATTGCTTAGTTTGTCCTTTATATAGCAACCAGTTTAAAAAGTTTTCCCTTGATTGTCCAACAGTAAGGAAAATCTGAAGACCAGCAACAAGACTAGAAGGAGGGACTGTTACAGAGGAGTTAACAAAAACACCCTATAGTAGTTATTATCTCCCTGCCCTTCCCTAAACTTGTAGAATGGACAAGTATGTTTTTCAGGTGGAATCTAAAACTGAGATACCTAATGCAGCATCAAAGCCAAGCTCAGGAGCTCATTGTCTTTACCAAAGTAGTTCAGTTCATAAAGAATCAGAACACAGAGACAGACCACTGGTGAAAGGGGACTGTAGCTATAGGCAAAGTCAAGCTTTTGAGTCTAGTATTCCTGGGGATCACTCAAAAAAGGGTGAGACAAATAGATTACACTTAATTCATGTCAGTTAACACACACTCTGGATGGAGGAGGAATGAGGGGGAAAGTCACTGCCTTTACCTTCCTCTGGTCTGGCCCTCCCATCCTCTCCACCAGTGGTGTGTGTGGATTGGCTGGTGCTATGCACCTCCTCCTCCCAAATGCCCCACCTAAAATGTGGCTGCCCCACCTAACAAGGAAGTCTGGCTACAGGGTTGGGTGAATGAAATACTGGTTGTTAAGTTGCGACATTAACAGGAGTTGTCAGTAGAGGGCAGTAGATCGTAAGCAATAAAATGATGAGAACAGAAAGCTGCAATTTTACAGAATCAAAAGGGACATTTAGAAGTAGTGCTTATAAGAATGTTAGGATGCTGGCAGGATGACTGTAATGCTTTGGCTGGACTTTAGTTCCTTGAGTGAACTGCATTTAATCATCTTGTAGAGAGGCCTTTTTTGTCCTCTGGTAAATGGTATTGATTTGTGTTAGAGGCTTTTTTCCACTGGTGAAGCTTACTTAGAAAAGAAAGATAATCTTATTATCAAGAATGATAAACCTGGCTTGCAATCACTGGAGGTACAGTCCTAAGCATGTATAGGGGAAGGGTCTGTCAGGTTCCAACTTAGGAAATATTCTGTGAATTTAAGAGTTCAGCAAAAGGAAGAGCCATAATTTGGTGGTGAAGCTCATGCTTTGCATGTAAAAGGTCCTTTGCTCAATCCCTGGCATCTCCAGGCAGAGCTAGTAAAGACTTCTGTCTGAAACTCTGAAGAGCTGCTGCAAATTGCTCCTAACAGACACATTTTTCGATGCAATTTTGCCTAATAAACTCATTTTGCAAACCAATTTCCCCTAATATAAAGCATTTTTGGTGTTATTTTGAATAATATGTGCATTTGTATGCACACTTTACCCTAGTATATGCATTTTTGTGCACATTAGTTGGCTGAAGAACTGCTCTGCAGGGAACAGAAGGATTAACCAACTATATAGACAAGGGTGGGATTTGCAATTGGCAGGCAATTTTGTGATTTATTATACAAAGGGGGCATGCAAAAACAGAGGGAACCTGATACCAAATACACAGAGGGGAGAGCGGTAAGACACTGGACAGCAGGCAAAGAGACTAACTGGGTTAAGAGAGGGAAGTTATGATGCCAATGCATGTTGATGCAAAGGAGCACAGATACCCCTGTGAGAGCTAACAAGGGAAATAGAGACAGAGAGAAAGATGCTGAAGCGCCACTATCATCTCCTCCAAGAGAGGAGGAAGTGGGGAAAGACATTTGGAGGAGCTGCAGTAAATCAATAAGTTGACCTTAGCACTTGGGCACCAAGGATTACTTTCAGCTTCTCCAGATGACCTGTTTATTGAGCATTGCTTATCCAGAGCTTACATGGAGTGTCTGCTCTGTATTGAGCATTCACTCTGATTTGTTTGTGGGGAGGTTGTTTGTTTTCCTGCCAATCAGTCATGATTCCCCACTTTTGTTACTCCCACCACTTTCCTCATTGCAAAAGTCTGTTTTCCTCCTGAAGATTCATTGTGGCAGCATACTTCAATCCACTTCTTGTGCAAACCTAAATTTCCAGCATGTGATTGAGGTCCTCCCATGGCAGTTCCTTATGAATTCCTGGGAGGCATGTCAGCTCTTTGATAATAAGGTGTATCTTGTCAACAAACTGTAGCTGGTGCTAAATTTGTTTAAGCAGCACAGCAGCTTAACAGCGGTCTGAAATGCTAGTGTGCCAGTGTGTGTGTGCAAGAAAGCAGGCTTTTACCCTGCATCAGGATCACTGAGACTTAAGACTTAGTAAAATAAGAAAAGCTACTTTATTTATAGAAATACATCATAGATAGAAAGGCATACCTAGTTCTAACTAACTAAGTTGGAGGCGCAACGCCCAGGTAAGGGAGTTGGCCTCATGGCTAGGAGAGAGAAAGCAGAGACAAAAGGTGTCTCCTCTCTCCCGGACAGTAGGAGAAGAGAAGAAAGAGGGTGGAAGGAGGAGGGGCAGATAAGCTTCCTTAAGAAGTATCAGTCTACCAACGGAAGGAAGTCAGAGCATCACAGGTAAAGGTAATCAAGCCTATCCATCTGGAGGACCCTAACTCTATCTCCCTTCTGGAACATAAACAAAAGAACAAAACAGGAGTTGCTCTTGCCCCACTTCCAACACAAACAACCAGAGAAAAGGCAAGATAGGAGATGAAGAGTAGGCTGAGCCTTCATAAGTTTCCTTGAATCCCATATGGTACAGAATGACTTTTGTAATGAAGGGAGATACCTGTGCTTGGCACAGGTCCTGGAGCCATCACTAACTGAGTATAAAAACAGCAGCAACAGAGAGGAGTTAGAGAACATTTGGGGAGGAGAGCCAAGCTGACCAAATAGGAACAATCTATGCTGACCTGGTGCTGGAGTGATGCAGACCAGGAATAAACAGTCTAGGATTGAACACTAAATAGTAGAAGTGAATCTCTAATACTTTTATATAGGTTAGGTCACTTGAGGGAGGCATTTCCCAGAACAAACTGGGTAAGAGATAGCTGGAGTTGCAGTAGGACCTAAATCTTCCCACCTTAGATAATGTGCAAACGTATATGGTGTGTAAAAAAGGGTTTCTTTTGCACATTTTGGGTGGGAGTTCCAAATCTTCATGGATGGTAAAGGATGTTCAAGTATCTATAATGTGTTTACCGGTGGTTGTCAGGGCCTCATCCATTAGACACTGAGCATCTTCCAACAGGACTCTGTGTAAGCTGAATTGTTGTTGTTGTTATGTGCCTTCAAGTCGATTATGACTTATGGCGACCCTATGAATCAGTGACCTCCAAGAGCATCTGTCATGAACCACCCTGTTCAGATCTTGAAAGTTCAGGTCTGTGGCTTCCTTTATGGAATCAATCCATCTCTTGTTTGGCCTTCCTCTTTTTCTACTTCCTTCTGTTTTTCCAAGCATTATTGTCTTTTCTAGTGAATCATGTCTTCCCATGATGTGTCCAAAGTATGATAACCTCAGTTTCATCATTTTAGCTTCTAGTGACAGTTCTGGTTTAATTTGCTTATGTAGTTCAATTAGGTTGGAGCCCAGGCAGAGAGGAAAGGATCTGGAATTTCTGGAGGTCTCATACTACTATTCATAACTAGTGAGAGTCAGTCCTATTGATTAATGTAAAGAGAGGTCAGGAAGAATATAATACAATGTTTTTGTCCTATATGCCTAAACTTTTGCTTTGCATATTTTCCTACACAAACTGGAGATTTCATAGTCAAGGTATTAGGTAATCATCATCATAGAATCACAGAATAGTAGAGTTGGAAGGGGCCTACAAGGCCATCAAGTCAAATTCCTGCTCAATGCAGGAATCCAAATTAAAGCATCCCTGAGAGGTGGCTGTCCAACTGCCTCTTGAATGCCTCCAGTGTCAGAGAGGCCCCCCGCAGGTAATTGTGTACCATTCTAACAGTTAAGTGGCTTTTCCTGATATTCAGTCAAAATCTGGCTTCCTGCAACTTGAGCCCATTATTCTGTGTCCTGCACTCTGGGATGATCGAGAAGAGATCCTGGCCCTCCTCTGTGTGACAACCATTCAAGTACTTGAAGAGTGCTATCATACCTCCCCTCAGTCTTCTCTTCTCCAGGCTAAACATGCCCAGTTTTTTCAGTCTCTCCTTATAGGGCTTTGTTTCTAGTTCCCTGATCATCCCCTGATCATCAACATTTATGAATCATTTCCACTGAGTCATCCTGAAGTGATTTACAATAACAAATATAAAACAGTTACATATATAAAATAGTTCAACAAATGGACATATAAAAACAATTTAGAAATCTTTTTTTAAAAAACAGTTTTAAACAAAATATACATAAAATCAATTCATACTTACAATGACAGCAAAGCTGAGTATCTTGGTAACAAAATATGATCAAATGAAAGGGTAACTATTATCTCATAGGAAAAGCCAAACAACTTGAGACACTCCACTGCTTGACTAGGATTATTTATTGCAATGAAATGTCTGAAAATCCAGGGCAAAATTTAGAATGATGCAATCCAATATCAAACACTCCTTCTTATTCCAGCTTATCTCTTGGCCCAGTTCACTACGTGAAGTCTTGAACTGATGAAAACAGCACTGGCTGCTACCTGAAAGCAATGTCTATATTCCTGACTCACAGTGCTGCAAAGCTCCTGCAAAACTGCTTGGAGTAAGCAGAGAAGGCACAAAGCAGTCTCAAGTGAAAGCTCTCCTCCTGCTATAAAAAGGCAATAAGAACAGCTGTTGACAAACAAAAGGAAGCAAGGGATATCACATTCAAATATAGCAAAGGTTGAATGTGAGCAACTGCAGTGACATGAACTTAGGCTTCATTGTGTTTGGGGATGAGGAGGGACAAGGTATTACATCAGGGGTGGGGAAGCTGTGGCTCTCCAATGTTGGATTTCAGTACAGCCCTGGCCAGCATGGTCACTGGTCAAGGATAGTGGAGTCCAACAACATCTGGAGGACCACAGGTTCCCCACCCCTGTATTAAATCACATGCTTTGTGGAAAATGAAGGACTTGAAGGAAGGGTGAGGAATGGTCTCTGTGGTCTGGGAGGGACATGCTTTTAAAATGGTGAGAGATTTTCACATGGCGAAGTTTTGAAATAAAAGTCACACAGTTCTTCTGATACTGAACTCCCCAAATCATGTTTTACTCCCACAAAGAATCTTCAACAGACATAAACAAACAAGCAAACAAACCTTACTGGAAAATCCTCCCTGATGCCATTTGGAGAAACAGCCATGAGCACTTTTCTTTAGGAGGAAAAGCAGGATTTATACGCAAGCCTTCTTGTAGTATCTCCCAGCATGACTATAATTAATATTTCACCTTTAACAATTATGGCAGTGACTTGGAGACACCTCTACTAAAGGACATCTGTGATGTCCTTATATGTTAAAACCTGTAAATATGGTAAGTGCGGGTTTATAAAGGGATATATGGTAAGTGAATTGAATGAGAGGGGGGAGAGCATGGGTTGGAAGGCTGGAGAATGCTGGATGATGATTGGCTGAGTGTTTGAATGGCTGAAGGTATAAATGGGAGGATGACAGTTGAGAGGGGGTCGGTTGGTGAGAGTTGTTGGAGAGTCGTTAGTGGAGAGTTATTTGGATGGGTTGGTTGGCAGAGTTCTGAGGGAGGGAGGGATTATTTGGCTGATATTTAGACAGTATATATATGACCAGAAACATAAAGAGTGACACTATATGAAACCATACGCTTGTTAAACATTCCTAAAGTAATCTTGTTATTTCCTGGTGTTATCAAATAAATACTTTTATTGGTTTACCAAAAGCCTGATCCTTGGCTGGGAATACACAGACCAGAAGGGAGGGCAGGGTAATTACCAAGGCTGAAGGGAAACTGTATCATATGGTGGCAGCGGTGAAGGGAGATATAGTAACAACGTCAAGTATCCAGAGCAACCCAGGATTGTATGCTTTATAGACAAAGATAC
The DNA here is from genome assembly GCF_030035675.1 of Rhineura floridana. Taxonomy (NCBI): domain Eukaryota; kingdom Metazoa; phylum Chordata; class Lepidosauria; order Squamata; family Rhineuridae; genus Rhineura; species Rhineura floridana. The sequence continues at coordinate 60,391,762 of NC_084485.1, forward strand.
AAGGGGGTTGTGGACAGCAAGGGCACCCAGACACAAAGTAACAAGCTATAGAGAGACTGAGGCAAAGTCTCTAGCAGTATTGTTTACAGGGAGTGACTGGTGGTGCTGCCTAGCAGTGGGATCTTGTGAGATCTGTGCTAGAGCGGAGTGAGAAAAAATAAAAACAACGATCCTGACTGGTGGTGTCCTGAGGTGGTGCCTAGTGAAAGGCAGTAGCCACAAGCAGGTGGGGACCTGACAGGGGGAGCCAAAGGTGGGATCGTCACAACATTGACTTTTCCTGTCACTGTTAAACAATATATGAGGAGGTGAACCCAACCCTCACATTTTCTTTTGCTCAGTGCCACTGATCATGATTCTTCTTGGCTGTAACCCCACAATACCGTAATATTTCAAGATATATTGTTTCCACAGAACATTCCTTTGATCTGTAAAGGCACAGAACGGCACTGTTTGCAATCTTCATATATGGCATTATAAGGATTAGCTAGCAGAAACTCTTCAAATGGTTAAAGAGAGAAGGAAAGCAAAAGCAAAAGGAGATAGAAACACAGTCAGAACCCTAAATGCAACAATACAGCGACTAGTATGTAGGGACAAAGAGAACTATTACAATAGTTACTGTATAGAAATAGAAGAGGACAACAAAAAGGGTAGAACAAGAGCCCTATTCCAAAAGATTAGAGAAATGAAAGGGAAATTTAAACCAAGAGTAGGGATGTTGAATAATCAACAGGAAAACACACTGAATGACCGAGATGAAATAAAAGGAAGATGGAAGCAATACACTGAAGAACTCTATAAAAGAGATGCCAGGATGACAGATTCATTCATGGAGGAACCATATGATGAAGGATGAGAAATTTTAGAATGTGAGGTGAAAACTGCTCTTAAAATACTTGGAAGAAACAGATCACCAGGAATAGATGGCATATTAAGAGAGTTGCTACAAGCTACTGAGACTGAATCTGTCCAAATTTTGACAAAAATCTGTCAAGAAATATGGAAAACTAAACAATGGCCCCCAAACTGGAAGCGTTCCATATACATCCCAATTCTAAAGAAAGGAGATCCCAGGGAATGCAGTAATTATTGAACTATTGCCTTAATATCCCATGCAAGTAAAGAAATGCTCAAGATTCTACAACAAAGGCTGTTGCCATATATGTAGCGAGAAATGCCAGATGTCCAAGCTGGATTTAGAAAGGGAAGAGGCACCAGAGATCATATCGCAAACATATGTTGGATAATGAATGGAGCAAGGAATTTCAGAAGAAAATCACCCTGTGCTTTATAGACTACAGCAAAGCCTTTGATTGCGTAGATCCTGAAAAACTATGGAATGCTTTAAAAGAAATGGGTGTGCCACAGCATCTGATTGTCCTGATGCGCAACGTATACTCTGGACAAAGGCTACTGTAAGGACAGAATATGGAGAAACCAATTGGTTCCCCATCGGAAAGGGTGTGAGACAAGGGTGTATTTTATCACCCTATTTATTTAATCTATACGCAGAACATATCATACGGAAAACTGGATTGGACCAAGATGAAGGAGGTGTGAAAATTGGAGGGAGAAATATCAATAATTTAAGATATGCAGACGATACCATACTACTAGCAGAAACCAGTAATGATTTGAAACGAATGCTGATGAAAGTTAAAGTGGAAAGCACAAAAGCAGGACTACAGCTAAACGTCAAAAAGACTACAGTAATGACAACAGAAGATTTATGAAACTTTACAGTTGACAATGTGGACATTGAACTTGTCAAGGATTATCAATACCTTGGGACAATCATTAACCAAAATGGAGACAATCGTCAAGAAATCAGAAGAAGGCTAGGACTGGGGAGGGCAGCTGTGAGAGAACTAGAAAAGGTCCTCAAATGTAAAGATGTATCACTGAACGCTAAAGTCAGGATCATTCAGACCATGGTATTTCCGATCTCTGTGTATGAATGTGAAAGTTGGACAGTGAAAAAAGCTGATAAGAGAAAAATCAACGCATTTGAAATGTGGTGTTGGAGAAGAGCTTTGCGGACACCATGGACTGCGAAAAAGACAGATACTTGGGTGTTAGTACAAATTAAACCAGAACTATCACTAGAAGCTAAAATGATGAAACTGAGGTTATCATACTTTGGACACATAATGAGAAGACATGATTCATTAGAAAAGATAACAATGCTTGGAAAAACAGAAGGAAGTAGAAAAAGAGGAAGGTCAAACAAGGGATGGATTGATTCCATAAAGGAAGCCACAGACCTGAACTTACAAGATCTGAACAGGGTGGTTCATGACAGATGCTCTTGGAGGTCACTGATTCATAGGGTCGCCATAAGTCGTTGTCAACTTGGAGGCACATAACAACAACAACAACTGAAGTCATGGATTTTAGCTGAAAAAACTTTAAATCAATTTAGAGAGTCACTCCTCCCTCTTGCTTCTTTGATCTTGTTGCCCTATTAGGGTTGCCAAGTCACAATAGGGTAGTGTAAGTTAAAAATGGCAGAATTCTCCTTTGGTGCAGTTATTAAAGATACAGCAGAAATGCCAGAGCCACAACTTGAAGCTTCACAACTTTGTGCCGCTTCAGCTCTATTTGGGTGTTCACACATCACATGATTACATTCCTGCTTTTCATGTGCTGGAGGAGAAATTGGGGAAGAGCCATAGCTCAGTGGTAGAGCATCTGCTTTGCATGCAGAAGGTCTCAGGTTCAATCCCTGTCTGATTCCTGCCTGAAACCCTGGAGAGCTGCTACCAGTCAGTGTAGACAATACTGAGCTAGATGGAGCAATGGTCTGACTCACTATACGGCAGCTTCCTAAGGTCCGAAGAGGCAAGCTTGCTCTATGTGATTTAGAACCCTGTATGCATACCTCTGAATACCAGTTGTTTGGAATCACAAATGAGGAGAGTGCTGTTGTACTCAGGTCCTACTTGTGGGCTTCCCATAGGTATCTAGTTGGTCACTATGAGAACAGGATGGTGGACTAGATGGGCCTTGGTCTGATCCAGCAGGGCTCTTCTTATGTTCTTAACCCTAATCACACATCTTCCAAGAAGATGCATATAGGTCAGGTTCACCTCCTCAGAACTCCACCCCCACACATCCCTAATGATGGTGATGGGAGGATTGGGGATGTAATGGCAGTGCTGTGCCCCAGATCTCCTGCTCATGCAATTATAATCAAATGATAGTGAATTAGGGATGGAGGAGAAATTCAGTTCAGTTTGCACTTAAAGGTGAAACTACCTAATTTAAAGGGTGAAACCATGTGTGAACTGAAACACAGCCGTCCTTCAAAATCTGCAGTTCTCTGAATTTTGCAAAAAATCTACAGCCAAGTAATGTGAGCAAAAATGCATATACCAGGGTAAATTGTGCATAAAATGCACATTTTAGTGAAAATAATATACAAAATGTGTTACATTGGAAAGATGTGTATATTATGGAAAATTGCATACAAACATGATGTATATTAGAAGGAATGTGCACTAAAATGCTGGTGAATTTTCATGAAGACTTTTTTTTTAATCGCAAACTGATGTGAAATGTGGAGAACTGAATTTAAGATTAGAAAAATGAGAAACCCTTCATCCCTCAGATGAATGGACAAATAGGATTCTTGGATCCCTCTTGCCCACAACGCTCATCTCTCCAGGGTTTAGGTACTTCCATGCCCACTACAGTTTTCCATGCTCCCTGAAAAGTTGCTTCCGAACAATGCTCAGAGAGGCATTTCATGAGGCATGAAATGCTACAGCCAGAAAGGAAAACTGTCAATCCGTCCATTCTCATACTGAATTGCCTTACAGAGCTCATTGATTGCAGTCACAGATCACTTAGCTTAGTTCCCCCCTCCCTGAAAAGATGAAAAAGAGATTTATTATTTTTTTCCAATTTATTAGAATATAGAACAAAAACTCTTTTGATATTACAGTGACAGGGTGTGTATATGTGTGTGTGGACTGGAGCCTGCTTCATCAGATGTTACAATAAATGTTAATGGTGTCACGTTGTCCTCAGTACAGGCTTTATGGGGGTAGGTTTCTTTGGAGTTCATGGAGACCTAGGGTGTGTGTTTTGATTACTCTTTTCTTTATGTTTCTTTATTCTTTCCATGCACATGAAAGGCACTGAAAGACTTTAGGATGCATCCAATGCTGCTCACGTGGAGCTTTGCTTGTGCAATAGAACTTTCCCATCCTTTCCTCTCCTCACACCTTCCAGATCTGCTCCGGAGGGCCCCTCAACCCTCTGGAGTGGATTTTGAGGGTGCACGGGGGGCTACAGGGGAGAGGAGAGGACGGGGAAATTCTAGCAGCACAGCAACATCGCATATGACCCTTTAAAAACTTTTAAAAAACCTTTTTTAACACTTAAGAACACTTATGTGTGTGCATGTGTGTGTGTACATATCTGAATGATAGCACTCTCCATTCATTTGATGAAGTGGACTCTAGTCCTGGAAAACTAATGCCATAATAAAATTTATTAGCCTTTCTGGTGTCACAAGACTCTTTGTTGTGTTTGCTGCTACCCCTCTGGAAAATGATAACGATTGTTCATCATCTTCTTTCTAAAAATGAAAGTTTTCTTCAAATATAAGGTTTCCGTCCCACTGTTTCCTGTATGCAAAATATCCCGAGTCCTGATCCAGTAACAAGATCACAATGCAATGACTGGAAAAATAATCTTGCTGCTTGGGAATAACTTTTGCTGCTACGGCACAATCCAACTGGTAGTTATGCCAGGGTGGGGAGAGTTGGATATTGCAGATCCCTAGCTGAGTCAATTGGGTCCTGGCTCAGCTGAGCTATGCCAGCGCCAGGCCCCCCTCCTGGTTCAGCCAGCCAAATCTGGCTCAGCTTGACACCTGTCAGAGAAGCCCAGACCAGTGGAAGGGGAGCTGGTGAATGCAGAAAAAGGGGCATTCTGGGGATGTGGCAGGAAAGGGGGGAGGGGGATGTACACCACATCCAACTCGTATTCGGCAGGCCCCTGCTAGCTCCCATCCCAATGGAGGTTACACCAGGGAAAAGGCCGGTCTAGGAAAATAAACACAATGGAAGTCAGTGGGGAGGGCTCAATCCATTCAGATTGGGTCCAGGCTTACTTGGCAGCTCCACCCGCATCTCTCCAAAAGAGATTGCTGGATCTGGCAGAACTCCTGGCCAATTATTCAGCAGCAGCAACAGGATTTAAAGAGAGCTTGCTCCAGCCTCACTTCACTTTACTCACTGACATGCACAGAGTGGCACGGCGGTTGGGCTCCCAATGCTGGGTCTTTGCACTTGGGAGAGGGGCCCAGGACACCTGGGGAAAGGGCACTATTTGCTTGAAGGACACGTGCCACAAACACTGGGCACTTTGAGCATGGCACCCGCAAAGCCCACACCTCCTCAGAGAGCCCACATGCTAAAACTCCTCTGCCAAGAGTCACTCCCCGTATTCGTATCCACCAGCATTCATATCCACCACCACCACCAGCTCAGCTCTGTAGAGCCAGCAGCATCAGGAAGTACACACAAGGGAGAATAGCAGCAAAGCCTGGAAACAAGGTCAATCTGGGAGGAGATAAACCCCAGAGAAGGCCCCACAACCCCTCATCCCCACCAGGGAGAGACAGAGGCAGCTGTGTAAATCCCATCCTCTGCAGAGACTGTACTAGCCCTCTCAACCACCCCACAGCTTCCAGTAGGACCCTCATGCTCAAACACAGGGGCAGGGGGAGGATTAAGGTGGCTGGGATGAAAAGGGCCTGGCAATGGAGAGCCTGCCCTGGATGAGGGGGAGGGAATCCACCCAGGGGCCCTCACCCTATGCAGCCCCATCCTTGGATGGTGGCCACTCTGTGGGCTCACATGGAGGCTGGGTGCTATGAGGCTGGGCCCTTTGGCAGGACACCACCACTGCCTTGGTACATGTGATGTGCAACATCCATGACATCACTGGGGAGGTGGCAACACAGGTGTGGGCAATGATGATGTGAGTGAATCATCCGTGTTATATAATCACCTCATAAAAATCAGAACAAATGTTCAATAAAGACCAGACATAGTCTAAGCAACACATAGACTTTGTTTAAGCAAATCAGGACAAACATTAAATAAACAGGATGTCTGGAGGAACCAGTTGTGCGTGGGAGTTGTGTCATTTGAAACTATAGCATGAAATAACATCCCATGATATTGGGAAGTTTGGCATATATAGCAGTGGAGTGCAGAAATGAATTGTCTGGAAGGCTAGTGGTTGAAAGAATAAAGAAACTAAAGGTTTATTACTCCTGAAAAATAAAGCAAATATGAGTACAGATGAAAATGTGGCCTATTATTATTATTATTATTATTATTATTAAAATTTATATCTCATCTCTCCTCCCAGAAGAAGCCCAGAGCAGCAAACAAAAACACTAAAAACATCTTTAAAGCATTATAGAGTCATGACTTTAACATTAACTTTAACAACAAGGAGGAAGAAAGTAAAGCCTACGAAAAACAATCTGTATATCAAAAAGGAGTTACCGAAGAAGGAATCAGAGAGGTTGCTTTTTGTCTATTGCCTTCCACTGGTTCAGGCTACTTGCTATAAGTGTTGGTGCAATGTATTCCATATAATTGTATAATTATCATAATGACCACTGTATGGATGAAATATTGTATTTTCTCAGGGATAGAACACTGCCCTTAGACTGCTCTGAAAGTATGAGATGCCCAAAACAGAAAGTCAGCTTTGGGGTTGCATGAACAGTGTTCAAAAACCATCTGATTTTGCAGAAAGGCCCTGGAAAGCCTTTATTCAATGAACGTCAGATGTATGCACATAGAGCACCTCCGCTGGGATTCTGGCACAATCAGGAGGCGTTCTAGACACATTCATTGGTATGTGCCTAGAACCCCTTTCAACATATGTCAAAAGCACAGACATTGGGTGAGGGTAGGGCTAGCCCACATGGTCAGGCAGCCCCTTCTACATGTTCTTTCTGTGCACGGAAAAGATCTTATACATTTAAGACAGAGACTTTCCAATGTGTCCATTTCTTTGTCCCTTCAATTCTTAGATGTCTGTAGTGGTTTTCCATGCATCATCCTCATACAAGTTTCTCCCTGGAATTTGGGGATCTGAATTACATGATTTCCCCCTAAAGTGGAACTGATATATTAAATCCTGTTTCATTTTTTAATTTCCAAATATTGTACAGAGCACTGTGCATGCACAGTTTACCATAACTTTGTGCCTACACTCATTTGTGTCTTCTCAATCTCTATATTGCCAATAAAACACTGCAAAAAAATCAGTCTTGATGTCATTATATGTACATTCAGATTTTTGTGTGTGCAGTGTTTTACTAATGTGGAGGCACATTTACAATAAAAGTTATTTTGATGTGATTGTACATATGGTTGCATCAAGATTCTTTTTTGTGCACTGTTATACCAATGCATAGAAATGCTTGGGCACAGCAGTAAGACACTGCACAAAAAAATTGATGTTAATACGCCAAGATGGCTTTTTTGCAGTGTTTTATCAATATGCATACACGCATTTTTTCAAAGATGCAAATGAGTTCAAAGCTGGAAAAAACTGCATTTGCGCTAATTTCAGAATTAATTTTAGAATTTCTCAGAGTGAAATAAAGGGCAGACCGCACCCACAGACCAATAAAGGAACAGAATGAGGGTCCACTGATCCCTACCTCTTCCCAATAGCACACTTTAAACCTGCTTGAATCTTTCTGTTTGTTAGGATAATCAGCATTGGACTTATAGCTGAGTAGCAGGAGTCAAAAAACATGCGGGCATCTGCAAACCTCAATGAGACTGGGGATACACAAAGGTTGACCATCCAGAAGACACTGTCCAGCCCAAAGCTGAGAAGGTACATGGCCAGCAAGCCCATGACCGATTTTGCTGCTCGGATCTCTGAATGTTTCATCTGCAGCATGGGCAAACGTTTCATCAGATTCCCATGCTGCCGAAAAACAAAGAGAAGGTAGCCACTAGAAACGGTCATCAACACCAGGAAGAACATGTCTCGGGTGACAAATACAGCTCCATTTCCAAAATACAAGAGGTGACTAGGGAACACCACACAGCAAAAGTCATACACTACGGTGAGCTCTTCCTCAGTGCAGTTGGTACCAGTGTGAGGCATAGAGTAAAACAAACGGGTGCAGCAGACCAGTAGGTTGAAGCACCAGAGGGAAATCATGATGGAAGGGAGTTTTTCAAGGATGCTATGCCTTAGCCGCAAGCATCTGGAAGGACACGGGGCAATTAGGAGACACTGGAAGCAGCCCAACATAGAAGTTAAGAAGATGCTCATGGCTCTGCTGACACAATAGATATAGAGAGTAATGCCACAGGTCAAACCATCATACATGGTACGGACTCCAAATGCTTGGAGGGTGAGTGGGACACCCCTTGTCAGGATCACCAGGAGGTTGGCAAGTGCAAGTTTGCCCAGGATGATTTCGCTGGGTGTGAAGTTTTGCTGGCAGATGGCTTTGGTGAAGGCACAGAGGATGGCTAGATTTCCTGGGATTCCTATCATGTCGAGTGAAATGAAGCCAAGCATGTTCAAGATGAACCAGACTTGCATTGCAGATGCGTAGCCCTGCTGGGAGGAAGGTTGGGTCCTGCTTGCGGGCTTCCCCCAGGCACCTGGTTGGCCACTGTGAGAACAGGATGCTGGACTAGACGGGCCACTGGCCTGATCCAGCAGGCTCTTCTTATGTTCTTAAGGTTGCTTGCTCTGTGTATTCTACAAAATAAAAGCAGATACGTGTTTTTCCCCAGTCAACAAAGCCACACATGCCAGGGAAACAAGTAGCCGTAGTGTCCTGCAGAGCCACAACCTTGTGAGCCGCCTTGAGGGCCTTTTGGCCAAACGGCGGCATAGAAATAGAATAAATAAATAAAAATAAATAAAAATAAATACATGAATTAAGCTCTTTTCCTGATTATTAAAAACAAAAACAAGTCAGATATTTCTTTAGGAGTGCATTCATGCTAGCCCCTCTCTTTGTAAAATTATTGCATTTTGGAAAACTGGAAAGTTGTTTTAAATGTTGAATTCTAAGACAGAGAAAAAAAGTTATTCCACAAATAGACATTGGCTGATTTCCCCTTATTGTGTTGTTCTGATAATTGATAAGTGGTCTAATTATACAGAGTAAGCTGCCTAATGCTGCCTACTCCCAAGAGACAGAGTTCTGCTCTGGTAAGGAGCAGAAATAATTGGTCTTTAAAGGCATGGAAGATGATTTGTAGCTTCTAAGTAGAATTTTAGCCATAAAAACAAATTAGCAAAAGCAAATTAAAATAAAGCAATTTGGAGCTACAATGCAAAGTCTGAGCGAGTGATATCAATGAGATTAAATGGGAAACCTATTAACATAACCATCATCCAAGTCTATGCTCAAACGTCAAACGCAGAAGAAGAATTGGAGAGATTTTATGCAGAAGTACAGGGGGAAATTGATCACACACCAAAACAAGATATGATGACAATCATGGGAAACTGGAATGCAAAAGTAGGGAACAGAGAAGAACTAAGATTTGTGGGGAAATGGGGCTTAGGAGACAGAAATGAAGCAGGATAAAGTCTTGTTGAATTCTGTGAAGCCAATAATTTGTTTCTCGCAAACACATTTTTTGAGCAACCGAAAAGATGACTGTACACATGGACATCACCAGATGGTCAATATAGGAATCAAATTGATTATATAATTGGAAACAGAAGATGGAGAAGTTCCATATTTTCTACGAAAACAAGACCAGGAGCAGACTGCGGTACAGATCGTGAACTGCTAATATAGAAAATCAGAGTAAAGCTAAAGAAGAACAGCAAGGCAACCATACTTCCCAAATACAGTTTAAATAACATTCCAGAAGAATAAAAAGATCAATAAGGAACCGGCTTTAACTTTAGTTGACAGAGAACCAGAAGGACTGAAGTCAGAAACATTATCACGGAAGAATGGAAAAAGACAATATCTCTAGTTAAAAAGAGAGAAAGACCTCAATGGATGATGGAAGAAACTCTTAAAATGGTTAAAGAGAGAAGGAAAGCAAAAGCAAAAGGAGATAGAAACACAGTTAAAATCATAAATGCAACAATACAGCAACTGGTACGTAGGGACAAAGTGAACTATTACAATATTACAGTATAGAAATAGAAGAAGATAACAAAAAGGGTAGAACAAGAGCCCTATTCCAAAAGATTAGTGAAATGAAAGGTTAATTTAAACCACGAGTAGGGATGTTGAATAATCAACAAGGGAACACACTGTCTGACTGAGATGAAATAAAAGGAAGATGGAGGCAATACACTGAAGAACTCTATAAAAGAGATGCCAGGATGACAGATTCATTCATGGAGGAACCATATGATGAAGAACCAGAAATTTTAGAATGTGAGGTGAAAGCTGCTCTTAAAATACTTGGAAGAAACAAATCACCAGGAATAGATGGCATACCTATAGAGTTGCTACAAGTTACTGAGACTGAATCTGTCCAAATTTTGACAAAAATCTGTCAAGAAATATGGAAAACTAAACAATGGCCCCCAGACTGGAAGAGTTTAATATAGATCCCAATTCAAAAGAAAGGGGATCCCAGGGAATGCAGTAATTATCAAACTATTGCCTTAATATCCCATGCAAGTAAAGTAATGCTCAAGATTCTACAGCAAAGGCTCTTGCCATATATGGAGCAAGAAATGCCAGACGTCAAAGCTGGATTTAGAAAGGGAAGAGGCACCAGGGATCATATCGCAAACATATGTTGGATAATGGAACGGAGCAAGGAAACCCTGTGCTTTATAGATTACAGCGAAGCCTTTGACTGCGTAGATCAGGAAAAACTATGGAATGCTTTAAAAGAAATGGGGGTGCCACAGCATCTGATTGTCCTGATGTGCAACCTATACTCTGGACAAAGGCTACTGTAAGGACAGAATATGGAGAAACCGATTGATTCCCAATAGAAAAGGGTGTGAGACAGGGGAGTATTTTATCACCCTATGTGTTTAATCTGTACACAGAACATATCATACGGAAAGCGGGATTGGACCAAGATGAAAGAGGTGTGAAAATTGGAGGGAGAAATATCAATAATTACGATATGCAGATGATACCATACTATTAGCAGAAACCAGTAATGATTTTAAATGAATGCTGATGAAAGTTAAAGAGGAAAGTGCAAAAGCAGGACTGCAGCTGAAAGTCAAAAAGGCTAAGGTAATGAATACAGAAGATTTATGTAACTTTAAAGTTGACAATGAGGACACTGAACTTGTCAAGGATTATCAATACCTTGGCACAGTCATTAACCAAAATGGAGACAATCGTCAAGAAATCAGAAGAAGGCTAGGGCTGGGGAGGGCAGCTATGAAAGAACTAGAAAAGGTCCTTAAATGCAAAGATGTATCACTGAACACTAAAGTCAGGATCATTCAGACCATGGTATTTCCGATCTCTATGTATGGATGTGAAAGTTGGACAGTGAAAAAAGCAGATAAGAGAAAAATAAACTCCTTTGAAATGTGGTGCTGGAGGAGGGGTTTGCCCATACCATGGACTGCAAAAAAGACAGATAATTGGGTGTTAGAACAAATTAAACTAGAACTGTCACTAGAAGCTAAAATGATGAAACTGAGGTAATCATACTTTGGACACATAATGAGAAGACATGATTCACTAGAAAAGACAATAATGCTGGGAAAAACAGAAGGGAATAGAAAAAGAGGAAGGCCAAACAAGAGATGGATTGATTCTATAAAGGAAGCCACAGACCTGAACTTACAAGATCTGAACTGGGTGGTTCATGTCAGATGCTCTTGGAGGTCACTGATTCAAATAGGGTTGCCATAAGTCGTAATCGACTTGAAGGCAGATAACAACAACAACAAAGTAGAATTTTCTATTGCTTACATCTAATAAAATCTCAGGTGGCTGGCTGGGGATGATGGGAGTTGTAACATCTGGGAACCTAACAATGAAGAACACTGGGCTAGAAAGTGAATAAATAAATGTTCTGCAAACTGGTGTCTAGCACACACATTCCAAATAGTTCTGAAACTGGATTAGAACTCGGAACTCATATATCATCTAGGGCACCTAGTTTTACTTTTTGTGTAACCTATATTCTCACCCACCAATTCATATTGAATCAGACTGAAGTATCACTTAGTTCAGCATCCTGATCTGATGGATATTAAGCCAGGTGACTTGGACATTGACTAATCTAGCTATCAACTGTTCGTCCATGAGTGGATGGTATAGGTGGTGCTGTTTTTTAAAGGTGAGGAACATTTAAAGGTGGGGAGCATTTAAAATTTAGTAAGCCACCCTAAGAATTTTATTTATTTATATACCTCTCAAATAAATAAATACATAGGAGGCAATCATGCCCTTTTTAATTCTCAGGAACCCTACAGAGTTTTCATCTTGAGTAAGAGGAGTACACTAGTTTTCCTGCTTAAAAGCGTGGGACTCATTTAAGAGCCAATATGGTGTAATACTTAAAATATTGGATTAGAACAAGGGAGACTTGTGTTAAAGTCTCCACTCAGGCACTGCTGACTGTCCTTTATGACAGCTTTCTGGCAGCTGCAAGGAAAGGGGCATTTAGGGTAGTAGCACCTATATTGTGGAATTCATTACCTTTGTATATTAGTGAGGCATCAGGCTTGATGCCAGTGTGCATCCAGGTTGGGCCCTGGCCAAGGGCCCCTGGGGCCCCTGGGAGCACTGAGGGGTGCCTCCTTAGGGTGAAAGGGTAGAGCTCCTGCTCCATGATCTGTGGTAGCACTGGGTCATGCAACCTGATGCTGGTGCAGACTGTGAGCAGGAGTTCCTAGGTATCACCCCCATACAGACAGGAACTCCTAGGCACCCATACAGATGCGTATCACCCAAGTTCAAATCTCCAGGGCCTGATGAACTGCATCCCAGAGTATTGAAGGAACTTGCGGATGTACTCTCGGAAGCTCTTGCCATCATCTTTGAGAAATCCTGGAGAACGGGAGAGGTGCCAGAGGATTGGAGACGGGCAAACGTCGTCCCGCTCTTTAAAAAGGGTAAAAAAGAAGATCCGGGGAATTACAGGCCGGTCAGTCTGACTTCAATACCGGGAAAGATATTAGAACAGATAATAAAAGAGTCCATTGGCAACTATCTAGATGACAATGCTGTGATTAGTAGGAGCCAGCATGGGTTTGTCAAGAAAAAATCCTGTCAAACTAATCTCATCTCTTTTTTTGATCGGGTCACTAGCTTAGTAGATGGTGGAAATGCTGTAGATGTCATCTATCTAGATTTCAGCAAAGCGTTTGACAAAGTCCCCAACGACCTTTTGATTAGCAAACTGGTCAAATGCGGACTAGATGGAAATACTGTCAGGTGGATTCACAACTGGTTGGAAAACCGTACTCAAAGAGTGGTCATCGGTGGCTCTGCTTCGGACTGGAAGGAGGTTTCGAGTAGAGTGCCACAGGGTTCTGTCCTGGGGCCGATACTCTTCAACATTTTTATCAATGACTTAGATGATGGGGTGGAGGGAAGCCTTATGAAGTTTGCGGATGATACGAAACTGGGAGGGATAGCTAACACAATGGAAGACAGGAATAAAATCCAAAGGGACCTGGATAGACTAGAAAATTGGGCTGAAATTAATAAAACAAAATTCAATAAAGACAAATGCAAGATTCTGCATTTAGGCCACAAAAACAAAATGCATGGGTACAGGATGGGAAATACCCGGCTTAGCAGTAGTGCGTGTGAGAAGGACCTTGGAATTGTAGTGGATCGCAAGTTGAACATGACCCAGCAGTGTGATGCTGCGGCAAAAAAGGCAAACGCAGTTTTGGGATGCATAAACAGAGCTATAGTTTCCAGGTCGAGGGAAGTAATAGTCCCACTATATTCTGCATTAGTCAGGCCTCATCTGGAATACTGCGTTCAGTTCTGGGCGCCTCATTTTAAGAAAGATATAGACAAGTTAGAGCGGGTTCAGAAGAGGGCGATGAGGATGATAGCCGTTATGGAGAACAAGTCTTATGAGGAAAGGTTGAAGGAACTTGGCATGTTCAGTCTGGTGAAGAGAAGGCTGAGGGGTGACACGATTGCACTCTTTAAGTACCTGAAGGGCTGTCACATAGAGGAGGGTACAGATTTGTTCTCTGCTGCCCCAGAGGGTAGGACTAGGTCTAACGGTTTTAAGTTGCAGGAGCGTAGATTCAGATTGGAAATTAGAAGGAACTTCTTGACAGTAAGGGCAGTTCGGCAATGGAACCGACTGCCTAGGGAGGTGGTGGGATCCCCTTTGCTGGATGTCTTCAAGCAGAGGCTGGACAGCTATCTGTGGGAGATGCTCTAGCTGTGGATTTCCTGCTGTGAGCAGGGGGTTGGACTCGATGGCCTACAAGGCCCCTTCTAACTCTATGATTCTATGGCAGCAGAGGTGTTGCTAAGGGGTTGACACTCTTGACGTGCCATCTTGGATGACGTGCACACTGACATGGGAGGTAGGTGGGGCAGGTGGGCGTATTTAAGCCCTGCATCGCCTATATCGAGAGGGGATGTTGGGGCTATAGTGATGCAGGCCAGGGGCAGGCTGATGCCCAAGAGCCCAGTCACCCCTAGCGCTGCCCCTGGCAGGCATCCTCCATTTTTTGTTTTAGACACAAGCTTATTTATTTACACAAGCTTACCCTGCCACGTGACTCATTTTTGTGTTCTTTGGATTTTTGCCTTTTAATATTTTTTACTTTTGATTTTATGTAAACCACTTTGAGAAGATTCCCCTCTCCCTTAATTGAGTAGTATATAAATAAAATAATTGAAGTTCACTGAGTGACCTTGAGCTAGTCACCATCTCTCAGCCTACTCCAATTTCCAGACTTGTTGCAAGAATAAAATCGAGGAGAAGCATTTATATTGCCCTGAACTTCTTGGAGAAAAGGTGTGATTCACAATGTCATAAATAAAATAAATAATAAACAATCATGCAGGTCTTGACTTCAAGTGATAGAAATTGTAATCATATCCTTGGAGGCATTTGTTCCAACTGATAACTTTTTTGCATTGTTAAAAACTGGTGATTTCTTTCTAGCCTCTGTCAGCCTTTTTCTACCCGTTTGAGTTTGTTATGGCCTTAATATGCCAGATTAAAATGTTTCTGCCCCTGTAGGATGTTATAGACTCAGTGTGATGGAATCACTTTGTAGTCTTTTCCTTTGCATAAATGACATAAGCTTTCCAATCATGTCCCTCGATGTGTTTTTCTCAGTTACACTGCCAAATTCTGACAAGGATATCTGCACAGGAGACTGCTTTCATTTCATGCTGGCTGATAACCATTTCCGTTTGACATCAGCTTGGCAGCTTTTCAAAGACAGTTTGGTGATAGGGTTGTAGCTGACGCTAAAAATGTGTGAAAGTAGGTGGGTAATTAGATTTTATAAGAACTGAAAACTTTAATGATTATGTCTGAAACCCAGTTTGGATCAAAGTGGATGGAGATGTCTAAAGAAATGACAAAAGAAATTTGGAGGAGGAAAAAAGAGCCTGACCAAGTATGGAAAAAATATCTTGCCATAACTTCTGGGAAATAATGCCATGCTTTTGCTTTATATTTTCAAAGAGACATGAAAATTGTATAAAAGTGTCCTAAATCAAGTGTCTCCCCAAGCAAATGCGGTGGTTGCAGGTTTGCTTATGTGTCTATGGCTATTGACATTCATTTTAAAAACTAACAGAGCACCTAAAATGGACTGATTATATGCAATGTTTAATTACGCTCTTCTGCTTAAAGGCCATGCTTTATAACCTGGAAACCCATTCTCTAATCCCAGACATGTGGGGGGTGGGCCATGATAGCTGCATGTGTGCAACAGCTCTATCTTTGTTTTTCCTTTTCATGTTCCAGAGCTACATTGAAAAACACATTTGGTCCATTTCGGCTCAAATTAAGCCATGGCTCAAGGGAACAATAAAACCAGTTTTGCAGGGAGTGCCAATAGAGGATGTAAAAGTGCTCTTTTTATACTTCTGGTGTAGCCTACAAAAGGACATATCCATATGACAGAATATGTGAGTTTTGCATGTTGCAATTGGGTGGAGGCGGGAGAATGAGGGATAGCAAGTAATCACATTGTGTCAATAGCAATGGAGGGATCTGTCAATTACAGTCCTCTTCATTTCTCATTTTTTCAATCATAAATTCAGATCTCCACATTTCTGCAGCAACTGTAGTTGTTACTTTAAAAAAAAATTCATCAGCATTTTAGTGAGAATTTCTCCTAATAAATATATTTTGCATATAGTTTTGACTAATGTACACATTTTTGCAAGCACTTTCCCTAGTACAATGCATTTTGTATGATATTTTCACCAATATATTCATTTTTATGCACTCTTTCCACAATGAATTTTTGTAAATGTTGGTTGATAGGAGAAGTGCATTATAAAACTTAGATAAGTGAGAATGCTGAAGGATGGCTGTGTTTTGGTTCTCATACAGTTTTTGGAAAGTGAGAATTTGATAGATTCGCCTTTAAATGCAAACAATCAAATTTCTCCCCCATCCCTACAAAGCATAAAAAGGATCTGAAGATCTCTGGGAGTTATATGATTCCAAGATATGTGATGGTTAGTTTTAACAAATCCAATACAATGACAAAAGAAAACAAAAACATACTTTGTAAACAATAAAACATGCTTTGTAAATGATACAGTATCTTTCTTATAGTAAAATAGGTAGGTAGAAAATTGTATGATCTTCAGCTTTTCAGCCTTTGATTAGTTGAATTTCATTTCTTTCTGGTCTATCATAGCAATCTTAAGCAAAGGTCAATAAGCTTAAAGTTAGTAGGATCCTTTAAATATTTCTTTTTTACGTGTAACTAATCTGCGTCTGCATTGGTAACATGTGGACTGATTAGTGGACAGACCCATGTATTGCATAATAGACTGCTCAGTTTACAAGTCAAACCATATACTGTGATTGTCCATGCACTGGTGGAAAAGAGTCTTACATCTACAAAACTTTAGAAACTAGAAGCCCAGAATGTGTACATTTTTAAAAAAATAAGCAGAATTTATGTGGTGTAAGAGAATCCTATGTCAATTCTAACAGCACAATCCTAAAATGTCGACTCCGAAGTAGGTCCTATTTCCAAGTAAGCGTGTATAGGATTGCTGCATAACTAAGCTGAACTTAAATCTCATTGATTTAAATGGGAAACAAGTTATTACTAACTAATCCCATTGATTCAATTGGACCTAAATTAAACTAACTCACCATCTGGATCTAAGCCAGTGTAGGCATGTTAATATATAGATTTTTAAGAAATTAAAAGAGAAGACAGAGAGGTGAAGAAACGTTCCAAATTCTCTGGCTTAAAATATGTAATATACCAGTGGTTGTATGGATATATTCACAACTGGAAGATGTAAATTGGCATTTGCTAGATGGAAAGTCAAACTAGATAACTCATAGTAATATTTGACTACCAGTGTCCAGAAAAGACTGAAACTAGCATGTATGGAAGGCAAGATACTGAACCTACATATTATCTCATTATGAGACTAGTTTGATAATGTAATGGCAGATCAAAGTATAACCCATCAATCAGTCTGGCAAAAGTGCTTGGATTTTAGCCCACTAATGTAGCAAAAAATAGCTTAAATCCAGCCTGAAAAATGTGTTTTAATAGGAATGGATTAGTTGCATTTACATTGCAATCCTCTATGTTTCTCTCAGGTGTGTGTCTAGGGCCGCAGCCACAAATAATCTTTCAGCCTTGAAGTTCTAAGATAATTTACATTAATACCCCCCACTTACTAATCACTATTATTACATTCAATAATGGAATAGCATTGAAGAATACCTGTAGTAACAGCTGTAGATAAGCTACCTTCCCGTTGTTATTGCTAAGACCCCACACCTGAAACTGAAGCAGGTAAATTTGCCATCGCTTTTCTGCACCCTAAGCAGAAGATGATGCAGCTGGGAGGAGAAACACTATTGCTTGGAAAACCATGTGTTTCACAGTATGAAAATATATTGGAAAGAAGGAACCCACAATGGGATCTGCAAAAACCAGCGAACAAACATCTCTCTCTCTCTCTCCCTCTCCCCCCCCACCCCAGAATAATGTATGACAGTGGTGGAGTCCAGAGACAACCAAACATTTAATGGAACCGACTGCCTAGGGAGGTGGTGGAATACCCTTCGCTGGATGTCTTCAAGCAGAGGCTGGACAGCTATCTGCGGGAGATGCTCTAGCTGTGGATTTCCTGCTGTGAGCAGGGGGTTGGACTCCATGGCCTACAAGGCCCCTTCCAACTCTATGATTCTATGATTAGGCCTTTTATGCCAGTTGTCTCAGGAGTAGGGGTGGAAAGATCTGTCAGTTTTGGCTCTCTCCGTTTCTCATTTTTCCAGTCTTAAATTCAGCGCTGCACATTTCTGCAGCCACTTGTGATACTTTCGGCTGGTGAACTGCATCGCAAAACCTGAATAAGTGCTAATTTTGAAGGATGGCTGTGTTTTGGTTCTTATATTGTTTCAGTGCAAATTTGATAGATTCGGCTTGAAGTGCAAAATGGATCGAAATTCTCACCCATCCATACTCATGAGGCATCCAAGTTTCCAAGCCATCACTCTGAAAAATGGAAATGGACTGCCTTCAAGTCGATTCTGACTTATGGCGACCCTATGAATAGGGTTTTCATGGTAAGTGGTATTCAAAGGTGGTTTCCCATTGCCTTCCTCTGAGGCTGAGAGGCAGTGACTGGCCCAAGGTCACCTGGTGAGCTTCATGGCTGTGTGGGGATTCGAACCCTGGTCTCCCAGGTTGTAGTCCAACACATTAACCACTACGCCACACTGGCTCTTGGCCATCACTTTACTATGTCACCAATAGCCACCTCTCAGAAGCCATAGCGGCAGTGAAGCAGATATCAGATCATGCTGAGTAATCAGGACTGGGTAGGTGCCACAGACATACAACCACCTCACATGCTCCATGTTCCTTAAGGGGTTGCAAGATTTCAGCCTGGAAGCTCACTCTTTTTGCCTTTAAGTCCATAGAAGAGGCAGGAGGTGAAACAGGCCTGCCACCTTCTCCTTGGCTTTCCCACCAAGTTCTTTGCTGCCCTTTTTACTTCTTCTTGAAATGATAAGTAGGTCTGCTATTCAAAGGAGATGGGGCAGACAACAGGACTTGGGGAGTAATGAGTTAAAGAAGCTGGAAGAAGAGGCAGCTGGTAACCACTGGACCTAGTGAGATGGCCAAGGGGATCATTGGTTTTCTCTCCATCCTCCTCCCTTGCAAAGATACTGTGGGAACTTAAGTAATATAGAAGTAAAATTATTCAGCATCTAGCTGATCTCAGTGCTGCGAGGAAGGTGAGTTGAAAGACTGTTTTGACAAGCTGCCAGCTTTTTAATATTATATTTAGTAGCAGAAAATGGATAGTAAGTGTTCTTAACATTTTTTTAGCGGAGGGGGAGCTGAATTATTAGCTACTTTTGGAAGGGCCCTATAAGGCCATCGAGTCCAACCTTTTCAGGTGGACTGCCCACCTTATTATTTGTGGAGGTATATTCCTTTATAGGGGTCCCCAACCTTTTTCATAGAATTATAGTAGAGTTGGAAGGGGCCTATAAGGCCATTGAATCCAACCCCCTGCTGAATGCAAGAATCCAAATTAAAGTATACCCGACAGATGGCTGTCTAGCTGCCTCTTGAATGCCTCCAGTGTCGGAGAACGCACCTCCCTAGGTAATTGGTTCCATTGTTGTATTTCTGTAACGGTTAGGAGGTTTTTCCTGATGTTCAGTTAAAATCTGGCTTCCTGTAACTTGAGCACATTATTCCGTGTCCTGCACTCTGGGATGATTGAAAAGAGATCCTGGCCCTCCTCTGTGTGGCAACCTTTCAAGTACTTGAAGAATGCCATCATACCTCCCCTCAGCCTTCTCTTGAGGGTAAACATGCCCAGTTCTTTCAGTGTCTCCTTATGGGTTCCCCCCCATCCCCTCATTATCCTCATTCCCCATCTCTGAACCTGTTCCAGTTTGTTTGCATCGTTCTTAAAGTGTGGTGTCCAGAACTGGATGCAGTACTCAGTATGAGGCCTTACCAGTGCCGAATAGAGGGGAGCCAATACTTCATGCGATTTGGAAACTATACTTGTTAATGCAGCTTAAAACAGCATTTGCCTTTTCTGCAGCCACATCATACTTTTGACTCATATTCAGCTTGTGATCAACAACAATCCCAAGATCCTTCTCGCATGTAGTATTACTGAGCCAAGTATCCCCCATCTTATAACTGTGCACTTGGTTTCTTTTTCCTAGGGGTAGAACTTTGCACTTATCCCTGTTAAATTTCATTCTATTGTTGTCAGCCCAATGCTCCAGCTTATCAAGATCTCTTTGAATTTTGATTCTGTCTTCCAAGGTATTAGCTGTCCCTCCCAATTTTGTATCATCTGCAAATTTGATAAGCATTCCCTGCACCTCCTCATCCAAGGCAGTAATAAAAATGTTGAAGAACACTGGGTCCAGGACTGAGACCTGCAGTACCCCACTTGTTACCTCCCCCCAGTTTGAGAAGGAACCATTGAGTACAATTCTGTAGCCAACTGTGGATCCCCCTGATAGTTGTTCCATCCAGCCCACATTTAGCTAGCTTGCTAATCAGGGTATCATGGGGCAATTTGTCAAAAGCTTTGCTGAAGTCGAGATATATTATGTCCACAGCTTTCACACAGTTTACCAGGGAGATTACTCGATCAAAAAATGAGGTAAGATTAGTCTGGCAGGATTTGTTCTTGATAAATCCATGTGGGCTTCTTGTAATCACTGCATTGTTTTCAAGGTGCTTACAGACCGACTACTTTATAATCTGCTCCAGAACTTTCCCAGGGATTGATGTCAGGCTGACTGGTCTGTAGTTCCCAGGCTCCTCCTTTTTGCCTTTTTTGAAGATAGGGATAACAAAGAAGAATAGCCTCTTACCAGCTTCCACAAGTGTTAAGACATATGGTTCTATGTTGGTAAAGAATAGAAGCCCTGAAGTCAAACATTTTGTTATTTTCAATATATACAGTATAATAAATAAGATCACCTATACCCTAACCCTAACCCTATACATGTGTGAGGAACCTTTGGCCCTCTAGATGTTGCTGAACTACAACTCCCATCAACCTTGGCCATTGGCCATGCTTGCTGGGGCTGATGGGAGTTGTAGTTCAGCAACATCTGGAGGCCCAAAGGTTTCCAACCCCTGACCTACTTTTTTCCGTATGTGCTTTACACGAAGCTTAATCCTCGTGGGAGGTTGCATCAAAGTATATTCAGCTTGAATCCAAAACACAATTAATTCCAGGCTATGGATCTTAAGACTTTCTCCATATTCGGATCCAATAGAAAAGTGTCCCTACTGCTAGAACTTTATATCAATAAAGGATATAACTGTTGAATATCTGCCTGTTACATATCTGTTAAAGATATAGGGGCCTAAAAAGAGAAATAAAATGTGGACCCATCCCATGCTTGCTATTTGCTTTCCTTCTATTTCAGAGGTGGGAAACTTCTGGCCCAGAGGCCACATTTGGCCTGCCAGGGACTCCAATTTGGCCCCCAAGGCAATTTCCCCCAAACTACACCCACCCACCCAGCAGCTGACATCACTGGAGACATCAGCTGATGGGTGGGACTTTCTTGGAAAGCCCACCCTGCACTGATCTCTTCAACCTCCAAAAAGCATAAGCAGGAGTCAGATTTTCCACAGCTTGCTTTCACTATGTGCTTAGATCCCCCCACTTTAAAGATCTCTGGAGAGATCTTTAAAAGGGGGGAAACATCTTCAAAGAGTGCTTGCTTTAAGACAGTCCTCACACTCCTCTCTGAGCATGGGGGCACTGAGAGTGTCTTATAGCAAGTGCTCTTTGGAGCAGTCTCCTCGCCTTTAAAGGGGGGGGGGGAAGATGGCTTCAAACAGCACTGCAAAACAACTGCCCGTTTCTTCATTGCTGCAAAATGGAGTGGGACACAATGTCTTGCAATGGAGCGGGACACAATGGAGCAGTGTCTGCAACCCACCTGTCAATCCGGTGACACCATAGTAAAGTCAAGTGATTGACAGGTGGATTGCCCAGCCTACCTGTCAAAGTTGGCCAGCAGGGTGGGGCAAGATAAAGATCTGGCCCCTGAAGCCAAAAAGGATCCTTACCCTTGTTCAGTTTTGTTCCAGTGCCTCAGACATTCAGTGGGATGTAGTGGCTAGAGTGTCGGACTCGGGCCTGGAAGACAAGACCTGGGTTCAAATCCCCATCTAGCTATGAAGCTGAATGGTATGGCCTTGGGCCAGCCACTATCTCTCAGCCTAACGTACCTCACAGACTTTTTGTGAGGATACAATTGAGGAGGGACCCATGCATACCAGCTTGAGCTCCTTGGGATAAGGTGGGATATATATAAATAAATAAAAGCACATCTGCCTTTTTAGATGTGATTGCTTTTTGGCCACTGGTATGGGCAACCTAAGGGAAGCAGTTACAATGGCAGAAATGCAGCACGCTTTATTTTTTATGAGCACTGGAGTTCTTTTGCACCACTGTAGATTTCTCCCAATGATTCCTAAACAATGTTTGACTCTACACATTTTTTTTTAAAAAAAACATTAATTAAATCATCTATCCTCTTTACCACAACCCTGTGAAATAGGCTAGGAAGGTTTTAGTGCTATCTGTGTCTAACGCCCCCCCCCCACTTTACACAGTCTCTGGAATGAGCGCTGCTCAATCCAGTGAGCTTAGTTCAGAGTAAACATGCATGGGTTAAATCAAACAATCAAGCCCAGAAGCTAGGCTGATCTCCAGAAAGATAGAAGAGAAAGATTTCCTTTTCAGCCCAAGGGTTTAAATAAAAAGCCCTCCTGGTATCTCTCAGGGATACCTCATCAGGGTTAACTTGATTGCTCTATCTTGTGCCTCCTTATCTGTCTGGAAGCCAAGTGATGATCTTTGTCTCAGGCTTTCTGAGCCTGTCAAACTGCCTTTCAGTCTTTACCCCTCTCACTCCATTATACTTGCCTTTAACAATTAAAGTATAGCTAAGAGAATAAAGAAACTCACAGCTGCTGCTTTGCTGCTCACTGCTATGAGAGGCCTAAAACAGGCTGCTGGCTCTCAAAACCATCCTGCTGCTCCTGTTGATAGCTTGCTTGCTCTAAAAGCAAGGGAACAATCAACATAGGCTCAGCATAGCCCAACAGCCCGAGACTGCAAATTCATGCATCTGATTGGCCAAGATGAAAACACATGCATCTGAGTTGGTGGGCGGTTCATAATCCTGCCTCAACCCATGGAGATCTTACTGGACTTCTGAGGGGCTCCTGGTCACTCCTACAGCATAAAAAAGGAAATTTGGAGGATCAGAGGTCCAGGTGCCCAGCCTAAGTTGCTCCTCCTCCTTGAGTTTCAACACCTCTCTGCAAAGTCAAGGATGAAGGGTGGAACCTGCTGGCCATAGTGTTGTTTTTTATTTACTGTGTGATCCACAGCTGTGATCGGCAAACAGAGAGAAAAGATAGGAAATGTATGAATATGACTGTGGGAAATACAGAACTGCTTTGGATTTTGGGGTGCATAAAAATGGTACAGTTCTGCCCTGCCTTGCCCTAGTGATTAGTCCCCCATGGTTAGAAGAGACCCAATGTGGGATAGTGATTGAATATTCGGCTATAACTGGGGAGACCTGGGTTCAAGCTACAGTTAGTTATGAAGTTCATTGGATGACCTGAAGCCAGCCACACACTCTTCAGCTTACCTACCTTGTTGTGCAAATAAAAGGGGCATGCTACAGTTGAAAGTCAGAAGGGTCCTAAAATCTCCAGTAAGAACAGATTAGTGCTGTACTGAAAATTTATTCTGATTTTTTTCTGACCATTCTCCATCAATTAATGAGAAAAAAAACTGCACTAGAAAATGATAAAAAAGAGAGAACATTTCTGTGAAATTCTCATGGGTGGGGTGCAGGCTTTCTATCTTGCTTGCCTTATTTCTGCGGTGGCTGAGGAGTCCTTTCTTTATTCTACAAAACATCACACCAGTGATCTGCATGCTGTGCCTTTCCAGGTGCTCACACTTCTATTAGAGCCCAGGAAGAGGGGGAAATCCCATGAGGTAGCTCCTCCCATGGAGCGCTTTCAGATTAGAAAACACGAACAGCCAGAAAGGCTGCAGAGTATTACAAAAATATTTATTGAAGAGAAAATGCACACACCATCCTCAGGCAACTTGCCGTGGGAGAAAAACATGTAATTAATAATAAAAAGAAGCCATGTCTAGTTCATCTTCTGCTAGGAAATACAGCACAATGCATATCACAGGGTTGCAACCTGCCAAGTCTACTTGCTGAACTCCCATTTATCTTTCTTTAGCCCAACACCAGCGTCCTTTGAAATTACCTGCCTGAAGCATTTGGTGCCATTTTTTTTTGTTCTGTTAAATAAAAAAAAAAAAGATAGAGACTTGGTACCTTTATAACAATTTCATTGCAAACAAGACAGGTAGGCACAATTTCTCAGTTATTGTGTTCTACAGCAGAAAAAAAAGCATTGTGTACTGATTTCTGCTTGTCGTGCAGCACCGAACTCCAGCATTTGGATTTGTGGCAATCTTAATTATTTGACTCTGGTAATCAGAAAAACTAAGCTGAATGTTCTATCGACATGACATCATGGATTAAAAGTCCCTATCTTATTCTTTGTATGATCCCATAGCAGATAGTGTTAGTTAATCTGGAAGCAGCTGCTTTGTGAGTTGTTGGTTGTTTATAGTTAATCTGCTGCTCCATCTCCTATTTCCGCTATACAAACAAGTCTTTCTTAGTCTATGATGTTAAATGCTGAAAGTAACTTTAGGTGGTTCACTTCAGCAAGAGATGTTCACGTTCCTTTTAACCTTTCCCAATTAGTTTTCATGGGCTGACAATCATTAATTAAAAACTACCAAGGGATCATGTAATTGGCTCCTAATAAACACATGCTGCTAATTAAGTTACTTGATGCATTTATTTACAGCTTAATTTGATATCTAAGGCTTCAATCTTCTGTCTGCTTACCTGAAAGTAAATCCCATTGACCTCAGTGAGACTTAGTTTGGGTAGACCTGTATAGGAGGGTATTGTAAGTAGGGATGGGCAAATCTGTAGATTTTGGTTTCTCTCTGTTTCCCATTTTTTCAATCTGAAGTCCAGTTCTCTACAGTTCCACATCAGTTTGCCATTTTTTTAAAAAGTCCTCATGAACATTTATCAGCATTTTAGTGAGAATCTTTAATGTGCTTCTGTTTGTAAGCAATTTTGCATAATATACAAAGTTTTACAAAGCAATTTTCCCTAAGATAATACATCTTTGTATGTTGTTTTCACAAATATATGCCTTTTTATGAACACTTGAGAATATGCACTTCAGTATATTTTATGGACTATGCATTTTTGTACAATTTATTGGCTGGAGAACTGCACTGCAAAATTGGGGAAGTGCAAACTTCAAAGGATGGCTGTGTTTCAGTTTGCACATTGTTTCAGAACATGCAAATTAGGTAGGTTTGCCTTTAAATGCAAACTGAATCAAATTTGTTGCCCACCCCTAACTATAAGTAAATCTGTCTAATAATAATAATAATAATAATTTAATTTTTAGGCCGCCTATCTGGCTGAAGCCACTCTAGGCGGTGTACATATTAAATTCAATAAAATACAAAATACAGTAAATACAATAAATACAATAAAACACAAATAATCATCAGTGACAGAATAGCAGCAATTGTAATACATAGCAGCGGGGGTTGAGTATATAATTAGCCCATCCCGATAGTCTCAAAGGCCTGACCAAACAGCCAAGTTTTTAATGCTCGGCGGAAGGTATCCAGGGAAGGGGCATGTCGAAGATCGAACGGGAGGGAATTCCAGAGAGTGGGGGCCGCCACCGAAAAAGCCCTCTCTCTAGTCCCCACCAACCTAACTACTTTTGTTGGTGGGATTGAGAGAAGGCCCTGCGTGGCGGATCTTGTCGGGCGGCATAGTTGGTGACGCTGGAGGTGCTCCTTCAGATAAACCGGGCCGAAACCATATCGGGATTTAAAGGTTAACACCAACACCTTGAATTGGGCCTGGAAAACTACTGGAAGCCAGTGTAGATTAAATAATACTGGTGTAATATGATCACGGCGATGGCTGTTTGTAAGTAAACGAGCCGCCGCATTCTGTACCAGTTGAAGTTTCCGGACCGTTTTCAAGGGTAACCCCATGTAGATCGCATTGCAGTAGTCTAATCGAGAGGTGACCAGGGCATGTACTACCAGTGGGAGCAGATGAACAGGGAGGTAGGGTTGCAGCCTGCGTATGAGGTGTAGTTGGTACCAGGCTGCCCGGCTCACTGCCGAAATCTGAGCCTCCATGGACAGCCTGGAATCAAGAACAACCCCCAGGCTGCGGACCTGGTCCTTCAGGGGCAATTGTACCCCATTAAACCTCAGGTCAACAGAACCCAGCCTACCCCTGTCTCCCACAAGCAGTACCTCGGTCTTGTCAGGATTTAGCTTCAGCCTGTTCCTTCCCATCCATCCATTCACGGATTCCAGGCACTTGGACATGGTCTCCACAGCCAACTCTGGTGAAGACTTAAACGAGAGATAGAACTCTGTGTCATCCGCATATTGGTGACACCGCAGCCCAAATCTCCTGATGATAGATCCCAGCGGCTTCATGTAGATGTTAAATAGCATGGGAGAGAGGATAGAACCCTGTGGCACTCCACAAGTGAGGGGCCAAGGGTCTGAAACCTCATCTCCCAATGCTACCTGTTGGTGCCTGTCAGAGAGAAAGGAATGGAACCACTGTAAAACAGTGCCTCCAATTCCCAGTCCTTCCAGGCGATCCATCAGGATACCGTGGTCAACGGTATCAAAAGCCGCTGAAAGATCTAGGAGGACAAGAAAGGTGAATTCTCCCCTATCTAATGCCCTCCTCATATCATCCACCAGAGCGACCAAGGCTGTTTCAGTTCCATGTCCAGTCCTGAAACCCGATTGGTATGGATCCAGATAATCCGTTTATCCAGATAATTGCCCTTCCTTGCATTTTTACCTCAAACGCATCTTTGAACTCCATTTATTCTGCTCTCTCTCTATTCAAATGACAGTAGTTGATCTCTGTAGCTAAATGAGTACTGACTGAAAAGTCAGGGCTCAGTGAATGGATCTGGAAACAAAAGAGAAATCAGTGTTTAGGGTGCTGCTTGCAAGAAGAGACAATGACATCTTACAAACATGCTAGCACGTGGCTTATCAGTATGACTGGTTCTTATTTGTGCTATCATGATTTCTCATTGATGTCCTTTCTCCTTTTCATCTTCTGATCTTTTGCATCTTGCAATCCCTTCTGTTCCTGTACCTCCATCCTTCCTGCTTGACTGCCTTACCGCTCTTGTTCTCACTTACTGACCTATTCTAATGATGTCACAGAAGGGTGTGTCATGTCCTGTGACAGAGCATTCTGTTCTCAGGGAGATGCCAGAGAAGATGTTAAGCTCTGATCCAGGAAGAATGTCCCAGAATGAGAGAACGTTGTTGCTGTTGTGAGATACAACTTAAGAACATAAGAACATAAGAAGAGCCTGCTGGATCAGGCCAGTGGCCCATCTAGTCCAGCATCCTGTTCTCACAGTGGCCAACCAGGTGCCTGGGGGAAGCCCGCAAGCAGGACCCGAGTGCAAGAACACTCTCCCCTCCTGAGGCTTCCGGCAACTGGTTTTCAGAAGCATGCTGCCTCTGACTAGGGTGGCACAGCACAGCCATCATGGCTAGTAGCCATTGATAGCCCTGTCCTCCATGAATTTGTCTAATCTTCTTTTAAAGCCATCCAAGCTGGTGGCCATTACTGCATCTTGTGGGAGCAAATTCCATAGTTTAACTATGCGCTGAGTAAAGAAGTACTTCCTTTTGTCTGTCCTGAATCTTCCAACATTCAGCTTCTTTGAATGTCCACGAGTTCTAGTATTATGAGAGAGGGAGAAGAACTTTTCTCTATCCACTTTCTCAATGCCATGCATAATTTTATACACTTCTGTCATGTCTCCTCTGACCCGCCTTTTCTCTAAACTAAAAACCCCCAAATGCTGCAACCTTTCCTCGTAAGGGAGTCGCTCCATCCCCTTGATCATTCTGGTTGCCCTCTTCTGAACCTTTTCCAACTCTATAATATCCTTTTTGAGATGAGGCTACCAGAACTGTACACAGTATTCCAAATGCAGACGCACCATAGATTTATACAATGGCATTATGCTATCGGCTGTTTTATTTTCAATACCTTTCCTAATTATTGCTAGCATGGAATTTGCCTTTTTCACAGCTGCCGCACACTGGGTCGACATTTTCATCGTGCTGTCCACTACAACCCCGAGGTCTCTCTCCTGGTCGGTCACCGCCAGTTCAGACCCCATGAGCGTATATGTGAAATTCAGATTTTTTGCTCCAATATGCATAATTTTACACTTGTTTATATTGAATTGCATTTGCCATTTTTCCGCCCATTCACTCAGTTTGGAGAGATCTTTTTGGAGCTCTTCGCAATCCCTTTTTGTTTTAAGAACCCTGAACAATTTAGTGTCATCAGCAAACTTGGCCACTTCACTGCTCACTCCTAATTCTAGGTCATTAATGAACAAGTTGAAAAGTACAGGTCCCAATACCGATCCTTGAGGGACTCCACTTTCTACAGCCCTCCATTGGGAGAACTGTCCATTTATTCCTACTCTCTGCTTTCTGCTTCTTAACCAATTTCTTATCCACAAGAGGACCTCTCCTCTTATTCCATGACTGCTAAGCTTCCTCAGAAGCCTTTGGTGAGGTACCTTGTCAAACGCTTTTTGAAAGTCTAAGTACACTATGTCCACTGGATCACCTCTATCTATATGCTTGTTGACACTCTCAAAGAATTCTAATAGGTTACTGAGACAGGACTTTCCCTTGCAGAAGCCATGCTGGCTCTGCTTCAGCAAGGCTTGTTCTTCTATGTGCTTAGTTAATCTAGCTTTAATAATACTTTCTACCAGTTTTCCAGGGACAGAAGTTAAGCTAACTGGCCTGTAATTTCCGGGATCCCCTCTGGATCCCTTTTTGAAGATTGGCATTACATTTGCCACTTTCCAGTCCTCAGGCACGGAGGAGGACCCAAGGGACAAGTTACATATTTTAGTTAGCAGATCAGCAATTTCACCTTTGAGTTCTTTGAGAACTCTCGGGTTGTATCCCACTATTTCCAGCAATGCATTGATTTTCACTTGGAGCTGGTTTATGTCATCATTTAGTTGGTTCACTCTTGCAAATCACTGTTCATGCAAACGGGTGTACTCAAACAAAGAGTGTAATAATGTCAGAGGAGGACCTTTGTGCGAGACGGTTTTTCTGTGAACAGGAAAATTGCAAGATGGATTTTTCTTCCAGTTAGAGAAGAGCTGGAGACCTACTGACAATACTCCTTTCTGCTATTACATTGCTGATATCCATCAGTTGTATCATGGGTTTGGAGCCTGTTAGGAAATATTTTATTTCCTAGGCCCCAAGAGTTGTCAAGAGTTGTCAAGAAGCACTACATTATTGCCAGAGCTAGTGCCTCAATGGATCATGGAACGTAGAGAGGGTGGGGGACATAAGACTCTAACTTTCACTTCTTCTCTCATGAGAGAAGAACACCCAGAGGCGCCTGTAAGGCTGTAACATCTTGGAAAAAGAGATGAAGTGTATCCCCTCTGATTTGTTGCTATTTCTCTCTGTCTTGCTTCAATATACACATCCTGCACATTGTAGCTAATTCAGCACAAAGCGAGAAGTATTCTCAAAATAACGTATTAGAAATTGTATCTATAAGATTTACATCACACTGCTGAGTGGGTAACTTTCACAGGCATACTAACAACATCTTTATCTCTTTTGGTGTCAATCTAATTCTTTTCCTCGCCTTTCCTTAGTTCTTATCTCAAATTAAGTTTTCTTAGATTGACAAGTGTATAAACTCTTTATCAATTCCTCGCTTTTTAAGAATTATAAGAAATGTAACAAGCCTTTCACCAGAAATAGGCAGATGGCATTGCCTTTTGCTAGCTAACAATATCCAGATCATAGTTGTTTCTTGAAGATGGATATGCTTGATCTGTACACAGTGTACACAGTAGAGCAGGAAATGGTGGTGGGGCAGGTCAAGGACCCCACCTTTTTAGAAGGAGTCCATTATGACTTATATCAACCCTATCAATCAGTGGCCTCCAATAGCATCTGTTATAAACCACCCTGTTCAGATCTTGTAAGTTCAGGTCTGTGGCTTCCTTTATGGAATCAATCCATCTCTTGTTTGGTCTTCCCCTTTTTCTACTCCTTTCTGTTTTCCCCAGCATTATTGTCTTTCTAGTGAATCATGTCTTCTCATTATGTATGCAAAGTATGATAACCTCAGTTTCATCATTTTAGCTTCTAATGATAGTTCTGGTTTAATTTGTTCCAACACCCAATTATCTGTCTTTTTCATGGTCGCAGCATCCGCAAAGCTCTGATCCAACACCACATTTCACATGAGTGGATTTTTCTCTTATCTGCTTTTTTCACTGTCCAACTTTCACATCCATACATAGAGATAGGGAATACCATGGTCTGAATGATCCTGACTTTAGTGTTCAGTGATACACCTTTGCATTTGAGGACCTTTGCTAGATTTCTAATAGATGCCCTCCCCAGTCCTAGGCTTCTTCTGATTTCTTGATTATTGTCTCCATTTTGGTTAATGACTGTGCCAAGGTATTGATAATCCCTGACAAGTTCAATGTCCTCATTGTCAACTTTAAAGTTACAAAAGTCTTCTGTTGTCATTACTTCAGTCTTCTTGACGTTCAACTGTAGTCCTGCTTTTGTGCTTTCCTCTTTAACTTTCACCAGCATTTGTTTCAAATCATTACTGGTTTCTGCTAGTAGTATGGTATCATCTGCATATCTTAAATTATCGATATTTCTCCCTCCAATTTTCACACCACCTTCATCTTGGTCCAATCCCACTTTCCATATGATATGTTCTGCATATAGATTAAACAAATAGGGTGATAAAATACACCCCTGTCTCACACCACTCAAACCCAATCGGTTTCTCCATATTCTGTCCATACAGTAGCCTCTTGTCCAGGACAATCAGATGTTGTGGCACCCCCATTTCTTTTAGTTTTTCCTGATCTACAGAATCAAAGGCTTTGCTCTCATCTATAAAGCACAGGGTGATTTTCTTCTGAAATTCCTTGTGCCATTCCATTATCCAACATATCTTTGCGATATGATCTCTAGTGCCTCTTCCCTTTCTAAATCCAGTTTAGACGTCTGGCTTTTCTAGCTCCATATATGGTAAGAGCCTTTGTTATAGAATCTTGAGCATTACTTTACTTGCATGGGATATTAAGGCAATAGTTTGATAATTACTGCATTCCCTGGGATCCCCTTTCTTTGGAATTGGGATCTATATTGAACTCTTTCAGTCTGTGGGCCATTGTTTAGTTTTCCATATTTGTTACACTTTTTTTGTCAACATTTGGATAGATTCAGTCTCAGTAATTTGTAGCAACTCTATTGGTATGCAATCTGTTCCTGGTGATTTGTTTCTTCCAAATATTTTAAGAGCAGCTTTTACCTCACATTCTAAAATTTCTGGTTCTTCTTGATACGGTTCCTCCATGAATGAATCTGTCATCCTTGCATCTCTTTTATAGAGTTCTTCAGTGTATTGCTTCCATCTTCCTTTTAGTGTGTTCCTCAGTCAGTGTGTTCCCCTGTTGATTATTCAACATCCCTACTCATGGTTTAAATTTCTCTTTCATTTCTCTAATCTTTTGGAATAGGGCTCTTGTTCTTCCTTTTTGTTGTCCTCTTCTACTTCTATACAATAACTATTTTAATAGTTCTCTTTGTCCCTGCGTACTAGTCGTTGTATTGTTGCATTTAGGGTTCTGACCGTGTTTCTATCTCCTTTTACTTTTGCTTTCCTTCTCTCTTTAACCATTTTAAGAGTTTCTTCCATCCATTGAGGTCTTTCTCTCTTTTTAACTAGAGGTATTCTTCCATGATAATGTCTCTTGACTTCAATCCATAGTTCTTCTGGTTCTCTCTCAACTTTGTAGTCTCAAATCTGTTCCTTATTTGATCTTTATATTCTTCTGGAATGTTATTTAAACTGTATTTGGGAAGTATGGTTGCTTTGCTGTTCTTCTTTAGCTTTACTCTGATTTTTTATACGACCAGTTCATGATCTGTACCACAGTCTGCTCCTGGTCTTGTTTTCATAGGAAGTATGGAACTTCTACATCTTCTGCTTCCAATTATACAATCAATTTGATTCCTATATTGATCATTTGGTGATGTCCACATGTGCAGTTGTCTTTTTGGTTACTCAAAAAATGTGTTGGCAAGAAACAAACCATTGGCTTCACAGAATTCAATAAGTCTTTCTCCTGCTTCATTTCTGTCTCCTAAGCCCCATTTCCCCACAATTTCTAGTTCTTCTCTGTTCTCTGCTTTTGCATTCCAGTTGCCCATGATTATCAGAACATCTTGTTTTGGTATGTGATCAATTTCTTCCTGTACTTCTGTGTAAAATCTCTCCAATTCCTCTTCTTCTGTGTTTGCTGTTGGAGCTTAGACTTGGATGATGGTTATGTTAATAACTTTCCCATTTAATCTCATTGATATCACTCACTCAGACTTGTGTTATAGCTCTTAATTGCTTTTGCTACATCACTCTCACTATTAAAGCAACCCTGTTTCTTCTTAATTTCTCATTTCCTGCATAAAATATTTTGTAGTTGCCTGATTGAAAATGTCCCATTCCCGTCCATTTTAATTCACTCATGCCAAGTATTGTAATGTTGATACATTCCATTTCTTGTTTGACAATTTCTAACTTTCCCTGGTCCATGCCTCCCACATTCCTTATTCCCATTATGTATGTTGTACAACTCTGGACTCTCCTTTTGATTCTGTGCACATCAGCCTCTGGACTTCCATTCAGTTTTGACCCAGTGGTGTCATTATTCACAGCGCTACTCATGCTTGTTGATTGTTCTTCCCCAGTAGCTTGGTGAGTGCCTTCTGATCTGGGGGGTCTCATCTTCCAGCACTAACTTGTGTTGCATTTTGGATACTCTGTTAATAGGGTTTTCATGGTAAGAGGTATTCAGAGGTGGTTTACCTTCCTATGCCTTCCTCTGGTGTCTCAGCTTTGACCATTCCACTTTGGGTGCCCCTACTAGCAGTCTAGCCTCTTGGTCTAGACTCCTGACGTCATTGCTCTCAGCTTCTTCGACACTCTAAAACAGCCTCACCATGTTAAGGTGTGTATCCTAGAGGAGGTTTGAGTGGCTAAGTGGGGCTTATTTTCAATGCCAGTGTAACCAATTAATCATCTTCATTCTATGAACCAAACAGTAGGATAATCTGAATATGCAAGTACAAATCTGCCATCTAACAGCCCAGTTGAGGTTGTGAGGGAGAGAGTATTTCACTGTTGCTTTTTAAACAGTTGGGAGTCAGAAAGCCTTGCCAATCTATCGCACCTACTAGATCCCAATCTACCTTTTGCGCATCTCTGCATTATAAGCAGGGCCAGTGCCAAAGGGAGGCCAGGTTGGGCCCTGGCCGAGGGACCCTGGGATCCCTGAGGGGCCCCTTGATAGGGGAGGGGAGGAGTAGTGCTCCCCTTCCATGATCCGCACAGGGAGGGAGCTTCCAAGCCACCCGCCTGTTCACTGGCTCCACCTACCTGTCTCTCCTGTCTTTTGTGGCTGTGCACGCTGTGCACACAGGGCTGCCATTAACCAAGATGGCAGCCTAGGTTTCCCTAAGGTGCTGCTGCCCCTTGCCATCTTGGTTAATGGCAGCTGTGCACACAGTGTGCACAGCTGCAAAAGACAGGAGAGACAGGTAGGTGGGACGTGCATGTGTGCTTGCGTGCACATGGCGGGACCCAGGGAAGGCTGGTGCTGGCCCTGATTATAAGTGAAGCACATTCTGTATCAAAATTCAAAGCAGATCTGTGGCTTGATGAGACATCTTGCATAAGATATGGAAAACACATTTCCCACCATGTTTTAAATTTCATTCATAAATCTAGGCAATATGCAGTCCATTCTATCAGCTGTTGCCTTATTCCCTTGTTAAAGCCATGTATTTCCCAAGTGGATTGTTTTAAATGCTCAAAGCGAGCTCTAATAGGAGGTGACAGCCAATTAGGAGCCTAAAAGAGATTTTCATCTGCTATTGGAAAATTAAATAGCATAATTATTTAGGTTTAGCTGGATACATACTCAAGGGGTTAATTATGTGCTTGTAAAGAAACAACATTTGATTTGCTCAGCTCAGGGAGTTAACGGAGTGACACAGGGGGGATATTGCCTGCAGTCATGTTTGTTTATTACATTTTTAAGAAGTGAGGTAAAGGAGCTTTAAGGGAAGAACAAAGTTCTTTAGCTTTCATCATGAAAGCTCTGTACTGCTTTTTGCATGGTTGCCAATTTGTACTATTGCCTCTCTCCTTTGAATTGAAAAGACAGCGGTTAAAAGCATATGTGCATCTAGTTTATTTTCACACCTGAAAGGGGGGGGCAAGTGTTTCCTACCTGCTCTGCAGTGGTGCAATGGAGCAGGAGCATGGAAGAGAAGAGCTATGCAGGAGTGATGAAATGATCTGCTGTAGTGGTATTTGCTAGTGCTGTTTGCTTGAAGGATTGGAGCCAGGTCTAGCCTGGCATAGGATCCCTCTGCTAGGTAGGCTAGGCTCAGACAGTGACTAGCCAAAGGTTCCCCTTTGTACTTCATGGTTGACCAGGGATGCAAACCCAGGTCTCCCTAGCCAAACGCCAACATGCTATTGGGTAGTGGTCAATGCTAGTTTTACTCACAGTAGACCCATTGAAATTAATGAACAGGACTAACTTAGGTCCTTTAATTTCAGTGGGTCTATGCTGAATAAAACTTAATTGGATAAAACTCAATGACTCTACACCACACTTCATCAACTCGCTATTCCATGACTGTCAGCTAAATCA
Organism: Rhineura floridana; assembly: GCF_030035675.1. NCBI lineage: Eukaryota > Metazoa > Chordata > Lepidosauria > Squamata > Rhineuridae > Rhineura > Rhineura floridana. The sequence continues at coordinate 60,426,928 of NC_084485.1, forward strand.
ATCAATAAATTGCCTAATACATATTATCTACTGCTGCTGTTTGAGATATATATCTAAAATGGCTCAATATAGCTGCCTGCATATTTAGACTCTGCTTAGGAATATGGGTAAAGAAGGAAGGGCAGGATGTAAATCTAATAAATAAATAAAATGGGTATCGAGCAGGGATGGAAATATTGGTCAGTTCAAGTTCTCTGTTTCTCATTTTTCCAATCTTAAATTCAGTTCTCTACATTTCTACAGCAATTTGTGATTAAAAAAAAATCCTCATGAAGATCGTACCGTTTTTACAAATTTCTCCTAATAAAGTATTTTTGTAGGCAGTTTTGACTGATGTACATATTTTTGCAAGCCATTTTTGTCATATAATGCATTTTTGCATGTTATTTTCATTCATATATTTATTTCTATGCACGCTTTCCGCTAACGCATGCATTTTTGTAAACGTTTGGTTTGCGAACTGTATCACAAAATTTAAATAAGTGTGAATTTTGAAATATGGCTATATTTTGGTTCTTATATTATTTTGGAAAGTGAAAATTTGATACATTCAGCTTGAAATGTGAACTGAATCGAAATCCTCACCCATCCCTAGTATGGAGTCTCTTTGGGGCTGAGGAATGACTATGGGGACTCTCATGATTAGTCCCTGCACTTCAAAAATTTACTCTAATCCATTGCTTCTACACATTCATCTGAAGGGTTAACTCTGAACACAGAATATGCAGATACAATTCTGTGCGCATAGGGTCTGTTTGCAGCCCTGTAGCCAGCCTTCCTTGTTGGGTGGGGCATTTGGGGGTGAAAGGAACATAGTGCCAGCCAATCCCCCTACTCGCTGCTGGAGACAACGTGAGGACCAGGCCAGGGGAAAAGTAGTGATCTTCCTCAATGCAGAGAGTGTGTTAACCTATGTAATGGGCTATGTGAAGGTCACGTTAATGGAAAGTTTAGTATGAACACCAGGAATTAAATGACTTCCTTCTGTAAACTTATAAAAATGCTTGGTAAACATGAAAGAAAGCTTTCTAAGTAGTAGGTTCACAGTACACCTTTTCAGAAAAAAATGCATAGCATTTAAAAAACATACTTTAGAACAGGTGCAGCTTTAATTTTTTCCTAGAATTAAAGTAATGTAAAAAATTATCACAATTAAGGTTAGCTGTCCTTTCTTTTTCAAATGCAAGTAAAAGCAAACTTTTTAAATGTCTGTGAGTCATTGAAAGTCTCTGCAACAAATTGGTCTGAGTTAGAACCTAAAATGTTGACAAAATCAGAAATCAGGCCTACAGCCTAGGTAGACAGCCAGCCAACTGTAGTGTGCCCAGTAGTGTTTCTAGTCCTCTAGGGCTGTTTTCATTCTTTGCCATCAAGGAAAAGAAGAAAAGATAGCCTCTATGATTGTGAGTATAGTGAGTGCTTTAAAACAGTAAAGGATAACTTAAGGGCAGGTATATCTTTATTTCACCCTTTAGCAATAAGCACCCAATCCTTATCATAATAACTGCAGAATAAACAAACACTGACTTCTTACTGCTGGCAAACATGATTCTGTATTGCTGGATGAGTAAAGAAAAGAACTAAAACTGAAATAGAAAAGCAGGGCAGAAGCAAGTCCAAGGGGTAGAATCTAATTCTACCCCATAATACAAAGTTCTAATATTTAACTCTTCAGGATTATGTTACCATACACATGAGCTTTTTCAGAATCTCTTAAATAATTATAGGGTGATTGTGATCATGAAAAATCCACCCCCAGTTAGGGAAAGTCTTGAGTGAACAGACTGTAATGGGAAGATCCAGATAATGGCTTACAATATGCATATAATGTGCTGAAATCATTTACTTAGATTTGCTTAGAAGATGCTTAAGACTTACTGAACTAGTGTATAAAGTTTGCCATAGGTACAAGAGCCAACAGTAAAACTGGAGTTGTTTGAAGTTGCCCACCTTCAGAATTGGACAAAAAACATTTTAAAAAGACAAGTGTTTCTGTACCTCCAGGAACTTTGGAGCCAAGATAGTAGATTAAAAATAAACAAGTCTATACTAGAATGTAAACAAAGAAGAGAACAGGAAACACCTGCATAGGATTTTCTGACCAGTAACCTGGCCAATTCACCTATGAACTGATAATGAATCTCTGAGAACATCTATGTTTATAAAACAGAAATTTATGAGAACAGAAAGGTGTTTGTAAAACTATCCCATGAGAATGTTTATGACAAATCTGTGGGAGTGAATTCATGAGAAAAGACCATGGGAACACACCTTCCCATAGAAGAGAAAGTGTATAAAAAGCCAGGTTTCATAGCACTCAGGGCCCCCTTGGGGGGGCGGGTCAAAGAAAGCAGGAGAACCATTCGTTTATTTCATCCATAACATCTGATGGGTGATGTAGCATTACATGTATTCCTATGTTCTTTGGCTCTGTGATATGACTTAGAGTTTAACTCAGTCTTTTAAATGTTGTACCTTGTTTTAATTAAGATGTGCCTTCAGAGTTTTACACTTTGATGTTAAATGGATATGCAGCAATTTCTTTTATGTTAATATATATATTTCTATTATTTTGTTTTCTCTTCTGTGCTGATGGCTGAGGCCACTTAGAATGCACTTTATTAGTTGTAGAGTAGAAGATATGAATAAATAGCATATATTATAAAGACTGTTCTGCTGTCTGAAGTCTGACTCCCAAACAGAAAATTTCTGGTACCTGGTCTCCTCTCGCTTAGACTATTGTAATGCGCTCTACGTGGGGTTACCCTTGAAGATGGTCCGGAAACTCCAGCTGGTGCAGAATGCAGCGGCACGCTTGATTACGCATAGCCGTCGCCGGGAACATATCACCCCAGTGTTGATAGATCTTCACTGGCTACCAGTGGTTTACCGGGCCCAATTCAAGGTGTTGGTATTGACCTTTAAAACCCTATACGGTTTCAGCCCGGTTTATCTAAAGGATCGCCTCCAGTATCACCAATTAAGCCGCCTCACAAGATCAGCCATGCAGGATCTCCTCTAGGTCCCACCGGCCAAAACAGCTCGGCTGGTGCAGACCAGAGAGAGGGCGTTCTCGGTAGTGGCTCCCACCCTCTGGAATTCTCTCCGCTACGATCTTCGACATGCCTCCTCCCTGATGAGTTTTCGCCGAGCTTTAAAGACCTGGCTATTCAGGCAGGCTTACAGGAACTTCGAGCTAGATTAGTTTGTAATGTATTAACTTTTTTTTTTCATGTTAGTTTTAATTGATGAATATGGTTGTATTTTATAGTATTGTGTATTGTATTTTATTGTATTGTGTATTGTATTTTGTTGCTGCTGTAAGTCGCCTAGAGTGTCCGTTAATTTGGACAGATAGGTGACTAACAAATAAAATTTTATTATTATTATTATTTATTATATACCTCCCAAAATTCAAGAATTCTTGAGTGGGGTCTCCTCTATTCTATTCTCCACCTACACCTGATGACTACTGTTGATAATCTGTGAGTTTAGGTGACCTAACGTTCGACATACAAGGACTCTGTGTAGATACGACGGTAGGAAGGAAGCAAGAATCCTCAACCCTATGCACACTGGTAAGAAGGTAGTCTTGCCGGTAACAAGACTTTTGGGAGCTCTTCGAGATGAGGCTTTTTTTGTACACTCACCCTGCTTTATTCACTGAATTTTTCAGAAAAATTGCTTCTGTTCTTAAAACAAGCTGTCATTCTTTAAATGGAGGCTGTCATTGTTTTCCATGTCACAAATTAAAAAGCCAATTTCCAATCAATCAGTCAGTCAATCAGTCAGTCAATCAATCAGTCAATCAATCAATCCTGGGTGGGAGCCAAGCACAGTGTGTGTATGTGTGGGTGCACCCATTTGGTTCACCCTAGCTACAATGTACAATTGGAGACCCTTGCTTTTGCAGAGTTCATGTTTATATGTACATCTTGAAGGCTCTATGCAGACTTCAGATGAATATATGGAGGTCAGAAACTGGGACAGTATGTGTGATTTGTTTGTTTGTTTGTTTGTTTGTTTTATTTATTCATTGCACTTGTATACTGCCCCATAGCCAAAGCTCTCTGATTGCAGACCCACCTCCACTCCTATTCCCTGAAGGTTTGAAAATGGCTAGAGCAGAAGTAAATTCGACAGAAGTTATGTACAAAATTCAGTTAAGTTACAATATACATTCCCAAAGGCCTGTTGGAGATTATGCAGAACAGCCAGAGAATGTACAAAGTGTAGTTATTATTTATTACCCACTCTTCACCCAGAGGTCTCTGGGTGAGTTATAACAATTTTAAAACACATAATTAAAACAATTAAAAACAATCTAAACAACATCACAGAAAATAGTGTGGGTCCTAAAAATATACATCTCAGGTGTCAAAGGCCAGGTACAGAAGCACATCTTCAGCATTTGCTGAAAGTTGTACAATGAAGTTGCCAGATGCATCTCAGTGGGGAGGGAGTTCCACAGCTTAGGGTCTGCCACAGAGAACACCCACTTCTGGGGATGGCAGAATTAACAAAAGGGCCCTATAGAGAAGGAGGTGGTCTTTCAGATATTTGGGACCTAAGTAGGGCTTTAAATACATGAGTACCTTGAAGTGGGCCTGGAAAAGAACTGGCAACTAATGCAGCTGTTTTAAAACCAGGTTTATACGAGTTCTAAAAGGAACCCTCAACAGTAATCTGGCTGCTGCATTTTGGACCAATTGAAGCTTCCGAATCGTCTTCAAGGGCAGCCCCACATAGAACACATTGCAATAATCCAGTCTGAAAGTTACCAGAGTATGGAGTACTGTGGTCAGGTCTTCTCTGTCCCAAAGGGGCCAAAGCTGGCAAACCAACCTGAGCTAGAAAAAGGCACTCCTAGCTATTGAGGCCACCTGAACCTCCAGTGACAGTGTTGGATCAAGGAGTACCCCCAGGCTGCAGACCTACTCCTTCAAGGAAAGTGCAACCCCATCCAGAACAGGCCATCTTCCCACCTCCTGAACCTGGGAACCTGGATACATAACATCTCTGTCTTTCCAGGATTCAGCCTCAATTTATTGGCCCACATCCAGTCCATCACTGTCTCCAAGCACCAGTTCAACACCTCAACTGCCTCTCCTGATTCAGATGGAATAGAGAAGTAGACCAGGGTGTCGTCTGCATATTGATGGAGACTTACTCCAAATCTCCTGATGACAGCTCCTAGTGGCTTCATATGCATGGTAAATAGCATGGGGGACAAGATGGAACCCTGCGGAACACCACAGGATAATTCCCATGGTGCCGAACAGTAGCCTCCTATAACTACTTTTTGGAAGCAGCTCTGGAGGTATGAGTGGAACCACTGAAGCATAGTGCCCCAACCCCCATCTCTTTGAAAGAGCTGAGGTATATACATTCCCCAAAGCTGTTGATAATTATGCATATTGGCTGGAGAATGTACAAAATGCAGTCCAGATATGCACATTCCCCAAGGCTTGTTGGAGATTATGTATATTGGCCAGAAAATGTGAATAATTCCCTCTTCATTTACAGATTATGTGCATTTTCTCTATGAGTCCGGTGAAAGGCTGATTATTATGCTGTTATGCACATTAATGGCTCAACATACATTGCGCTCTCTCTCTCTCTCTCTGGTGAACATTTTGCTGGATTTTCTCTTCCCTCCCCCTCTGTGTGTAATGGTGTGAAAAATATTGTTCCTTTTGCCTGCGATTGCTTTTATTCCCCATTGACCCAGCACCTATTATTGCAACTTCTGCTGTCATAATTTTACGAACAGGACACAGGCTGCAGAAATGAATTCTGAGGCAGGAGTGGGCAGCAGTGAAAGCCATGTCTTCAATTTTATTTTGGAAGCAGGTTTAGTGGCTAGCATTTGAGTCCCTGACCAGGGGATCCTACGTCACATAGCTGTTATAACGATGAATGAGAAAAAGAGTGTTATCTCCTAAGAAAAATGATCATTGTGATTTCTCAATGGATATAGAGAAGCATGCTCATAAGTCATTATGTTTACATTAAGAACTAACAATTCCAGAGGATCATAAAGCAAATACAAATGTGCACAAATCTGGTATCATTCATATGAATATATTAATCCATGCTAATATGTTAATAGTGGCATGTAATGCAGTAAGATCTTTTTGCCATGATATCGCAATAGCAGAGGAGCTTAACTGCTGCAGCTATTGAAGTAAATCCCTCTTTTTTATATGCCTTTCACATCACAGGATGTTCAAGGAGAAAATAGTTGAGTTGTTTTGCTGAACTGTGGCCACACAACTTGGTGCTGGGGCTGATGAGAAAATGAACAAAGGATTACATTGGAGACCTTGCACAGGTCATGCAATTGCTCCAGATATACTGTGGCAGCAGATTTGCTCAAGGGAAGATGCTTTGCAAAACAATTTGAACAAAGTCATTATGATGGACATAACACATATTCTGTACCAGCTTTTGTCAGCCTGTAAAGCTCACGGGGATGAGAGAGGCTAAACAAGCCATGGGAGATATGGCCCTTCATTATTGACTTCATCTTTGCCAGGTCCAAATACCTGCTATAGCTGAAATAAATGTAGAAAAATAAGATGCAATCTGAAATGGCAAATGTGAGTGGCATGTGAAATTTGACACATACCCTAAAACCCAACAAACATAAGAGAATTATTTTATCTGTTTGTTAGCTTGTAGCTGTTATAAATCATACTCTCTGCCCAGAGGTATCTGAGGCGATAGACAAGGTTTAAATCAACAAAACTATCAAATTAAATACAAGCTTGAGGGGACTTCAGACAGGGATCTCTCCTCACTTGGGCACTGCTGGTCTCAGTACTCAGCAGCTTGGGGAAGATGATGTTTTCTTGAAAAATGTCTAAAATGTGTGAAGAGCACAGACTAGTTGTAGTTAAAGGATGGATTTATTCCCTTTTAATTATCATTAATTAAATTCAGGCCTGGTGCCAGCGGGAGCCCAGGTTGGGCACTGGCCTAAGGGCCCAGGAGTTCCCAGGGACCCCTCACCACCAGGTCTGGTCACCTTCTCCCATCTTTATTGCTTTGGGAACCCAACAGCAACCCAGATGGGTGGTGGAAGAAGGTGAGCAGGCCCAGTGCCGGTAAGGGACCCACTGTGCCCAAGGACCCCCAGAAACCTGGAACCAGTCCTCATTATGTTTACATCTACCTGAAGGAGCCCAGGGTGGAAAACACATTTTAACCAAAAAAATGCATTCTAGTAACAATTAAAACCATTCTAAAAACAGTTGCAGATAAGAACATTCTTCCATTTAGTCACCTCCGAATTACCAGGAACAGTCTCCTTCAGACATCAAATGGCTGGGTAAACAGGAATGTTTTCAAATTCCTCCTAAAAGTCAGTAATGGTGGAGCCAAACATACCTCACTGGTAAGGGCTTTCTACAGATGGGGAACCACTGCTGAAAAGGCCCTGTCATGGATCACTGCCAACTGGGCAGCCACCAGTGACAGCACTACCAACAAGGCCTCAACTGCTGCTCCTAGGTACTAAGATGGTTGATGGTTTAAGTGCCTGCCTACTGGTGAAATGGAGCTACTGTTTTGCATTAGTAATGGCCAACCACCAGGGCAAATCACTGCTGTACTGGGTTGATTAATATTATTTATTCTTATTATTTTTATTGCTAGCCCACCTCTTAAATTTTATACCCTCCCACGGTGGGTTACAAAAAAAATAAAATATAACATTAAAATTCAAAATGGGAAAAGATGGTCTCTCAGGCAAGCAGATCCTAGGTTGTTTATGGCTTTATATAGCAACAGTAAAACTTAAACTTGACCCAGTAGCTAATTGGCAGCTAGTTCACATTGCTTTGTAGTGGCATTATCTGCTAGCAGTAGACTGCTTCTAACAGCAGCCTAGCTGTGGCATTCTGCACCAGCTGTAGCTTCCAGACCAACCTTAAGGGAGCCCCACATAGAATTCATTGCAGTAATCCACCCTCAAGGTGGACCAATGCATTGACCACTGTGGTAAAGTTATCCCTATACCCAGTAACACTTATAGCTGGTGTTATCACCTGAAGCTGGCAGAAAGTGTTCTGAGCCACCAAAGCTACTGGGGGCTCTAGGGATAAAGATAAATCCACAGCACCCCAAGATATGCTAATGATCCTTCAATGGGAGTGCAGCCTCAGAAAAGGCAAGCGACCTATCTCCCAGATCTGAGAACCGCTCACCTGCAGATTTTCCATCATGCCAGGATTCACCTTTAGTTTATTGGCCCTCATCCAGCCTGCCACTGTATCCAAACACTGATTGTGAACTTACCATTCAGATGTTACAGAGAAAAAGAAATAAGTACATTGGTGATACCTTGATTCAAATCCCCTAATGATTGTGCCCAATGACTTCATATAGATGTTAAACAGAATGGGGACAAGATGCTGAGGGATCAGCAGTTATTCAGAGCTTCTTTCTGAAACCAGCATCCAAGACAGGAGCAGGACCACTACACCACAGTATATCCAACTCCCATCGCATGAACCAATCCAGGAGGATATTGTGGTTAATGGTATCAAAAGCTGCCAAGAGATCGAACAACAGCAACAGTGTCTTGCTAAAGATCATCCCTCAGGGCAACCAAGGCTGATTCAGTTCCAAAACCAGGCCTGAGCTCAGACTGGAATGGGTTAAGATAATTGGTATTATCTAAGAATGATTGCAGCTGCACCGCCACTACCCTCTCAACCACCTTTTCCCAAAAAGGGGTATTAGTGACTGGGTGATAGTTGTTAAATACTGTTGGATCCAGAGTGGGCTTTTTAAGGAGTAGGTGCACCACCACTTCTTTTAAGACACCGGGGTCTACCATCGAGCACACAAATGCATTCTTCACACCCTGGTCATATTCCTGGTAAACTTTTATTAGCCATGAGGGGCATGGGTCCAGAGAGCAAGTAGTCAGTTGCTTATTTGCAGACAATATCTTTAGGCTACAACAATCAAAACTGATTGTCAGATGGGGACACCAAAACTGGATCTGCTATAATGACAGCTTCAAGGTTGGTGTGGAAGTGAGTCCCATTTTGTCTTTTCCTGAACACTTCTTGGATAAGAGGAGCTGACAGTAATGGTGATTATTGGATAACAGGTTTCTCCATGTTTATGCATAGGAAGGATCATGCATGCTTCAGAAGAAGGCATGGTGTAGGCCAAGCAAATGTGTTCCTATGTAAAATTCACATGTGAGCCATGAGGGTCTCTCTGTGGGAATACAGTAACATTAGTCAGACACATATCTTCCAAATCCAGTGCTTGATTAATTGGGCATTTTATTAGCTGAACAAAGTTTTAGGCACCATTAAAACAAAAAGGGGAATAGAAAAATAATTACAGGACCAAACACCAACACAGAATACTAATGAAGGATTTAAATTGCAATTTAGGATTTAATCAGTTCTTTTACAACCTGACAGATAATTAATTAAGCCTTAAAACAGATGTCCCAAAAGCATGAACCGAATCTCAGGCCCTATTTAACTGTCACATCCACTCAGCAGTGTGATAGTTTCTTGGCATTACTACGTTCCAGTGACCTTCGAGCGGCTGAGATTTCTTAGTCAGTTGCTCCCTCCTTTGGCCTCAAAGGAAACTGCAGTCCCTATTGGAACCTAATGTTATTTCTCACTGGCAGCAGCACAGTTGCAGAGAGTGAGATCAGATGATAATAGAAAGTAGTTGCTTATACAGAAGAATGTGGTGCAGCTAAGACACTATTCCTGAAAGAGTGCTGGCACTGATGCCACAGTTGTGCGAGTGATGATATAGTGTAGGGTTGAGAGCATGTCAAAGATTCATAACTAACTTCAAGATGTAAAAGTAGTAACAACAGCATTCACAAATTGCTTCAAAATGTGGAGAACTGAATTTAAGGCTGAAAAAATGAGAAACTGAGAGAACTGAAATGAATTCATCCTTCCATCCTTAATTCCTACACATTGCTCAGGAGGTATGGCTGTTATATTCATTGATGTCTAGGGGGCAAGGCTAGCTGACACATTCTTCCAAGGCCCTTTGGATGTTCGTACCCCTGGGTACTGAACAATTGAGGCGGGCTTAAGTCTCACTCACATGCTTGGGTCTTACCATCAAATAAATGGTGCTACAGAATCTACAATGAAGTTGCCCAGTAGCATTGTGCATGCAAGGGGCTAAAACTGACATCCTCCAGATGACAATTGTTGGTCCAAAGGGCTATTGGAGGCTCTGGACCAAAACGTGAGATGTGGGTATGCTGTGATTATGGGTCTGGGTGTGCACAGAGAAGAGTAACATTTGTGAATTTCAACCTTTCTGTATTCCTGTTCATCTTTAAATTCCAGGAGTGGGAGGTGGAACTTCTGGGATGCTAGCAAGAAACTCATTCTGCTCTATTAGCTTCTTGCACAGGGCTCCATTCCCTGGAGTGCTGTCATCTGTTACCTTCATGGCTGGCACCATTTGCCAGGCTGCTGGCATTTTAACGCACTGTGTAGTTTTTCAGATTACATTTCAAATGGTAGCATTCAAGAAGCTAAGGGATGCTGCTGCTTTTATGTCTGTTTTCATTTTAAGATGTGCAGTGTACCTTAAAATGGCCAGTGTATTATCTCCTTACTTTTCTAGGCTTCCTTTCTCCTGTCATGGAACCCAACCTGGGTTCCTAGGCAGTCACCCATCCAGGCACTGACCCAACCTAGTCCTTCTTAGCTTTAGCATGGGAGTGGCCTGGTATGCCTTCAGATTATATCCTATCACTATTTGTGCCACTAATGGGAGTCACCAGGATTTACCTGTGTAGCTAAATCACTTTGCTGCACCCATATGTCTCCAGGGCATAGAAACCAGGCAGATCTAGTGGGGGGTGGGAGAAAAAGCAGGTCTGCAGCATACCTTGAAATACCTGAACATAGAATATTTGGGGCAAGGAAATGTGGTAGAGATGATGATGACATCAACAAATGCAATAAATAAATACATAAACAACAAAATTGTCATAAGGGATTTTTCTGTCTTACTCCTTCCCCTGCAGCCACCATGCCCCATAAAATGCAACTCTGAAGAAGCTGGAGGCCTGGGTCCCACCTAGCAGAATGAGCAGGTTGTTGTTGTTGTTGTTGTTATGTGCCTTCAAGTTGATTACGACTTATGGCGACCCTATGAATCAGTGACCTCCAAGAGCATCTGTCATGAACCACACTGTTCAGATCTTTTAAGTTCAGGTCTGCGGCTTCCTTTATGGAATCAATCCATCTCTTGTTTGGTCTTCCTCTTTTTCTACACCCTTCTGTTTTTCCCAGCATTATTGTCTTATCTGATGGAAGTTTTTTTTGTAGGAAACCAAAGAACTCCTTAGAAATGGCTTCTTCCATCACAGTAGAATATAAATATTTAATGTATTAAATATTAAATCTAATAAAGTAGAGGAATACTTAATGATGATCAGTTTCATATTTTATGCTAATTATGCTTTCATGTCAGAGTTTCCACACTGCAAATATCAAGGGTTATATTATATAGAGGACTGTTTTCTTACTACACAAGGCTTGACTCTGAATGCTTGCTGGCAGTTAACATGTCTGCTTGGGTTCAAGAAATATTTATCCATCTTAAAAAGATTATATTTCAGTCTTCAATATTTCTGTTTCTAAGACAAATTGCAAGTAATAGTTATTGCTAAAAGCTATAAAACCCATGAAAACACTTTTAAAACAGCAGGAACATTAAAAAAAACCAGAAGAAAATAAGTCCATGTTGTATTAAAAAAAGGCCTGGGAAAATATAAAAGGTCTGAACAGACACTGAAGAGGCACCAGGCAAGCTTCACTAGAGAGAGAACTGCCCAAGGGCAAGGTGCCATGTTCAAAGAAGTATGCCTTGTCACCACCTGCCTAACCTTAGGTGGTGGGAGCCACCAGGGTTATATCCACACCTTAAATTTAGAGCAATTTAAAGCACATGGGTTCCCCCAAAGAATTCTGGGAACTGTATTATTAAGGGTGCTAGAAATTGTAGCCTCATGAGAGGTAAACTACAGCTCCCAGGATTCTTTCAGGGAAGCCATGCACTTTAAATGCATGGTGCTTACCTGATTGTTATGAGGTGGTCAAGAGAGTTTTTTCTTTCTTTTCAATAAACAATTGGCTGCCCATACTTCCTGATCTAAGTCCCATGTTAGGACTTGTTTACCTCATGGGGTCCTCTCCTGTTTTTTTCTCATTAATTGGAAATGGACAAAAAAAGCAAGCAAATCTTTCATCACAATACTAATTAAAATGGAGCAGCATTCTGTTATTTATTATTATTATTTATTAAATTTATATCAAGCCCTTCCGCCCAGAAGGATCCCAGGATGGCAATTCTAAAACTGCAAACAGTTTTTTGTGGAATCTGCACTGCTGTTGTTGAGTCAGGTGTATATTTATCCAGATATTGCTCTAAATTTTACAGTGCTGCTGCAATGTGCATTCTGTCTTTTTGTTTATTGATTATTAACTTTATATTCCACCTTTCCTCCCAAAGGAGCCCAGGGTGATAAACACATCTGTGATAAAACAATACAATTAAAATGTATTTAAAACAATTAAAAATATCTAAAAATGTCTAAAATATAATACATAAAACAATCACATACTTTCACAGTTAAAACAGTTCATGTCGTTTTTAATGCTTTTGCAACAAACCATCTGTTGGAGTATGGAATGCTTCCCCACAAAATGACATTCCTGTCCCTTTTTCGAAATACATGAACTATCCAGAAATCTTGTTTAAACATACAATTTACAAAGGATTCTAAAAGCACTTATGTAGCAATGCAAAAAAGAAAGAGAGAGAATTGGATCCAGACTGACAGTACAATTCTATACATGTCTATTCACACTGAGTTCAACAGAACTTTGTCCCAGGATTGCAGCCTTAATTAGTTGCTTTTAGGTCCTACTGAAATCAATATGAAAAGTTAAGGTGTTATTCAATACTAGTCCTGTTCAGAGTTCACTGAAGCTAATAGAAACAATTAACTAATGTTCATTAATTTCAGTGGGTCAACTCTGACTAGGACTTCATTGAATACAACCCATGGTCATCATGAATTAAGTTTAAGCCCCATTTATTTCAACTGGAAATGCAACTACCTTATTCTGGATCCAACCCACAAGGTATACAAACAGGGCCTGCACCAGGTGTGACTGGGCCCTTGGGCTCCAGCCTGCCCCATGCCCTCCACTCCCAGCCCCCCCATAGACCCGCATAGACCGCTCCACCTACCTCTTCTCTTTTTGTGAATGCCCTGCATGCTGGATGCGCAGGTCACTGCCATCAACCAAGATGGCGGAGAAGGGCTCTCTAAGGGGCTGATACCCCACCACCATCTTGGTTGATGGCATGCATGAGTGCTACACTGTGTGCTTGTACATGTCTGCCATCAATCAAGATGGCGGTAGGGGCATCAGCCCCTTAGAGAAGCCTCTGCTGCCATCTTCGTTGATGGCAACTGCGGGCACAGCACACAGGGCATTCACAGAAAGGGAGGAGAGGTAGGTGGAGCAGGCAGGCCGCACAGGCCCGTATAGTCTGTAGGGGGGCTGGGAGCTCAGTCTGCGATCTGTGGTAGGGTTGGGAGTCAACCCTGCCGAGGATAGCAGAAGGGGAGTGCTACCTCCACACCCTAAGGAGGGGCCATTCAGGGGCGCTCGACCAGGGCCCGACCTGGCCGCCCTTTGGTGCTGGCCCTGTATACAAATAATAGAATGAGAATAAGAGAACTGGAATTGCTTTTTAATATGTTTTAACCTTTTTTAAAAAAAGATGTCTTGAAAGCTTTTTTAAAAAAATGTTTTTAAAGATGTTTTGTTTTAATGTATTTTCAAGTCTGTTTTTGTGATGTTTTAAAGTGTTTTTAGTGCTTTTGTTTGCTGCCCTGGGCTCCTGTTGGGATGAAGGGCAGGATATAAATCAAATAATAAATAAATAAATAATAAACTGCAGTTTTAAAAATTTGAGAGAATTTCCATATCTCAGTAAAGATATTCACTAACAGGCAAAAAACCCTTGCAGTTTATTATTTATTTATTTATTTATTTATTGCACTTGTATACCGCCCCATAGCCGAAGCTCTCTGGGCGGTTTACAGCAATCAAAAACATTAAAACAAATACACAATTTAAAAACATATTTTAAAAACAATTTAAAACAATATAAAAACCATTTAAAAACACATGCTAAAATGCCTGGGAGAAGAGGAAAGTCTTGACCTGGTGCCGAAAAGATAACAGTGTTGGCACCAGGTGCACCTCGTCAGGGACATCATTCCATAATTTGGGGGCCACCACTGAGAAGGCCCTCTCCTTTGTTGCCACCCTCCGAGCTTCCCTTGGAGTAGGCACCCGGAGGAGGGCCTTTGATCTTGAACGTAGTGTACGGGTGGGTTTGTTTCGGGAGAGGCGTTCCATCAGGTATTGTGGTCCTAAGCCACGGAAGGCTTTATAGGTCAAAACCAGCACCTTGAATTGAGCTCGTTTAAGAACGTTCCTATAGCCAACATATATATATATATATATATATATATATATATATATAACTTTAAAAAGCAGGGAAATTGGACACCTATAGTGAATGCACCAGGGGAGCAGGAGAACTGACCTCCTCTCTGAGATATCATTGTTGTTGTTGTTGTTGTTATATGCCTTCAAGATGTTTTGTGTATCAGCATGAAAACTTAGAGGGTTGTTAAGCAAGCATTTCCAAGTTCAGGACTATTAAGTTTTGCAAGGTTTTGTTTTGAAATGTGCTCATGGGAAGCAGCAGAATGGCATGGGGGATATTTTCAATTTAACATTGCTTAATGTGAAAAATTGATGCTGGCTATAGTTTACAGCCACTCTCGTGGCTGTATAATGATATAAATAATTTCATTTCTAACTTTGATTTTAAAAATGCTAAGTAACAATTACTGTGAAAGATTGCAGATTTATCTTACTGGCCATAGATAGCTTTGGCCAAAGGACCATCCAAGTAGTTTTGTCAGGAGAAGGTCAATGAATATTATCCCATGGTACTAGATGGTGAAACTGATACGTAGTTACCCCTAATCTGTTTGTGAACTCTGACCTTAGGAATTCTCCTGGTCATGCTATTTGTACATTTAAGAATTGATGCATGTTAGGTAGCAGTCAGGGTAATTAGTTTAATCTTTGCACTGATTTTCAAAACTTGCACCACTAGTGTCAATGAGACCTGCTCCCTTGCTTAGGATTGTAACCAGGGATGGGGAGAAATAAGCCTTAGTTCAAATTTAAAGGGGAATGTACTGAATTCACATTTTCTGAAAAAAGATGCAAACCAAAACACAGCCACCCTTCAAACTTTGCACTTCTCCAGCTAAGTTATATGTACAAAATACATATATTAGTGTAAAATGGACATACAAACGCATGTATTAGTGAAAACTGCATACAAAATATACTATCTATGTGGGCATATTGCTTTGCAAAAATGTGTATAAGGGCAAAACTGCATACAAAAATGTGTATTAGGAAAAAATTAGGAGAAATCTGCACTAAAATGCTGATGAATTTTCATGAGGACTTAAAAAAATTACAAACTGATGTGGGAATATGAAGAACTGAACTTAAGATTGGAAATTGAGAAATATAAAGAAACAAAAATTGACATCACCCAACCCTAATTGTAACCTTAGTTATATTGAACAGGGAGACAATTTTTGAACTCACTGTTCAAAATCATATCCGTTGTATGTCTGGACTGCAAGCTTTAATCAATTAACTGATTCATTAATCAGCGGCTAAGAGCTACTAACATTTGCACCCCAACAAGCAATAAAGCCACAAATGTGTTGGAGAATTTTGTATTTCTCCTAGGGTTCTTTTTGCTGGGGGTCCTTGAATAAAAATTTTGAAGACACAGGCTTGCAGCAAAAAGGTAGGACTTTATTGGATGGCAATTGTACACTTGGTCAGTCTTCTCTGAGTGAGTGGAGAACTGCAACATGACACTGGTTACCTGGGGGTTTTATACATTTCAGGACAAAGACTTTAGCATCTACCAATCAGGATTTAACACATCAGAATGACATAGACATGACAGTATTACACAGGCATTTGCACAGGTACTTTGTACTTTCTGCATCATATTCTAGTGAATTTGGTGTTCTGATGAATTTGGCAATGTTCAGTACTTCACATGAAAGTACATTTTCGCTATGAGCTAAGCATTTTAGTTAATGCAAACCTTTATACGCCTTGGAGAGTACAGGGATGTTCAGTGTTTGTTCAGTGTTATCAATTGTTCAGAGTACAAGTAGTTCCAAACAACCCAGCAGTCAGGGAGATATCTCCAAAGAGAAAAAGATCTGGCTTCCTACTAAACTATTAAAATGTTATGAACCTTTATAGCTTTATAAAAGAATATATTTTGCTCATTGTTTATGTATATTGAATTCCCCATTAGCTATACATGTATGTATATATAAAATTCCCCATCATCTCCCCACTCTGAAGCTAGCTAGAATACTAGCTTCACTCAATATCACATTATTTTTTTATTTATTATCCTAAAGTATTTGGTGAAGAGAAAAAAAGAGAAGAATAGCATTACAAAATTACTGGGTGTGTGGTAGCATTAATCATTGATCATTTATCAATGTGAAAAGGAGGGGTCTCGGTGTGAGGAGATCCCATACGTGTGTGTGTGTGTGTGTATCTGCATGTATATTTCTAACTGACCCTGAAAAACTAAGGCTCTTTCTAACGAACAATGGAATTCACTGTGAGTGTGGGGAAATCTGCCAAAGAATAAGATAACATTTATGCAGAACATTTATTCAGTAGCTTTTCTTAACTCTGCCCTTGTTTTTCTTCGCACGAAACCTCTGGAACGCATCACCAGCCATACCATCAGGTGGGGGTGTGTGAAAGTGGGGGTGGGAGTTATAGCTCTTGGTCTTGCACCTCCTGGATTCCACTTGAACCAAAATGGGGTTAGCCAAGCTGTAACACTCCCCCCCAGTGAAGACATCTGTACATACTTATACAGATGTCCTTTCACACCTCAGTCATCATGGTCTTGCCCCCCCCGGGCTCTAATGCTGACTTCCATTTGGTGTAACTGTGCCATTTGAGATCGGATCCATATTACAAGGGCCATTAAGACAAGGACCAGAATTATTTGAAACATCAAAATCACCACAATGGGGTGCATTATAAGGGTTAAACCTCCTTTGGCGTCGTCTCCCCAGTCAGACAGGGAATATCACCATCTATGTGTCACCATCTATATTATCTGAAGTGTAGCTTGCTCTCCTAAGTGTTTCACTACTTCTAACCTTTTCTATAACAAAGTGAGAAAGTAAATAAAATGGATGAGAAAGTAACTGTTGGAGATCAGCGAGCTCATAGCCTAATGCAATGGTTCAAGATTCTACATTGGCAAATCTCATATCTTAAAACAAATAGCCAAATATTGCAAAACCCTCAGCTAGGAAATCACTCAGAGGGATTTGAAAAGCAAACCCATCCTATAAGCCAGCCTTTCCCAACCAGTGTGCCTCCAGATGTTGTTACCACAACTCCCATCAGCCTCAGCCAGCTTTGCCAATGGTCAGGAAAGATGGGAATTGTGGTCCAACAACATCTGGAGGCACACTGGTTGGGAAAGGCTGCTATAAGCAAAACATTCTTAACACTTGAATTATGTAATGAAAAATAGCAATGGTTAAATAATCACATCCTTAAAGCACAATGCATGAGTATCAATTACATTCAAGAATACAATATCTACCAATTATGGAATAGAACAATTTTTTGTGATCTTGAAACATAATGCAGGGTGGCTTGTACAAAGTTCATCCTCAGGAGACCAGATGGTTATGTTTAGTGGAAGCTTAACCGAACTGTGTATGGTTTGCTGATGCTAGACAGAAAAAACTTGAATAATGAGAGAAACTTGAATAATGAGAAGAAGAATCAACCCCTTCCCCCCGAGTGACTGTGATAAAGGTTGCAAGCTTGCACAATATGGGACATCTTGCCAGAAGAAATATTGGTGTCCACAGCAGGATGATGGCCAAAGTAGACTTGTCACCTTCTGTAGTTGGGGAAGAATGAAGCAGGCCTCTTCACTGTTATATTTTCTTATTTGGGTCACCCTGGCACTTGTACTGAAGGCAGACTTGCCATTCATCCCACTGGTGTCCCCAAGGCCAACCAATGACTTTCTCCCATCTAAGTGAATTCATGCCTATAGGGGAAAATAAAGCACTGAATTTGAAGAAAACTAATGAGTGGGGGAAAAACCTGCCACCCTTATATCTGATCCTGGGTAGGTTGGTTTCCATTAACAGGGTTCCCTTTAGGTGAGAGACACCTTATACACCATTCCAGAGATGTCTGCAATTGCAATATGCAGGTCCTCCCTCTACTGCCTGTCGTAACTATAAGCATTTTGTCAGGGCTCAATGAACATAGGTGTCTTTTGACCAACTGCAGAGGTGCAAATCATTTAATGTTTGCAAAGGCACCTTAAAAGCCTTATCTGATTTAAGAGATGTGCTTAGATTTTTTTTCTGTTTAAGATGATATTTGTGATTTCAACTCAATTCATTGCAAATCCATAAAATATGCAATTAACAAAATGATACCTATTAATTTCATGCAGTATTTTCTTTTTGCTCTGAGGGCCAGACATTTTGAAAGTCTTGGCAATTTAACAATATGCAGGAGGAGAATTCACTATTATTTCCCTGCACAGTCATTTTAAGGGCAGTTACATTATCACAAAAAAACCCAAAATACAACATCCTTCTTAAGAAAAAATGAGACCACTTCAAAAGACAGTAGCCCTATACTTCTCTATCAATAATGTGTATTACAACTTAACTCATGATGCTCTTTTGTTATTATGCCAAACATTTTCTGGCCCCACCACCAGCAGCGATGACATGAAGCAGAGATAGGGACACATGTAATGATAGCACACACAACACAAGATAAGCTGTATTACAAGCTCCCCGGGGAGAGATCAACATTGGCAGCACCCCAGTGTTTCTTATAATGTATAATTCCACCCTAACTGAAGAGGTTTTGTTGGAACTCATATCTAAAAATGGCAGTGAAGTGCTGGGTTTCTTCTGAGCCAATTTCCCATGTTTATTAACACTTCCCTTGAGACTGACACTCAGTATATTCCACAACTTTGGTGAATTATAGCATCTTTAATTTAATTTACTATTAGGAAAATAAAAAACACCAAGAGTTAGGGAGGTCCACAGCAGTCTGTAAATCTATATCCCAGCAGCTGACTTTTTATTATGAGGGCCTGAGTTATTGCAGGGTCTCCACATGGCATTGCCAATTGCTTTAACTTCTAAGCAGCCAATATTTATTTCTGACTTATCCTTCTGAAAGCCAATCCCTTTCTCATAAAAGCTTCACATCAGCTTTGTAATGCTAGCCAGCAGACTACTTGCCTCCCCCCTTCCAATTTATCATTCAAGTTGTCCAATGCCACCAGATTCCACCTAGAAT
Organism: Rhineura floridana; assembly: GCF_030035675.1. Taxonomy (NCBI): domain Eukaryota; kingdom Metazoa; phylum Chordata; class Lepidosauria; order Squamata; family Rhineuridae; genus Rhineura; species Rhineura floridana. The sequence continues at coordinate 60,446,481 of NC_084485.1, forward strand.
ACAACTCATTCATTATTTAGATGTCAAAGCTCTAAACTCGCTTCATACTTTCCCCTCCTGCTTTCAAGATGTTGAGCCTTTCACCAAGATGCAAAGTTCAGAAAAAGAAAGAGCAACCCTCACTGATCCTCTATTACAAAGAGAACCTGAACCATCTTTTACATCTTTCTCAGTGTCGTTTTTCATTCTTAATTAATATGCATGGAATAATTGGAAGATATGGAAAACTCACAGAAAGATATAATCTTTAATTCTTCCTGACAACGGTTCTGTGCCTTTAAGATCTGAACGTCAAGGAGAACTTTAACAGGGACAGCTTCCCTATCACTGCTTCTCCATTCTATGAAAGCTGTATCTGTTTTATTATTTAGTTATTAAATTTATATCCCATTCTTCCTCATAGAAGACACCCAGGGCAGCAAACAAAGCACTAAACACATACTACAACATTTTAAAAAACAGACTTTAACATATATTAAAACAAAACATCTTTAAAAGCATATTAAAATAAAAAATCTTTTAAAAACATTTTTTTTAAAAAACTCCAAGTTTTAAAAATATCTTAAAAAGCAATTCCAGCACAAACGCAGACTGGGATAAGATCTATGGAAGTTCTACCTGCAATACAGCTATTTCAAAAATCTCAAAATGTTGAGATGTGGGGGGTTTTAGTTTAGGGGGGAAAGGCAAGGATGGGGGGGATCATAATTATGGATGATGCAGAGAAAGTGGATAGAGAGACATTTTCCTCACTCTTCTCATGACAACGAATAAGAGTCCTGGTATCTGTAAGGCAGTGATGGCTCCATGTTAGTGGGGCAGTGTAATCTGATCTGGGTTTTAGGTGCTTCAGCACTGGCTACCCCTGTGGGAGATGGCCATGACATTCTGCACTAGCTACAGCTTCTGAATGAATATCAAAGGCAACCCAACATTGAGCGCATTAGTGTAATCTAACATTGGGGTTCCCAGTACATGGATCACTGTGACCAGGCTGTCCCTCTTCAGGAATGGCTGTAGGTGGCATACCACTTGAAGCTGGCAAAACAAAAGGTCCTGTTGCCATGGAGACCACTTGTGCTTTTAATGACAGTGCTGGATTTAGGAACCCTCTCAGACTACATACCTATGCTGTGTATCATTCAAGTAAGTGCTGGAAATTCTAGCACTCAATGGCATTTTGTTTTTGTAAAAATCTTCTATGATTAATTACACATTATTTTCCAGTTTTTCCTAGAGCAATGATTGGATAAGATATTATTCATGCTTAAGGTACAAATGTGAGTAGATGTATAACTTACACAGAAGCATATTACCTCATATCTATATATATGATTAAATGACTTTACAAGAACTGTATGTCAAGTCATAAAAAATATTATGGACATGAAAGATGGCTTTTAGTAGGCCCTTCTTACTGTTGCGGCAATGACACCTGAAGTGGCATATCACTAATCAAAGCATTCTTATGGGACAGAATCTGATCTGCCAGTTCTCTAGACAGAAATGGAGTGTCAGTTTGCTTTGTGGCTTTTATTACAGTATTATAATATGTTGCCATGTGGACAGCTCTTACTGAGGTTCATATCAATGTGTTCTCTTTTGGCTTAGCCTGGCCATGTGAGAAAGGCTAGTCAGACCAGTCCTGTGACAGGTGATCTTTAGGAGCAGGTGGATGGATGCTCTTTAATCAGTTGTATCAATTATATATTTTTGTATTTGTTCCTAGGTGATGATATTTGTCCCTGCAGTGTATTATTGTGAAGTGTTTGAAGTCCTTGTAGCCAGAATCATGTCTCCCCCCTCCCCAGATCTTCCCCAGAGAATGGCAAGAAACACAGTTTCTGTGATGCTCAGAAAAATAAAAGGGAGGTACCGTCCCAAAGAAAAGGGAAGTGAGAGGTAACAACTGCTGGTGAAGAGGGCAGAGTTGGTCAAAGGGATTTTGCTCTTTGTGACAAAGGACAAGATATCTCCACCCCTGCAACCCCATTCCATGTGCTGAACCTAGGGATGAGGGAGAAATTAGATGTCAGAGTTGTGGAGTCGGAGTTGGAGTCGGAAGCAATTTTGGGTGAAGTTGGAGTCGGTAGAAATGTACTGACTCCAACTTTAAAATAAAATTAATATTTTAATATTAATATTAATTTATTAATATTAATACATTAATATACACTTGCCATTTATGAAGGAGTCAGATTCGGAGTCAGACAGTAGAAAAATTAATATACATTTGCCATTTATGAAGGAGTCGGAGTCGAAGGTTTGACATACCGACTCCACAGCCCTGTTAGATTCAGTTCATACTTAAAGCCAAATATATCAAATTCACACTTTCTGAAACAACATGAGAACTGAAATACAGCCATCCTTTGAAATTTGCACATCTGAATTTTGTGATGCAGTTCTCCAAATAATGTTTACAGAAATGCATATATTAGACGAAAGTGTGCAAAAAAAATACATTAGTGAAAATATCATACAAAATGCATTATACTAGCAGAAATTGCTTGCAAAAATGCAAACATTAATCAAAACTGTATACAAAAATGTATTTAGTTTATTAGGAGAAATTTGCACTAAAATGCTGAAGAATTTTTATGAGTTTTGTTTTTAAATCACAAACTGCTGCAGAAATGTGAAGAACTGAATTTAAGTTTGGAAAAATGAGAAACCGAGAGAACCAAAATTGACAGATCCTTCCATCCCTCACTGAAGCTGATCAGATTGGCAGGTCAATTTTACTTCAACACTGGCAATGCCGCAGTATACTTCACCACTCCTGACACCATCAGGCTTGCTTAGTGTGCACAGGGCAGCTCATGTGACATAAAGCTCTGCCCTCCAACACTTTCCCACCACTCTCTGCCCCAGCATCTCCCACCTGAGGGGGCTACCTGACTTGCCCTAAATGGTAAGACTGGCCCTCAGGGCTCATTTGAGACAGGAGACCTTATCCTTTACTGGAAATGGAAGAATATGATATTGTAGTTTATTTTGTTTCTGAATTCAGTGCCAGAGGCAGAGGAAACCACAATTCAACTTTCCTTAGCAGGAAATGGTGCTCCTGAACATGCTCACAAATTCCATCTCCAGTTAAGGAATGGGCCTGCAAGTAGAGATCCCTTTTTCTAGAGATTCCTTCCTACTGTGAGTTAGCCCTTTCTCAAGATGAGAAGGGGACTTGCAAGGAGGGCTAGCTAATGAAAAGGCTGAATCCCATTATAAGCTGGACCCAAATTGGGGCCCACTATCACATGGTCTTTTATAATGATGTGGGTGCATTTGGAATCAGGAGTTTGGAACATAAACCATTCCAGTCTATTTGGATCTTCCATTGAGCAGCCATTTCAGGCAGTTAAAGAAACCTTTCAGTTTTCCTTCCTTTCAAACTGGCAGGAGGTGGGTGCTCACCTTCCTCTAGTTTTGCCTTGTTAATTAATGGGCAGTCTCTCATATACCATTCCTTAGGAAGGCCATTTCCCAGTTCTCACTGGGTTGTATTCAACGTAGTGCTAAGATGAATGTTCCATAAATGCAAAGGATATCTGCTTGTGCAATGGAGTGTTCTAGCCCTCTCCTCCTCCCATGCACCCTCTAAACCTGTTCTGGGTTTCCCCCCAATCCTCTGGAGCAAATTCAGGGACAGTGTGGGGGTGTGTATGGGAAAGGAAGGGGAAAATCCCATTGGTCTAGCATTAATCCCCCCTTTAGGATGCACACCTTACTGTGGTGAGGGGGTTTGAGAGTGTTGAAGAAGCTGAAAGCAATGCCGTCAGGAGTCTAGACCAAAAGGCTAGACTCCTAGCAGGGCCACCCATGGCAGAATGGTCAAAGCTGAGACACCAGACTAAGATGCACCCAAACTCAGAGGAAGGCAATGGTAAACCACCTCTGAATATCTCTTACCACGAAAACCCTATGAACAGAGTATCCAAAATGCAATATGAGATAGTGCTGGAAGATGAGACCCCCAAGTCAGAAGGCACTCACCGAGCTACTGGGGAAGAACAAAGGACAAGTATGAGTAGCGCTGTGACTAATGAAGCAGCTGGGTCAAAGCCGAAAGGAAGCCCAGAGGCTGATGTGCACAGATGTGAAAGGAGAGTCCGGAGTTGTACGACGCACACAATAGGAACATGGAATGTGAGAAGCATGAACCAGGGAAAGTTAGAAATTGTCAAGCAAGAAATGGAGCATATCAACATTACAATACTTGGTGTGAGTGAATTAAAATGGACTGGAATGGGACATTTTCAATCAGGCAACTACAAAATATTTTATGCAGGAAATGAGAAATCAAGAAGAAATGGGGTTGCTTTAATAGCGAGAAATGATGTAGCAAAAGCAATTAGGAGCTACAACGCAAGGTCTGAGCGAGTGATATCAATGAGATTAAATGGGAAACCTATTAACATAACCATCATCCAAGTCTACGCTCCAACATCAAACACAGAAGAAGAGGAATTGGAGAGATTTTATGCAGAAGTACAGGAGGAAATTGATCACACACCGATTTCTTCTGGTTCCGGCGAAGGGTGAGCAGCTCCTTTTTATCTACTCTCCCATTTATTCTCCTATTTATCCAAAAAACTCACTCCAAATCCAGCTATATTAACAACATAAATATAAGGACCTTCTCTCAATCTAAACCAGCTGCTTTATCTGTAACGAACGCCATCTGTAGAGAAGAAACATTATCTGCAGAGGAAGAGTAGACAGCAACAACCAGGAAATGCACTGATTTTGAAAACAACAGAACAATTAAAATATCACCCAGAGGAAAAAAAAAGTGACTCACCTAGAAACAGAGGGAATAGTTTGTTTTGCCGAAGATTTATACGTACAAAAAAAAAAACATACTAAATGGTACTGACAAGGAGAGCATGAAAAGCACAAGAAGCAAGTTGATCATTTAAAGCAGAACAGACACCTCAAAATGGCCAGGGAAAAGAAATCTTACAATTCCTACCTACAACCTTTGATAACAATGATGTAAGAAGTCAGCCAAAAATAACCCAGTTCTTTCAGCCACTTTCAAGTAATTCAAAGGAACATTCAGAGAGCTGGAATTTATTATGTCCAACTGAATGGTCAATAAACATCAAAAACCCTATCGAATGGGAGGATTCTTCTCCCTTAACTCCTAATCTGGCGTTAGAGCTGAGGCTGGCTGAACAAAAGGATTCAAAGCCAATAATGCCAAATACCTCCTGTAATAAAATACTAGAGGAGAACATTTCTTTAGAAGAGTTTACTAGTGAGTTGTTTTTAATAGAAGATTTTGGCACTCAGCCCTCTCTAACATCCAAGGCACCTAACGACCAACAGAACTCCATCCCTGAAAGTCTGCTCAAGATAACAGCAGAGTTAGGACAGATGAGAGTTTTTCTTACAGAGTGCAATCGACTACTAACAGAACTAGTAGAATTTCATCTAAAACTCTTGGCTCCTTATCAACACAACCCTTTAACTCCTCTAAATAATGCTTTGCACTCCGAAAGTGCCCAGCAACCCACAAATAAGGATCCAACATTGCTAATCACAAGTAAACTGAAAGAAAAAGAAAGTAATCCGAAAAAAAAGAGAAAAATAAAAACTTTCCCAAAAAAGAAAAAAACATGGAACATAAAAAACATAAAAACCGTGAAAGGGAACAAACTAAATTTTAACAAGATATTTAAGAGTCTGGATCAGAAAACCTTAAAAGTAAAGGGACAAGAAGGTAAGAAAAAGAATGATGAACCAAAAAAAGGAAACCCAGAAATCCAGGAGTTGAATCCTCCCAGACCAAATCCACAGATCTTAAAGGGTCACCTAACAGATAATCATGCAGGGCAACAAGAAGCATGGGAACTGAGATGGATCCGGCACAAAATAGTCCTTGACAACTATCCCAAACCTTTCGGCCTACAGTCCCAAACGGAAAGGAAACAACATCTTTTAAAACTTTTACAACACTGTTCTCTTGTTAACCTACATATGAAAGACATAACACGGATTGAGTATTTACATTATAACAAAGTAAATGCTAGGGCAGTTATTTTGTTTGCAAGGCAAAAAACTTTTGGCATGATAGAACATCATTAGCATGGATAGGCGTTCACGCTCGCCGCTATTTTGAAAATAAGGCAGTTCCTCTTCCGCTATTTGCCACAAAGTTGCATAATCTTCTCCCAATACAGACGAACAACAAGAGACCTAAAATGACGGAAGACCTAATTATTTCGAACAGAGAAGATCAACCAGCCCTGGCCCCAAAAGAAGACCAACCTGTTCCTGCTTCAAATACAGACACTTCGGAGACCTTGCCTCCATTGGAGATGAATCATACTTTATACTGGTCCCAGGAACCTCTAGATGAAGACGAAAAATCATTACTGGAAGCCTTTACTGCCCTTCCGTTTAATGAAAGAATAGCAATAGTCTCCAGACTGGATCTCCAATTACCTATGCCAAATCTTTCTTTTCAGTCATCGCGAACCACTGAAACAAGTAATGACAGTGTCTTTGATCTCTCAGAGATAATGGAAAAAGAACCACCACCAATGACACTCTCTTTAACGGAGCCGGAAAAGATAAGCCCGAAGTCCTCCAAGATGAAAAGGAGATCGAAAGAGGGACCAAAAACAAGTTTTAACAGTAATGCTACGAATGACATTGACATCTCTAGTACACCTAATAATTGACCTTTTATGATACTCTCATGGAACATCATGGGATGGAAAAACAAATTTCATGATGTAGAACGGACATTGTATCTACAAAAAATTAAGATAATATGTTTGCAAGAGACCTGGTTGCCACCAGAGGATATACCATCTATTCCAGGATATAGAGGGTTTAATATTCCGGCAATTAAAAGCAAAAATAAAGGACGAGCAAGTGGGGGACTTACTACTCTAATATCGGTAGATCTTCTAATGGAGTCTGAGCTCTTATTCTGCGGAGATACGCAAAATGTCTTAGCTATAAAGCTAAACGACTATAAATTTGGTCCGCTTATATGCGTCAACATCTACTTCCCGCCCGCAATTGCCCGCTTGGAATCGTCGTGGGAATTTTTATCAGATACAATGACTGAAATAAGGAGACAACATCCCCAATCTCACATCATTCTCTGTGGGGATTTCAATGCCAGACTTGGCCAACTTAGGCCCGGGGTGGAAGCTACATCGAACAACGACCCTTATCCACCTCCACCCACAGAATCTAGGACATCGCGAGATATCCACTCTAACAAGCAAGGCCGCTGGCTTGCCGATTTTTTAAGTATGTCAACTCTACAAAGCCCCCATGGCTCTGAGTTGGATTCTTCCAATGGAACGTATACTTACATGACCAACAGAGGAGCAAGTGTAATAGATTACATTTTCATTTCAACGGCCCTCTATTCAGAGATCATGGGATTTAAAGTCGACAATAGGCCAGAAAGTGATCACTTCCCTTTAAACCTGCTTTTAAAGACGTCTCCACCAAGTCTTTCTCCACCACGACTTGTGAGCGATGGGGACTTACCGATAGAACGAAGAAAGCCCTGGACACAAGAGCTATATACCTCTATAGCCTTCTTTTTGACAAGTCCCCAGCTCCAAGCAAATAAACAAAATCTTATAACTGGTTCAGGAGACGTCCTGATCCAATATCAAGACATAACTCGCGTTCTCAGATCCAAGCTAACAAAGAAACATCCTCACGAACCATATAGGCAAAGGGCTAAATCATGGTTTGATAGAGATTGTAAAAAGGCAAGAAATCAGTTAGCGAAATATACAAGGGAGGCATTACGAGACCCGATGAACTACCCTTGGGTAGCTCTAGTGTCTCTCAGATCAAGTTACAAACAGTTATTAAAACAGAAAAAGCAAGCATTTGCTAGAGCTGGTGGGCAATCCCTTGCGCAAACTGTCAAAGACAAAACTGAGAGTAAATTTTGGGAACTGGTAACCAGGAGGGCAAATCATTCACAGGAGCCATGTCAGATTACAGCACCCCAATGGCTAGACTATTATGCTGTTCAAAACAATCAACAAATAAGTCCTCAACCTCCTTCTCTATCGAGCCAGATGTTATCATTGCCCTATTGGCCCATAGTTTTAACATCTCTAGTAAAAGATCTAATTTCTTCCCTTAAACAAGGAAAGGCACCTGGTGAGTACATGCTACCCCCAGAAATTTTCAAAAACTTTCCAGACTGGTGGGCTCCGATCTTGGCTAAACTTTTCACCCAAATAAATGATACAGGAGAGCTTCCTGCTGGATGGAACCTTAGTATAATTATACCAATCTACAAAAAGGGTGATCGATTAGATCCAAATAATTATCGCCCTATAAGCCTGATTGACATTGGAGCCAAACTTTATGCAAAATTTCTAATGATGAAACTAGACGAATGGGAGGAGGCCAATCGAATAATCTATCCTGAACAAGCAGGATTTAGGAAAGGCTGCAGTACCATAGATCACTGCGCTACTCTTTCCTTTCTAGCAAAAAGATCAATGCAATGTCCGACAAAACGCTTGTATGTAGCTTTTGTAGACCTAGCGGCAGCCTTCGACTCAATTGATAGAACCAGATTATGGGAAAAACTTAAAAATTCTAATATAGATGGACGTTTATTATTCCTGATAAAGTCACTATACTCCAATACCAGTGCCAGAGTTAGAGTAGGTCCCACCGGCTCCCAGACAGATTCTTTTTTAACAACCAAAGGAGTCAAATAGGGATGCCCTTTGGCCCCTTTTTTATTTAATTTTTATTTAAATGATATAATACCAGCAGTATCGGGAATGGACCTTTTTCCTCCTTCCTTGGGCCCAAAGAAAGTATCCCTACTATTATATGCCGACGATATGGCTCTAACTATCAATAACCCGTAATGGACTTAGAAGGGCTCTGGCAAAGCTCTCATCCTATTGTACCACCGAAAACCTACAAATAAACTGTGCCAAAACTAAAATCATGGTTTTTGGCAAAAGGCCACCATTATATAAATGGTTAATAAACGGACATCCAATTGAGCAGTGTCGGACTTTTAAATACCTTGGCATATTCTTTACCGACTCCCTCTCTTGGAGAAAGCATATTGAGCAAACTAAACTGGCCGCACTTAGAGTTAGTGGAACTATCTTGAATTTTTACCGTTCAGAAGGGGGTAATTTAGTTTCCCCGGCTTTAAAAATATTCCAAAGCAAAGTTGTATCGATGATGCAATATGGAGCCCCAATATGGGGATGGGAAAATCCATCACTCGATCATTTAGAGACAGTTCAAAACAAATTTCTAAAAAAAATTCTGCTACTCCCTTCATCTACTCCAGTGGCGTTAATCTGGGCAGAAACTGGGATCCTACCAGTTAGAGCATTGATTCACTCAGCCTTGATAAATTTCTGGAAGGCGGACAAGCAATCTCCCTTACGTCAAACATTAAAAATCAGTGCAACAAATGCATGGTTGGATAAATTCTGGTCCGCCCAACTTATGAAAATCTGCCAACTTTATCACATTGACAGGACAACGTTACAAGATACTTTTAATAAAGTCAGTTTTAAGGAGGCTATCCTTCAGCACACTGCTTGGATAGACAGGCTAACTTTAGTAAATTCTAACTTTTCAAGATGGTATAATCTTTTTAAAACTGACCAAACAAAAGCAAATTACATAGATTTCCTTACTTCAGTAAATCTGTGCCATGCTTTCACAGCCCTGAGATTCCAGTCAATGCCTACGGCTTACTTGGCTGGACGTTACAACGGAATTCCCTGGGCCCAAAGACTATGTATTTGTGAAGTCCCCGAGGTGGAAGACCTTCCACACTACCTGCTAAAATGTTCCCTCTATAACCACCCCCGGGTCAAATTCTTAGATGAGATACTGACCCACGAGCCCGAAGACTTACCTTCACGTATCTCTTTCCTTCTTTCAGACAGGGACCCAGGAATAACTTATAGGGTCGCCCTATTTGCCTTAGCAGCACAGAAGTTGCGAAGGAAATGTTTAGTTAAATTAGGGCATGTCAGATAGATTCTCCATGATGTCATTATGAATGTACTAATGATAATGATTTTACCTGTTTTTAAAAGATTTGTTTGTTTGTATTTAAAGTGTATTTTGGTCTGAGGCCTATGGCCAGACAGCAATAAATGATGATGATCACACACCAAAACAAGATATGATGATTATCATGGGGGACTGGAATGCAAAAGTAGGGAACAGAGAAGAACTAGGAATTGTGGGGAAATGGAGCTCAGGTGACAGAAATGAAGCAGGAGAAAGACTTATTGAATTCTGTGAAGCCAATGGTTTGTTTCTTGCCAACACAGTTTTTGAGCAACCAAAAAGATGACTGTACATGTGGACATCACAAGATGGTCAATATAGGAATCAAATTGATTATATAATTGGAAACAGAAGATGGAGAAGTTCCATACTTTCTGAAAAAACAAGACCAGGAGCAGACTGCGGTACAGATCATGAACTGATTGTATCGAAAATCAGAGTAAAGCTAAAGAAGAAGAACAAAGCACTCATAATGCCAAAATACAATTTAAATAACATCCCAGAAGCATATAAAGATCAAATAAGGAACAGGTTTGAGGCTTTAAACTTAGTTGACAGAGAACCAGAAGAACTATGGACTGAAGTCAGACTCATGATCAGGGAAGAATGCGAAAAGACAATACCTTGTTAAAAAGAGAGAAAGACCTCAATGGATGACTGAAGAAACTCTTAAAATGGTTAAAGAGAGAAGGAAAGCAAAAGCAAAAGGAGATAGAAACACGGTCAGAACCCTAAATGCAACTATACAACAACTAATACGTAGGGACAAAGAAAACTATTACAATAGTTATAGTATAGAAATAGAAAAGGACAACAAAATGGGAAGAACAAGAGCCCTATTCCAAAAGATTAGAGAAATGAAAGGGAAATTTAAACCACGAGTAGGGATGTTGAATAATCAACAGGGGAACACACTGACTGACTGAGATGAAATAAAAGGAAGATGGAAGCAATACACTGAAGAACTCTATAAAAGAGATGACAGGATGGCAGATTCATTCATGGAGGAACGCAGCTGTACTTAAAAAAAATCAAAACAAAGGACTTGGCTATTCTAGGCAGCTGATTCAGGTGGATGTTCCATTGGAGATCAACTTGAGGTTTTATGCTGTTCTATTTATGTCAAGTAAGCAGTGTGTTTGATTTGTATGTGTAAGTGAGGATGGTTTTTTAGATTCCACACAACACTATCCATCGAACAGGTAATGTTTTATATCTTGTCCAATTTGAACCAACTGACTATTGTTCTAAGTTGTTTTTCTTTGAGCAGTTGTACCATTATAACAAAACAATACAACTCAGAACTGCTAATCCTCCTATGATAAGTAGTGTTTGTTTAATCTGGAGCTTGCCAAGGTTTGAACAAGAACCTGTCACTTCAGAATGTTAGGTTCCAATAAAATGCAATCCAACACATTAGTACCTAACACGACTATCCTCACTGTCCAAGAGAAGCTTCATGTGGTCCACTTCATAACATTTTTAATTATCACCTTTTTCAAGGTGACACAATTAACAGTGCAATCCAACTGGCATTTACGCCCGGCTGAGGAGATACAAGATGTGGTGTATCCCCAGAGGATGGAGGAGGGAGGGTGTTAGTGCAGCAGAAGTACCCACCTGGGCACAGCTGCGGCACAGCTGCAGCATAGCTGGGGAAATCCGCCACCACCTGGGCACAGGCTGCTGTGCTGAGACTGGAGCACGTGGAGCTGGCAGAAGGGCGTTCCGGGGGAGTGTCGGGTGAAACCAAGGGGAGAGGGACTTATGCCACATCCTGAGCATGTTTGGCTTGGTCCTGTAGGTCCCAGTCCTGGCAGACGATACATCAGGAAAAAGAAGGGCAGAAGGAAACACTTATTTCTTCTCCTTCTGTTGAGCTGTGCCAGTGCAGCCAGCATGCTCCCCTCCCAGGGGCTCCTGAGTGAAGGTGGGATGTGGCAGAAACTTCTGCTGCTTTCCTTTCTGTCAGCTCCACTTCTGCCAGCCTCCTCCAAGTAGGATTGCTCTGTAAGTCTTTTATATAGCTGAGGGAGTTAAGTAAGATAATATGAACCCTTAGCTTAGATGATTCCATGGCTTATCAGGTCAGCTAAATGAAGTATAGTTCGTAGCTCTATTTGAAGGGAAAGAGGCAAAGCAGTATTAATCATTTTGCAGGTTTTGCACGTTACCTAAAGACATACGGGGTTGCTTGGAATTTAGAGTTCTTTTATGACTGGAGGAACAAGAATTTGTAACACAGATAATCAAGTTAACTGCAAACATGCTCATTTCATGTTCTACTGGGCCATTGCACATCCCCCTGAAAAGTGTGTAGAGAGAGGGCCTTTTCGATCGTGGCCCCCACCCTCTGGAACTTGCTTTCTTTTGACCTTCGTCACGCCTCCTCCCTGATGGCTTTTCGCCAAGCTTTAAAGACCTGGCTGTTCAGGCAGGCCTATGGGACTTCTGGGGTGGGTTAGGTTTTTATATTGTATTATTGAAGGATGGCTAGATGAATTGCTGTTAATATTGTAATTTGTTGTATGTATATGTTTTTATATTGCATTTATATTGTGTACGTCGCCCAGAGTGTCCGTCTTGGCGGACAGATGGCCGACTAATTAAATAAAATATTATTATTATATTATTATTATATGATGAAGAACCAGAAATTTTAGAATGTGAGGTGAAAGCTGCTCTTAAAATTCTTGGAAGAAACAAATCACCAGGAATAGACGGCATACCAATAGAGTTGCTACAAGCTACTGAGACTGAATGTGTCCAAATTTTGACAAGAATTTGTCAAGAAATATGGAAAACTAAACAATGGCCCACAGACTGGAAGCATTCAATATATATCCCACTTCCAAAGAAAGGGGATCCCAGAGAATGCAGTAATTACCGAACTATTGCCTTAATATCCCACGCAAGTAAAGTAATGCTCAAGATTCTACAACAAAGGCTCTTACCATATATGGAGCGAGAAATGCCAGATGTCCAAGCTGGATTTAGAAAGGGAAGAGGCACCAGAGATCATATTGCAAACATACGTTGGATAATGGAACGGAGCAAGGAATTTCAGAAGAAAATCACCCTGTGCTTTATAGACTACAGCAAAGCCTTTGACTGCGTAGATCAGGAAAAACTATGGAATGCTTTAAAAGAAATGGGGGTGCCACAGCATCTGATTGTCCTGATGCGCAACCTATACTCTGGACAAGAGGCTACTGTAAGGACAGAATATGGAGAAACCGATTGGTTCCCCATCGGAAAGGGTGTGAGACAGGGGAGTATTTTATTACCCTATTTGTTTAATCTGTACGCAGAACATATCATACGGAAAGCGGGATTGGACCAAGATGAAGGAGGTGTGAAAATTGGAGGGAGAAACATTAATAATTACGATATGCAGACGATACCATACTCTTAGCAGAAACCAGTAATGATTTGAAACGAATGCTGATGAAAGTTAAAGTGGAAAGCACAAAAGCAGGACTACAGCTGAACGTCAAGAAGACTAAAGTAATGACAACAGAAGATTTATGTAACTTTACAGTTGACAATGAGGACATTGAACTTGTCAAGGATTATCAATACCTCGGCACAGTCATTAACCAATATGGAGACAATAGTCAAGAAATCAGAAGAAGGCTAGGACTGGGTAGGGCAGCTGTGAGAGAACTGGAAAAGATCCTCAAATGCAAAGATGTATCACTGAACACCAAAGTCAGGATCATTCAGACCATGGTATTCCCGATCTCTATGTATGGATGTGAAAGTTGGACAGTGAAAAAGGCAGATAAGAGAAAAATCAACTCATTTGAAATGTGGTGCTGGAGGAGAGCTTTGCGCATACCATGGACTGTGAAAAAGACAAATAATTGGGTGTTAGATCAAATTAAACCAGAACTATCACTTGAAGGTAAAATGTTGAAACTAAGGTTATCATACTTTGGACACATAATGAGAAGACATGATTCACTAGAAGAGACAATAATGCTTGGAAAAACAGAAGGGAGTAGAAAAAGAGGAAGGCCAAATAAGAGATGGATTGATTCCATAAAGGCAGCCACAGACCTGAACTTACAAGATCTGAGCAGGGTGGTTCATGACAGATGCTCTTGGAGGTCGCTGATTCATAGGGTCGCCATAAGTCGTAATTGACTTGAAGGCACATAACAACAACAACAGCATTAATCCTTGCACCAGTGCAATAATTTAGTTGAATACCGCCCAATGTCTCTTGACTCCTGCTGCTAGGTATTTGTTCCTATTTCCTGATCTCCAGGTCTAGTTCCTGTCCCCCATGCCCTTGCCCTTTTTCTTAGTTGTCACATCCTCTTTTATTTGTAAACCTTGGCAATCATTTGCTCTTTAAATGTGTTGAGAACTGTCACATCTTGTTTCTAGATTCAGACCTGTATCTGGATGTACACCTGCTTGTTGGCTTTTGACAAGCTGCTTGAGGACTTTGATTTTTGTCAATTCCGATGCAAAATGGCCTTATCCACATTTCTCAGACAAATGAGTGGATCAGATTGTTGCTACTCAACAGATTTCACACTTTGAATGTAGTGATGCTGTTCTTGGGAGTTTTCATTTAATATGTTTAATTTATTACATTTGTATGCCCCCTCTCTACATCTAATGGAGTTCTCTGGGCAGTTGACAGTCTATTAAAAATACAAAATACAATACAATATGTAATCGATAAAAATATATATAAATAAATCAAAACTTCTAAAACCAACACAAACACAGCAAATAAAAATAATTTGAAACCAGCGAAAGGAATAACTTATTGTAAAGATCTAAAAGTACAAAAATTAAAAGGTGTGGGAGACCAAAAAGGTCTTCATTTAGATCCTAAAAAAAGATATTATGGGCACCAGGCAACCATATTTGGAAAGGGCATTCCATATGGAGGGCACGACCACTGAGAAGGACCCTTTCTTGGCTGCCACTTCCCTTCTTCACCTCACTAGACTGGGGATCTGGAGAAAGACCTCTGATGAAGATCTCAAGGTTCTAGACAGGCATATATAAGAGAAACACATCCTTCAAGTAGCCTCAAAATTTGTATTTTGATATGTGTGTGTGTGTGTGTGTGTGTGTGTGCTTAAATTATGTATTAATACAGAAATAGAACAAACACATGTGAAAATGGAAATAAATTTGCCGTTTCTGGGATCTTTACAGATAATTAGCAAGACATATATCTCACTCTGCAGGTAGTGAGTTAGCCTATATGGCAGGGGTGGAGAACCCTCTAGATGCTGCTGGAGCACAGCTTCCATTATTCCTGACCATTGGTCATGGTGGCTGCGGTAGATGGGAGTTGGAATCCAACAGATTCCCCTGCCAAGATATGGAGAGTACTCAGTTATGAAGGTAAGGCACTTAAGTTCTTTAGGTGAACTCTGGCACTGGAAGCATATTCGATGTATGTAAACCATTCTGAACTCTTGCTCATGTTAAGCCCTCCACATTTAGAGAGATGGGTGCAAAATGAAGTATTTCTTTCAAACTGAGTCCAACAATAATGTCTACCCTAATGGTGTCAAGGCAGGAGGTCCTCTTATTCCTGTTCCAAACTTTGAAGCATGGCTGTTCAATGAAAGAGGAATAGAGGGAAAACACTTCGTTTTTTTCTGAAATTTTCCAAAACTGAGAAAAACTGAAAAAATAACCTTTTAAAAATTTTCTTCCATTTTTTTCTAGGCCTTCACACTTCTAAACAAGAAAAAACTCTTCTTTCTTGAGAAATGGCTATATTTCTGACATTCCACATTATATCTTACTTCTTTTCAGCAGGTGTGTTATATTTATGGTTGTGTATGTTATACCCAGGGCTGAGCTGAGTTTTCATAGTTTTTAATCTTCACACTGTCCTTTCAAGAAGAAAGAAAGATTTCTCAAATCAGAATACAAGTTATGCAAAATATTTTTAAAAAACCGCCATTGTTTTCAAGCTTATTTTGTTGTTTTCCAGCTTTGGAGACACATAGCTTCTGATCAAGTCCTAAAGGGATATAATTTATGCCAAAGGTTTCCCAGTTTTTGGATGAGCCCTCCCACTGAAACTAAAGGGTTGAACCCAGGAAAAAGGGCCCATGCAGTTGTGTATCACTCAGTGGTAGTGCAAATTAACACTATTTCTTTTCTTTGAGGGATGCTGAAACATGCTTTTTGTGGTTTTAATCTAAGCAAGCATGAAATCCAAATGGAGCGATCTCAGCTCAGTGTAGTGATTTAAGCTCAGCTAGAGTACAGACATTTTATGCAGACATGCTTATCATATTTGAAAGCATCTATACTCACATTTCCCAGGAAACTCACAGGAGTCTGAACAGATTCTTCCCATTACTTGCAATTTATCAGCACAAAATTCAAATTCTGTTGTTTCTGTATCTTTGGCTGAAGCAAGCTCTCAGATGAGACAATTAGAATGTTTGAGTCTTCACATATTATCTGAGCAAGTAGTTTGTCTTTGAATTGCTTCTTCAGATAGAAAGCAGCAGCAGCATTCCTGGTATGTCATAAGAATATGATTTAGACATGTCACCCACTATGGCCCTTGATGAATTTAATCTGCAGATGCTGCCTACGAAACTTCCCTTGTATTCTCATCACATGTTTGCCTGCACTTTGCATTCTAACAGTGGAACAGAGTTTATCAGCATCAGTTCATTTGTAAATGTAACCTTTCAAGATTCAATATTTGTTCATTTTGCAACTGCTTTATTTCCACTCATCCTCCTTTTTCTCTTCTGAAGCACTTTCTGGGTGTCATGGTAAGAAAGTGAAAGTAAGAATGGCGTTCCTTTTAAGGGGCGTATTTGCCCTCACCATAATTACAGGGAAGGCTTGTGAACATTCTAGAATCAAGAGTTAGGAGCCACGTGAGATCAATCAACCAATAGATGAAGGCGCGGAGCAGCAGATATAAGGCTGCTCCGTCCTTCCCGCGCTTGCCTTTTTCGCCTTGCGGCACCCACCCTCCCTCCCTTGTCAGCATGGGCTTTGCTGGTCGCCTGAATGGGGCCGTGTAGGAATTTTTTGGGGGGGATCCTGATTTCAGAATCCCTTTCGTTTTGCCTACTCCATACTGCTCGGGTTTAATTCAATTGGCTTTTCAGTTGGGTTGGGATGCGTCTGCTTTGGCTGGCATAGAATTCGGGCAGGTGAGGTATATGGGGGTTAAAATTAGGCGGTTAAGGCATCCTGAAAAAGGGGCATTCCACAGGGAACCATCAGGGCTTGGTGTCTGGTGGCGATCTGGGTTGTGTCCTCGTGGGACCTGCTTGCACATCAGGGTGAACGCCTGTACGGCGGGGCCATGGTGTGGAGGTGGGAACCACACAGCTGGCTCCAAGAGCAAGGAGGGAGGAATTCACACACATCCTTGACTCTTGGGTTACGTAATGACGTGAATAGATGCCTTTAGAAGGTGAGGGTGTAATCCCTCGTTGTTAGGTTTAGCCTCACCTGCCCGAAGAGTTGGATATTTGAATAATTGGCTGTATTGCATTTGATTTACGATGTTATATTTTAATAAATATAACATTATACCAGTCTGGTGTCACGAGTCTTCCTTCTGTGGGGGCAAAACCAATTTTTACTGCACAGTCAGGAAAGTTGGTGAGTTAGTCCTTTTAAGGTGTTCATAATCTCTTGTTATAGATGAAGGATCCATGCCTTTGCCATGGGTAGGGTTACAATAATGCAAATGGTGAAGGCAGCATCAACAGCCCCCCCCATCAATGCACCAGATGATACAATCAATGCTCCCATATGATTTCCGCTGGGGTACTAGCCTGCCATCAACCTTACATGTTTGAATGCATGATTTGCAGGGCAGGGGATGGGGAAACTGTGGTCTTCCAGATGCTGCTGGACTATAACACCCATCATCCCTGTCCATTGGCCTTGTTGGCTGGGCTAATGGGTTAAAGTCTAACAATATCTGGAGGGCCAGAATCTACCCATTCCTGATATAGGGACTTTTTGACATATGAAACAAGGTTTGAAATCCCCATCGCACCATGTGAAAAGATTTCAAGAGCCTAATCAATAAGTCAGGGGGACAAAGTAGGGGGAAAGGAAACAGCTCTGTAAAGAGCGGGTTTCATACCGCTGAGAAATCTGTTTGTAGCCCTAGCTGTTCAACAAAGCTCCATTTGCCTTTCAGTATTCTAGCTGTTTTTGTTTGATCTCATAAAGTTTATCACAATACTAAGATTTCTTTAGAATGTTTTTCAGAAGCCATGAATAAATAGATTTTTATTATTTTATATCTATTTTAAAACAAACTTCACACAAAAATTGAGAGAATTGCCCAGGAGAGACTTTCAGTCTCAAAAAAGATAAATGTGTGAAGCTGGTTTAACACTGAAGGCCAAACTAGATGTTGAAGGCACAGTCCTTGCCATTCTCCTTAGAATCCTCCTTGTTCACATGTCTGCCCCATCATGCATATAGCATGTAGTGGAAACCAAGGTAGTTCACAACAAGAAATAAAGCCATTTAAAATCCAATAACCATAAAACAAGTATAAAACAGTTGCTAAACAGCTTAAAGTGGCATGATTCTGAATTTTGGATTGGGTGAGTGAAGTTCCTTATCAGTGAATTGCAGTCCTGTGCATGCTTCCCTATCTGAGTAAGCCCCATTGAATACATTGGGACTTGCTTCTGAGTAAACATACATAGGATTGCACTATAAATATTTTACAGGTTGTGTAAAAAATAAACAACTTTGAAATTCATGCTTATATAAATATTTATATAAATATACTATGTCTTGATATGAGGGGAGAGACTCTGTCTGTCATCAGGGGAGGCTATTTCCACCTACCATGACCCACTCTCCAGCCCTGGAAGCCTTCAAACGCAGCTTCTTTCAGAAGACTTTCTGGCCCTTTGAGTTGAGCTATGGGGGCCGGGGGGGATGGAAGAGATTTTTGTATCAATTTTTGCCTTGGCTTTGTTGTTGAGGTTTATGCTCATTTACACTTTGACATATATATATATTCTTAATATTGTAGCGATTATACTTTGTATTATGTGTTGTGCTACAGCATTTGGACTGTTTGTGTGAACGGCTTTGAGCACATGTGTATTTGTGAAAAATGCAGTATATAAATAACAATAACAAACAATAACAATAACAACAACAACAACAACAACAACAATAATGTTATGAGCATGGTGGGGTTGGAATGGATGATTTCTATGGGTCACCTTTCCAACCTCTGATTTGGAATCCTATGCCCTGGGGGCTGGCTCTGCTAGCCAGATGAATCTCCTTTGTTAATCAAATGGAGTGGCCAGGTAAGATGATGGGCCTTTCAGTTGCCCCAGCAACTGGTGAAATAGGCCAGGAAGATCCTTTTGTTATTGAAACTCTTCAGGAGAGCATTCCCCCCCCTCCTGGAGCCTAGGAGAGTTTTGGTGCTTGTAGCTTTGAGTGTGTTCTAGAGAATGGCTGGGGCTGCAGGCATGCAGAGAGGCTATCCCTCTGCATCATGGCTATAGGATGCCCCTGCACCCACATGGAAAGCTGAATATTGGACTGCTGATGCATTGAACCCCTCCATCCCTGAGCTCAGGTTGGAATGTGTGTAAATAAACAAACCATATTTCATAAAGACACCGCAGTCTCTGCTGACCTTCTTCCCAAAGGAAACCAAACCCTGGATGGGCACAGGGACCCCCAAAATCTCACCGCTCGGAGATTGGGGGAGGCATGCAATAATAATAATAATAATAATAATAATAATAATAATAATAATAATAATAATAATAATAATAATAATAATAATATACATCTGATTTCACACTATGGTTGTAAATTATTATTTACAACTTATTATTTCCTCTACATTTTAAGTGTGCCCTTCTTCTTTGGGGTAGTCATGGTCCCCCTCTGTTGTTTTCACCCTGAGGGGTAGATTAGGCCGAGAGATGATGCGTAGCCCATGGTCACCCATGTATATGCAGGCAAAGGTTATGAAGTATGCAGATCCACATACCTTTAAAGCACATCCAGCTGACATTTAGAGTGCATGACTTCCCTCAAAGAATCCTGGGAAGTAGTTTCCCCCTCACAGTTATAGTTCCACCACTCTTTAAACTACAGTTCCCATGATTCCATGGTTGAATATGTTTTAAATGCATGGTGTGGATCTGCCCTAGTATGTTGTGCATTCATTAGTGAATTGAAAAGAACAATTTTTTAAACAGGGCTGTAGCTCAGTGGTAGGGGTAGGGCACATGCTTTGTATGCAAAGGTCCAAAACTCAATCTCTGGAAGAGACTGTTGCCTGGAATTCCAGAGGGCCAATGTTAGTCCATGTCATCAGTAGTGAGCTAGATGGTATTAAATGGCCTGACTCGGTATAAGGCAGGTTCCTTGTATCTAAAAGAGGAAAGAGACCCAAGGGCCACAGTGACTCCAAAATTTATTTATGCATTTTATTCACAATATTTATATACCACTGTATTATATATATAAAAATAACCTCAAGCAGTTTATGGAAGGAATTAAAACAATATAATTATTGGCAAAAACAGTTAAAGACAGGTATTCAAAAGCATTGAAAATAATAAAACCAACAATGAGTTAAAAACAGATAAAAACTTAATAGCTTCTACATGCCTGGGTAGGCTTGCCTAAATAAAATTATTTTAGCAGGTGCCAAAATGAGTACAATGAAGTACCTGCTTAATGTAAATAGGCAGGGTGTTCCAAAGCATAGGTACTGCCACACTAAAGGATCGATTTCTTCTAAGAGCAGAACAAGTACTATGTGGAACCCGTAACATGGAAAGCACACCTTGAACTTGACCTGGTAGCAAATCAACAAAAGATTTCAGAGCAGAGGTATTATGTGCTGATAGGGTCTCACTCATGTCAGCAATCATGTCAGTCTAGTTGTGTTGCATGGGGATTTCTGTGACTTTGGCTGACTGGCTCCCAGGATTTCTTTAATTTTAGTTAGGAACCCTGACTGGTTGTGGGATGCTGAGTTTTCTGTCTTACTCAGGAATCTTGTTCGGGTTGGTATGGTATTAAATTTAGGAAATCATTACTGTCTTTTTCTTTTTCTGTTTGCATTTCATTTATCTCTGACCTTAATCCCTTACATCCATAGAAGCACCAACAGTGGTTCCATGTAGTCAGCTCAACACCCTTAAACCCACTGATGATGCACCTTGTTATTTGCATGACAGTTTGTTTCTTGCCCAATTAGGGTTGCCAGGCTCAGGGCCTGAGAATGATTCAGTATCTTTAAGAGGGAAGAAAATTCAGTGAAGTGCAGGTTTTCTTGCAACACTGTAATGGGAAAAACCACAAGGTGAAATTTTCCCTTCCCCCTGCACAACTTTTAAAGATACAGAAGACCTCTTGGAGGCTGGGCCTGGCAACCAAGAGGTCTTCTGTATCTTTAAAAATTGTGCAGGGGGAAAGGAGAATTTCACCTTGTGGTTTTTCCCATTACTGTGTTGCAAGAAAACCTGCACTTGGCTGAATTTTCTCTTCTGTTAAAGATATAGAATCATTCTCAGGCCTTGAGCCTGGCAACCCTGTGTCTAATAGTGGTACAGGAGAATTCACACACTGGGAAGTGTGGCTTCAGTTGCTGTTGCTCCCAAGCTACTGATTGTGAAGGTAGACCAAACCATGTGTTTTTTCTGTGTCAATTATTATTCACTGGAATTGGGTTGGGTGTCAAAGTGAGTTCATAGCAGCCCACAGAGTAGGCAGGAAAGAGTAGAGAATCTTCTCCGTCTCTTACTCATTTCTCAAACCTCTCTCTGCAGTGAAGTGTTAAGTTTGTAAAGAAGTTTGGAGCAGCCACATTAAAAGCAGGGGCAGGGCATTCCAGGCAGGGGATTGCCAACCCTGCTTTAATGTGGCTATCATTGCAGAGGATCCCTAGTCAAGCCTTACCCACAGCACAATCCTAACCATATCTACTCAGAAGTAAGCCCTGTTGAGTTCTGTGGGGCTTAGTCCCATAGTAAGTGTGTTTAGAATTGCAGCCTTCAAGACATTCATCTTTAGTCCCAAGTGCTCCCTCCTAACATCTCTACAACACTAGGATCCCTTCCTCCTATAATGGCCTTCTGGTGATTGGCCTGGTCTGAGGGCACTTAAACCCTTCTTGCCAGAAGCAAGT
The DNA here is from genome assembly GCF_030035675.1 of Rhineura floridana. Taxonomy (NCBI): domain Eukaryota; kingdom Metazoa; phylum Chordata; class Lepidosauria; order Squamata; family Rhineuridae; genus Rhineura; species Rhineura floridana. The sequence goes on from NC_084485.1 coordinate 60,468,709, forward strand.
AGGCTAGATTAAATGTTCCTTACGCAGGCTCTTTAAGCAGGTGAGAAGGAATGATCCCATCACTTCCGTTGTACCTGGGAACACCCTCATTTAGCTAAGATTTCTATCTTAATTTCCAATCAGATATTTTTTTTTGTTTGAGTGGTATGCTCCAAGCAACTGTGGTTGATGCGTGATGTATCATATTTAATGACATCATTAGGGCTGTCCCCATAACATCACTAGGGCCTGCACTGGAAATCTCAGGGTTTGGGATGTTTCTGACCTGGCTACCCTAGTCAGGGAGAGTCTTGAATGAGCAGACTTTTGGGGTCTCTCCGGATGAGGCTTTTGTTATGCACTCGCCCTGCCTTATTTGCTGATTTTTTCATGTGGTCCTATTCTTAAACTGCTCCTGTTCTTAAAGCAAGCTGTCATTCTTTAAATGGAGGCTGTCATTGTCAGCCATGTAGCAAATTAAAAAAATAATTTAAAAAGAATTGGTGGTGGAGGGGGAAGCACAAGTCTTTCTCTCTCTCTCTGTGCACCCATTTCCCCACCCTGGCTACAGTGCTGGTGGGTAAACTTCAGTCACCAGGATTCTTTGGGGGAAGCCACGACTATTAAAGTGGCGTAAGTTTGTTAACAGTGCTGAGATTGTTAAAAGGCCCCTGTTTCCCTTTACAATTCCCAGAGGTCCCTGGGAGGGTAGATTGTTAAACCATCTAGAAATTCTATCTCTGTGAAATGAATAGGGGTCCCTTAATAGTTTCCTTCACAAACTACAGTTCTCAGCATTCTCTGGAGTTAACCATGACTGTTAATGTGGTATAACAGTGCTTTGAAAGTAAGGTGCAGGTGAGAAATGTTCAGGTACATTTTATTTTTATTTTTTAGAAATAGGAATGTTGTTAGGCAAAAGAATTCAACCTCCCTCCCCCTAAGAAATACAATACCAAAATTTCCAGAAATAGATGTTTTTGAAATGTGTAATGCAATATCCAAAGACAATTGGCACTGCAAATCCTGGGACATATGGGCATTTTTAAGTCAATACACATAACTGCTATATTCATAGTGGCCGCTTTCCCCAATTGCAGCTCCTTGCTTGTGGCAAATGAGTTGACTGGTTAATTTGCCTTTAGCAAAAATTGGCCAGTTTTACTTTCCATATGTGCTTTTAGCAAATTAATTAAACCAATGAATCAATTGTAAAGAAGCTTGCAAGCACAGATCCCAACCTTCAATCTATACCACTGACCCTTTAAAAGATTTCCCATTCGTCAGTTCTGAATACCATTGAAATAAGCATTTAAAAGCTGGATTAATTCATAATGCAAGATTCTTTTCCCCCTGCCACCTGACCTGGCTGGGCCTGTGACAAGTCTTTCTTGTTTTGGGGGTAACAATGCATACCAAAAAGCAAGAGACATACAGCAGGAATTCAGCTGTCAAAAGGCACAGAGCTGCCTTTCTAACAAGCCTTGGTTTTCTGCCTGCCCGTATCCGATTAATTTTTTTTTTGCTCTCATGATTAGTTCCCTATAGGAGCCAAGCTATGAATCTCTCCACAGCCCTGGCTTATTATTAGTATGGCCCATGCAGGTTTGGCGAGATGGAACAGCTATAACTCTGAGATACTGAATAGAAAACCTTCATTTTCATGAAAATGTGGACACCCTGCTGGCCGCTGTGCACGGATCAACTAATAAATATTTGCAGCATTTTGTTCTCATTAAATATATGCAGACATGAGAAGAACAAACAATGTTTCCTTCTGGCATGCAGCCCCTGCGGAAGGCCTGGGGAAGGACATTGTGAGACCAAGGAGAGGCTTTTCAAGAATAATTTAGAAGACACAAAATTCCATTAGCAGGGCCCAGAAGAGTCTACTCACACAAATGTTTTTCAGCATGCAGTGGTGGCAGGAAAAACTCAGTTTGTGACAGACAGGCCCATATGCATTTGTTAAGACATGCTCACAAGATCCTTTTGATCTGGCACTGCGAACATTGCTTTTTGAAAATTTAAAGTGGCTTGATGAACACCAAAGTGCTGATGCAAATAGGCTGTGCCTCCTTCAAAAATGCAGGCAGTAACATCAGATTGGAAAGACTTCTAGATCAGTTAGTTGTAGCTGGATCCCCTTCTCCCTTTATTCTCTTTCTGTGGTCTCTTGTGGCTGATCCTGTGAGCTGCTGCATTGAAGTTGCTCTGGCCCATTATATGGCTTGAACTGTGATCCTGTAGCAGTTTGTGTTCAGTTTGTAAAGATGAACAATGCCAGGAACTTTATGTAGGCAGCACATTCATTTCCACTCATGATAATAGATTGGGGGGGATTTTTCCATTATGGAAAAAAAATACCATGATACATAATATCTGGGCTCTGGAATGCCCTGCCAACAGAGATTCAGCAGGCACTCTCCATTTTAACTTTTGCGATACCTGCTGAAAACCTGTCTGTTCCACCAGGCTTATGCAGGCAATTAAGAAGATATCTTTTTGCAGTAGTTGACCACTGTTTTTTACTGTATTTTAATGTTTTTTACTGTACTTTTTTTTCTTGTTGTAAACTGATTTGATGTTTTAAAATTAAATGGCGGCATACAAATAAATAAATAAATAAATAAATAAATAAATAAATACTTTAGATAAATAATACCAAAACTGTTTTTTGAGTACCTATCTTTACATAACCAAAAAGGTACCTACAAGAGGAAGGTGTCGTAAGGCTTGGAGAAAGCCCAAGATTTGCACAAGTACATACCATCTTTCAGGGGAAATAACCTGGGGTGGTGGTGCCCAAAACAGGCCAATAGGGACTGAGCATACTCAGTAGCCATAGATTGCTGGCTTATTATTGGAGGGGGGATGGAAAGCCAGGGGGTGGGGAATGGAATGAGCGATCCTGGAGGAGGACATGGCTAGCTGGCCGAAACACTGAAAAGGAGCACTCTGGATGACAACGTTTTGTCAGAGGTCCCACTCACCTTTTATAAGCTACTTGTAAAGTGCAGTATTATGATGTTCACTAAAGAGGCCAGAAAGTTTGAAAATGTGACAGACAGACCTTGTTGGTAGTACTTTTATCACTGTGTGTTCCAGTGATTATGTGCCAGTTTGCATATTTTAATAAACACTTGTTATATTCATTCTACTTTCTTAGTAGCTTAGCTCTTGAGAATGACTGATCATCGAAGAGCAATCAAGGTTAGGTAGAAGTGTACCTAGGATGGGTATTGTTGAGACCAGTGTTCTGCCTTCATGAGTGTGTGACATAGGAAGAAAAAAAGAAAGAATATTGAGTCTGGCTGCCAAGAGGAAAGAACGTTGAGTTTTTGCAGCTGGCTGGCAAAAAACAGGCTTGGAAAGTTGCTGTTGCTTTCAGGGACAAATGCTGTTTCAAGAGGAGTGCTGCCTGTCTGCCTGCTGCCTGCTCCTTCTGCTCACTGGGGGGCAGAGCAATCCAACTCAAGGGAAGGCGGTGGAAGGGGTGCCAGTGGAGGAGGAGTGGGCAGGAAGCTCCATGGCATCTATTTGCTGTTTGGGAGCCACCGGGCTGGTGAAACAGGAGCTCAGTTGGGAGCTGCATGCAGGAACAGAAAAGAAAAACCCAGCTCTCACAAATACCCCTACCGGCGGGTAAGCACTCCCCATTGACTTCCATTGTAATCATTTTCTTAGACGACCTTTTTCTCGGCATAACTTTGGCCTGGATTGGAACCCTCAGGAGTGCTCTGAACAGGAGTTGGATGTTGCATAAGTTCTCCCACTTGCCTCCTCCTCCAACCCCCCCCAAGAAGGCCACTTTGGGTGTTATGCTGGTTTTCACTGGCACCCAAATGTTTTATTAATGTCATTTCCAAATAGGGTTGCCAAGCTCAGGGCCTGAGAATGATTCAGTATCTTTAAGAGAGGAGAAAATTCAGCCAAGTGCAGGTTTTCTTGCAACACTGTAATGGGAAAAACCACAAGGTGGAATTCTCCCTTCCCCTTGCACAACTTTTAAAGATACAGAAGACCTCTTGGAGGCTGGGCCTGGCAACCAAGAGGTCTTCTGTATCTTTAAAAGTTGTGCAGGGTGAAGGGAGAATTTCACCTTGTGGTTTTTCCCATTACGATGTTGCAAGAAAACCTGCACTTGGCTGAATTTTCTCCTCTCTTAAAGATACTGAATCGTTCTCAGGCCCTGAGCCTGGCAACCCTAATAAACAATGAATGTGTCCATCTTTAAAGACTGATGTGAAAAGCTTGGCTCTGTTGCTGGGCAGTAAAAGATTCATACGTATCCTCTTGAATACTATGTACAGTACAACTCATTCTTCATGTGGGGTTTACCTGTGGGACTGTTCACATTTCTTTTGATAACAGACTGTGCTTTAGGGATATGGACACATACAGCTTTTCCAGGCACATCAGCTAGCACACACATGCTTTCTTTTCTTTAATAGCTTTTAATAATTAAGTCCAACAGAGAAGCTTTGATTGCATTATACACTTAGTGGATTAATTAGAAACCTCTAAATAAGTTGCAAACCGGTTCCTCCAGACTCAGTTCCTTGCTCACTTCCCCAGCTAAAATGTTTCATTCTCTGGAGAGTTCAGATCTGAGAATTGAGTGGAAGTAATGATTCCCAATAAGTCAGTCCACTAAATTAAGTCATTTAATTTTGTCTCCTCCCTCTTCTCCAACCCCCCAGGAACACAGAATCGCTGAGTAACAGTATCAATAAAAGCCCCTTTAAAAGGTTAAGTTGGTATTATATTGAAAGTGCTGAGAGTCAAGTGAAATCCAGTAAAGATGTTTAGCAGAGCAATGAGGTTCTCAGTAAATGAATGCTCCCCCTCCCCTGCAAAGTTCTTTTTTGTTTTCCATTGCTTCCATGAAGAAAACGTAAACCCATGCAGTTTGGTTTTTTTTTTTCCTTTTGGGGTCACACAAAATTTGGCCATGAGATGTGAGGGATCCTATAAAAGTTCTCATCCTTGTGACCATGCTTGGGGTTTCCCCATAGTCAGCCTTCAAATGTGAGCAAGAACACCAGGTGGGTAACTGCGGCATGGAAAGCCAGGAGAGCCCACTAAGTGGGGCAAGGAGCAAGACAGCAATAATATTTTCCCCTGCTGCCTGTTATTGCCCGTATTTTAATCGACACCATGCCAGTCCATTTTCTGGGAATCAAATAAAGTTGTGGCCATTTTATTCCAGCACTCCTTATCTGCCATCTGCAAGATGCACACAAGAGGGACTTGGACTCACATCATCACCTTGAAATCAATGGTGCTTTTGACTCACTCTCCTTATCAATGAAGCATGGAAAGGAGAGGAGTCATAAAAACCATTCACAGCTTCGCATGATTAGAGATGCTCAAAGATTGGCTTTCATTAACTGACTCCTTGCTTCGGTTTTCTATAAGTCCTGCTGAGCTACAGGCAGTTTAAAGTTCCTTTTAACTGTCAAGCTTATTGCATCTGTATGCTCACAATTGCCTGCCAAGTTGTTCTTTTAAATTGGCCACCTGTAATGAAGTCTGGGAGTTTAGCCATTTTTCCTCACTCAGGATGTTTTCTGTTTAAAAGGCAAACAGGTATGTGTATATTTTTACATGTGTATTCTTTCCTCCTTTCACAGAGCTCAGAGTAGGGAGGTAGGCAAACTGTGAGATAGTGAGCTGCACAACAAGATGCCCTAATAAGATTAATAAATTAATGGCTGGTTGAATCTGGGTCTTTCATGTCTAGGCTCAACTTCTTAACAGAACCCAAGTCATCCATATATCTGACCATTCTTGCCAGTTGTAGCTCCATACTTTGCAGTTGGTGGAGACTGGCATTGATGCCATAGTCTCAGCTTTCATAGTGAATTGGGATGGACAAATATTTCAATTTTGGTTTCTCTCAGTTTCTCATTTTCCCAATTTTCAGTTTGGTTCTCCATATCAATTTGTGTGTGTGTTTTTTTAAAAAAAGTCTTCATGAAAATTCATCAGCATTTTAGTGTGAATTTCTCCTAATATGCACATTTTTGTACATACTTTTGCCTAATGTACATATTTTTGCCAGGTAATTTCCACTAAAATGATGTATTTTTATTTTAAGCAATATATACAAGCATTTTACCCTAGTATATGCAAAATTCGGAGAGGTGTGAATTTGGAAGGATGGCTGTGTTTTGGTTTGTATATTGTTCTAGAAAGTGTGAGTGAGGTAAGTTCATCTTTAAATGTGAACTGAAACAAATTTCTCCCCCATCCCATGTTTGGTGGTAGGGAGTACTAGTGCCACTATGAAATACAAACTGGACCTGAAATTCGGGATGGTTTGGGCCCAATTCATAATGGTTGCCATTTTCCAAATTAGATAGGGATGTCATTTTGTGTTCCAAGTGGTGGGGATTTCTGGGCAGCCTTCTACAAGTTCATTTGTGTACACTTTGAACCCTGCATATATATATACCAAAGCTCATGGGTTGGAGATTATATCTTTGGAATACTGTGGTCTGATGTTGATGTCCTTTGCAAGTAGGACTGTACTGAACATTAAAAACCATGCATTTTCACTATGAATGTGTGGGTGTGCACATGCACATGTGTGAATGTTTTTTGACTCCTCTCCCCCATCTCTGTGCTTAACTCTTTGCAGCTTATTCACTTACCAAACAGCAGTGTTTGCATTTTTTAAAACAAAAAAAAAATGCTCTGAACAAACTGCTACAATAATTGGAATAAGATATCCTTGCTGTTGAAGAAGATAGTATAGGGAAACACCGAGGGCACATTGCACTAATAAATTCTTTGAGCATCATCTGGAGGTTTTGCCCCTCCTTTTTCCTTTCCCTTTTTTTTTTTTGGCTTCTAGTTTTTAAAAATAAATTGGCAGCTTGTGAAAGCTTGTGAAATTCCTTCTTTAGACTGATTATGTGATTCCAGCCAAAACGCATGTATGTGTCACAAAATCAGTATAGTGAAATATGACATGACATGAACTGGAGGAAAACGCACAAAGCCAATTCAAAGTGAGGGCAAAATGAACCTATCAGATTTGGCCAAGTAATGATGGAATCATAGACTTTAAAGGAACTTGGAGATCATGAAGTCCAACCCTTATTCAGATCTTCAATGCAGCATACAACTATAACATCCCTGATATATGGTATTGAAGTATACCTCATGAAGCTATGCAGAGTAAAATTCAGAAGTATTGCCCTTACTCAGAATGGTTAAACACTTTCACCTCTCTTCATGATCCTCTGTTTTGTTTTCACAAAAAGCTTTTCACCCTCCCATTTTATCTTAGCTGTATCTTAAAACTCCAGGCCACCTACCTATCTTTCCATAATTGTTATATATTTATTGCATCCTACTGGTCTCTCATTAATATCAGAAGCATCTGCTCTTGGTTAATTGTATCAGAACACTTGAAAAATATTCCATTTCCCCACTGTCTCTTAATATTCCATTCCCAAGCCATGCTTGAGTTCTAAGTATTACATAGTAGGAACTCTTTCTTCCATGCACTGCAGAACATAATATTTAAAAAAGCATTTGTAGTACTTTCTTGCTGTTAAGCCCAACATGTTATTTTAAGGTTTCTTAAAACGGTATGACAGGCCCCCAAATTGCAACAGTAAAAGCAATAGTAATAGTTGTCCTATATCAGCTGCATACAAAGATCCATTAAACAGCTGCATAGAATATTTTTGTATGTTATACTCCACTTTGTAAAAAGATCTGACACAATGCTCAAAAGCATTTTCCTGAAATACAGCACTTTGTTCAACAGAAGGCTGAAAGAAAACAGGAATATCCTGATATCTTCTAGTTTTATATGAAGCAATTGGAGGAAGATTATCTAGTTCCTCTGGCTGGGGTTTACACATAATATCCTTGAAATGGAAATCAGCTGCAAGTCCATGTAAGTATCCATGGGCAACTGACTCATTGGTTTGTGGAAGAGATTTCTGAGGATAATATTGTTTTCTGTACAAATGAATCATGTATATTGTTGTGTCCCAGCCCAGGACAGGTCTTGCCCTGAAATATTTCCGCATGACCTGTTTAAGGATACACCATCAACAGCTTGTTTTAGTTGTTCCAATATATCAGGGGATCGTTTAGTGGTCCATGGGATGGATCTGGCTTCTGAAGCAATTTTGGCTGGCTCCTGGTGGCTCTTGTTGTTGTTATGTGCTTTCACGTCAATTACGACTTAAGGCGGCCCTCCTGGTGGCTCTACCAAACTTTAATTAAAGTGTGGTTAAAAAAAAAAGTGCTGCCCATCATTTCATTCTTTAGGAAAGGAAAAAGTACTTGTTAGAAACAGAAAATCCTACACTGTAATGTTACACTGTCTTGTGGGTTTTGTATCTATTGCATCTGCCTAAGAAGGGTGAAGCCCTTGCCAGTAAATGATGGCAACTTTATTTTAGTTTAGTTTAGTTTAGTTCCTTCTTCCAAAAAGCTGTAGATATTGTAGATCAAATGTAAGGGCAGTCTCATATGAAGAGTACTGCCAACATTCAACTGCTAGGTTGCTTGTATGGACCACTATAGTCAAGCTATCACTGTCCAGGAATGGCCATAGTTTGCACACCAGCCAAAATGGATAATAAGTATTCCTAGCCACTAAGTTCACTTGATTTGGTTTATTGTATTTCTACGCCACTTTCCGTTCAAGTGAATGTCAAAGGGGCTTACCAACAATAATTAACAACAACAACAGCAATACAGTTACAGTGCAAAACATTACAATTACAGTGTTTGGACCTAGAAAGTCATAATATCCGTAATCAAAAGTAAAACAATTATAATTATAATCTATAAAACAATATTAACAGCAGCTAAAAATCAGGCTAAACAGTGTTGTATTCATCTGCAATCTATTCACTTTGCTCCTTTTATTAAAATGCATACCGTAGCATAGAAGAGAACCCTGAAATACCATACTTTAACAAACACTCAGTTTCCTATACATCAGTACATAGATTGATGTTCATAGGATCTCAGACTGTGGTCACAAGCCAGATCCAGGCTCTCTTGAATGAAACCAATTTTCTAGATCCATTTTAATCAGGGTTCAGACCCGGTTTGGGAACAGAAACTGCCTTGGTTGTCTCATGACCTATGTTGGGAGAGAGATATGGGGAATATGTCCTTATTAATCCTCCTTGATCTTTCAGTGGCTTTTGATGCCATCAACCATGATATTCTTCTGGAGTTGCTGTCCAAGTTGGGAGCAGATGGCACTGTTCTGCAGTGGTTCCAGTCCTACATGGATGGTCGCTCTCAAAGGGTGATGCTTGGGGGTATCATTTGGCTCTGTGGATGTGAATCCAATGTAAGATTCCACAGGGATTGATTTTCTCTCCCATGATATTTAACATCTACATGAAGCTGCTGAGTGGGGTCATCCACAGATCTGGAGTACATTGTCAGCAATATGCTGATGACACACAACTCTATCTCTCCTTTGCATCTTCAGGTGTAGCAGTAGATGTGCTAGATTGTTGTCTTGCCTCAGTATTAGACTGGATGAGAGCCAATAAACTGAAGCTGAATCCAGACAAGACTGAAGCGCTGTTGGTGGGTGGTTCCCTAGAGCAGATGGAGGGGTTGTGGCCTGCCCTTAATGGTATTACACTCCCTCTGAAGGAGGAGGTAATAGCTTGGGAGTACTTCTGGATCTAATACTATCGCTTGAAGCTCAAGTGGCCTCAGTGGTGAGGAGTGCCTTCTATTAGCTTCGGCTGGTAGCCCAGCTATGACCCTATCCAGACAGGGATAGCCTGACTTCTGTCGTCTGTGCTCTTGGTTCTTAACTTTGAAAGGCTTAAGGAGGGCTTTTCTTGTGTAGTCTTCCTGAGAAGAGTTGCTCCATCATGTTATGTACTGCTTTTGTTTCTAACTTTTAATTTTTAATATTTTATTTAATTTTTATTTTTTATTAACTGTAAGTTGCTTTGAGTGTGCATATGTGTGTAGAAAAGCAACTAACACATTTTAAAAATATATAATAAATAAATAAATTTCACCAAGCCTTCTGACCCCTAAACTAAAGGTCTCACCAAGAGATTGGGATCAACTCCACACCCCTGCTTTGGGACACTTTACTGAAGAGCATCACCCTTGGGCCCCCACTAAAAGCAATTGAAACAATAACAAAAATGGGGGTGATATCCTTTTATAGATCTATGGGCTAGATGTTCAACAATTGGCAGCAGGCATACCCAATCACTCTTCCCAATAGTTGTGCTGTAACTCAGCAAAGTCCAGGCTATTAGAGCTGCCAGGGAGTCTGGTAGGTAGATGGAATCAGTGACCTCCTCCCCGTCCCCAGGCTCATATGTCTGGATTGACAATCAATCAGTCAAAGTACAACATATAAAAAACAATTTAAAACCAGAAAAATCTGAAAAAATAGCAATACAAGATACATAAAATGCTTGCAGGGCACAAGCCTTAAAAGTACTTGAAAAGTTGGGACAGAGAGGGGAAAAAAGCCTTCAATGACAATGGTGGATCAAGGAGACCTCCCAGACTATTTATTTTATTTAGACAATTCACATATCACTTAACAATAGTCTCTAAGCAGTATACAAGGAATACAGTACAATAAAAATAAAAATTGGTTCAAATAAAACCAGAATTCAGTTAAGATGCCAGCTGGAATACAAAAATCTTCAGTAGGCACTGGAAGTTGAGAACATATTCTGGGTTTATATACAAAGCTGTGTACGTTTGCCCAAACTGTTATCTATTTGCATAATCTAATATGTTGAATTGACGTGTTTTGATCCCAGAGTATGATTAATCTTGCATTCAGTGTTTTTCACACCAAAGTCAACCCTACACTGTGTGAATTCTTTTTGTAGGCGCTGTAATACCACTGCTTTTCTGATAAGATTAGGCATATGGTTGATATTTTGTTGGGCTCTGGGTTGGACAAGGGAAAACTAGCATTTTCATACAAAGCCAATCAGTGTCCCTATGCATCAGGCCTCATTGAAATCTTGCCACTTTCAAGGATTATTCTTCACCACATAGAAAACACTAACAGTATTGCGGTGCCCCACTTGCTCTTATTTGTGAGATATTAATGTGAAAGATAATATATTGGCCAGAATCAATACCCTGACTTAGTAAAGATCACCATCCATCAGCCCCTGCTTTCATTTGATAAAATCCTTTTATGTCACTTTTACTTAGACTGATGAGATCACAGTGCTCCCTTTGTTACATATCAATGGGACTGAGATGAAATATTGCTCTATAAATTAGCACCTCTGGATCAAAATTGTGAGATTCCTCCAATGGCTGCCAAGACGACTCACCAAACATCAAAATAAAGCGCAGTACGATTTAATGAAATAAAGCGCATTATGATTTAATGAGTTAATTAATTTAGAGCTGGATTTGCTGCACTTACACATGCTGGGAAGCAGCAATATAATATCCAACTAGAGGAGTGCCATGAACTCTGTTCAATGACTACTCAGGAATTTTGTGTCAAGATGTGCAGATGTTACTCCAAATCATTCCTATATCCAGGGCCAGCTAGGTGGTATTATGATGGAAATAGAGGTTACGAAGCCTTTTTCCCTCTCTTATGGTACTAAGGTGAGACCTGGAGGACATTTGTATGAGAGACAGTGTGGGGTGAGGTGTGGGGAGCTCAGCATGGTGCAGTCACAGCAGCAGGAGTGGCAGATCAGCTTTGCCCCTGTGCCAGCATTGTAGTGAGCTCCCTGAACCTCTAACCGCCTTCTTTCTTCTCAGGAACCAGAAGCAATGCTTGGCATTGGGAAGCCAGGTGAGCAACACTGCCCTACATATGCTGCCCCATCAACTGTTCTTCAAGGACAAGAAGCCTCCCTGCACCTGCCCTGGAGTGAGGAAGGGAACGTACAGACACATGAAGCATCCACATATTGGCCAGATGGGATAGGGCAGGAGGACATATAAGCCAACACTGTCCCATCCTTTCTTGTTTGCTCCATCGTTGCACTGTCCATCCTCCTGAGCAAAGTCTGCAGGATCAAAACCCAGAGTATGTATTAGGGTGGCATGAGCACTGTCAGATGTATCAAATGATGTTCCCTACACTGACAACTCTAGTTACATGAGTTTGGTCTGATTTTTAAAGAGTTTCTGTGCAAAAATCCTAGCAATGAGCTTTCTTTAAAGGCAAAATGCTGGCTGATATTTTCAGAAGTTTTGTACAAGTTTCATACTTTTAAACTATAGGTGATTTCAGTGCAACTAGCAGGCGCACACACATACACACACACTCCCGCATTGTGCTCTGGTAAGTAGTAAAGCAGTTATTGTGCATATGACAAATGCCAGAAGAAATTACAGAGCTCCTCCTTTTAAACATAGAAAATAGCCTCAATCACTTGTAATAGGAAAGCAATAAATATGCTGTGGACCCAAAAACGTTGTATGCCATAGGGTAAAATACATCCTTAGAATAGATACCAATGGATGGATGCTGTTGTTTTCTAACTAATATGCCTGTTGCATCATTTGCTGTTCAGTGACATTGAAGTATCTGGAAACAACCACCCTGGATTGAATGATGAATGATGCAGCACAACTCGAAGGTTCAGCTCTTTCTTTTTTTAGCCTGGCAATTTGGCAGGGCTTTGTTCCAAACAAGGTTACCACTGTTCTCAAAGTGCATCAGGCAGGGTTCAAGGTGAACAAAACTTGAAAGGAATTTCCCCTCCTTCACTGTTGATTCCTTTTATATTTCAACCATGTGGCTGTCACCTTTTCTCTGGCCACATAACTGCTTCTTCGCCGTTTCTTTTTTCTAGTAGTAGTAGTGGGGGGTGCTAAGACTTACAGAAAACTGTGTGCCAAGAACTGTATTCAGGTTAGTGCTGTGCTAAAAAAATAATCTCTTGCAATTTGTTTTCTCAGCCTTTCTTCAGCAATTGATGGGAAAAGAAATTGGAACCAAATAATATGAAAGGTAAAATTTGTATGTGTGGGGTGCAGATCTTTTTTATTGTGCTTACCTACATTCATGTCTGTTTTTATGATACTTTAGAGTGTTTTCAGTTATTTTGTTTGCCGCTCTGGGCCCCTACTGGGAGTAAGGGCAGGATATAAATAAATAAAGATGGCCTAGTTGGATGTCCTTTTTTTCATTCTACATTTTTCCAATGGTCTATATTCTGTAGCTTTACTGGGTGCCTGCATTTCTTGAAAGCTGCATGAAAGCTGAGCTGAGCTTTCTTGTAAGCACAGAAAGGTAGAGAGGCTGCCTGTTGTCTTTTTATTTCTGAAGAAATCAGTGTTGATTTTTTTAAAAAAAAGATAGAAGGGGAAAAACACAAAATCAGCAATTGCACCAGTCTCGGATCAGGAGCTAGCCTCCCTGGCTTCCGGAGGTCCAGTTAAAGGGAAGACATCATGAAGTAACTTCTCCCTTGGGACTTTTCAGATTAGAAATGTTTAATGGAAAGAAAATACACATACTGCCCACAGCCACCTTGAAAATAATAAGGTAAGCTTAAGTCTTCGCCTAAATATAAAGTACCCTGAGAAAGAGGCAGGACAATAGAAGCCTCTTTCTCAAGGGAAGAAAACTTTTGAAAAATTGGAGGACAGGCTTTGGTGCATTACTAATTCAGGCAAGCCATTTTACTTTAGGATTTGATTTATGTGAAGGTGAAGTAAAACACTCACAATCAAAGTTTAGGTAGCTAAAGCTCAATTGAGTTTCAGTTGCCTTACATCACTGTATAAATACAATGTTCTCACAGAATCATAGGATCGTAGAGTTGGAAGGGACCTATAAGGTCATCGAGTCTAACCTACTGCTTAATGCAGGAATCTGATTTGAGGGACCATCCCACAGTAGTAGAACATATATTTTGCATATAAAAGTGTAATGGGAAGATCCAGATAATGGCTTACAATATGCTTGAAATGTGCAATATGCTTAAAATCATTTACACATGCTTAGATTTGCTTAGAAGATGCTTAAGTCTTATTGAACTGGTGTATAATGTTTGCTATAGGGACAACAGTAAAACAGTAAAACAGGAGTAGATTGAAATTCCTCCCCTTCAGAGTTGGAGAAAAAGCATTTTAAAAAAGACTAGCATTTCTGTACCCATTCTCCCTCTCCAGGAAGTCTGGGCATACAGCCAAGATAGTCGTTTTTAGAATCAACAAGTCTGTGTTAGAACATAAACAATGAAGAGAACAGGAAATATCTTAGTAGGATTTTCTGAATGGCTGGCAGTAACCTGGCCAATTCACCTATGAATTGATATGAATTTCTGAGAACATCTCTGTTTATAAAACAGAAATCTATGAGAATGGAACAGTGTTTGTTTGTAAGACTGTCCCATGAGAATGTTTATGACAAATCTGTGGGAATGAATTCATGAGAAAAGACCATGGGAACATACCTTCCCATAGAAGAGAAAGTATATAAAAAGCCAGGTTTCATAGAACTCAGGCACCCCTCAGTTCTGCTAGAGTGGGGGAGGGAGTCGAAGAAAGCAGAAGAACCATCCATCTATTCCATCCATAATACCTGATGACATGTATTCCTATGTCCTTTGTATTTTCGCTCTGTGATATGACTTAGAGTTTAACTCAGTCCTTCAGATATTGTAACTTGTTTTAATTAAGATGTGCCTTCAGAGTTTTATACTTTGATGTTAAACGGATATCTAGCAATTTCTATAGAGAGATAGATAGAGATAGATAGATCTAGACCTAGATCCATTTTTTCTGTTTCTGCAATGATGGCTAAGGCCACCTAGAGTGCATTGTATTAGTTGTAGTGTGCAAGATATTAATAAATAGCATATATTATAAAGACTGCTCTGCTGTCTGAAGTCAGACTCCCAAATAGAAAATTTCTGGAACCTCCCAAGACTCAAGAATTCTCTTCTCTTCTCCTCCTACACTAGACGACTACTGTTGATAACCTGTGAGCTTAGGTAACCTAATGTTCAACATACAAGGACTCTGTGTAGATATGGGGGAAGGGAGAAAGCAAGAACCCTCGACCCTACACATACACTGTCAAGGGGGTAGTCTTGCTGGTAACAAAAGATTGCAGGTTTAGTATTGAAATTAGGAAGTAGTATTAATATGAACCCCTGCCTGAGACAGAAAAGTACTGATGCCAGTCAGAGTAGACATTACTGGGCTAGATGGACCAAGAGTTTGACTTAGTATAAGCCTTCTTGATCTATGTTAATTCAAGTTTTTGATAAGTTGAATATGTTCAGATTTGGTTAGTATGTCTTTGATACAGAGCTTGTTAATCAATCAAGAACCCTTTTAAAAAATCAGTTGCTCAGTGGCAGTGAGTATGTGTGCTTGTGAAATGCCACACTGCTGTCATTCATCTCACTCATCACAACTCTTAACAGCCTGCAGTGAGTATATTAGGGGGTATTATGAAGCAAAAATGAATACAGCTATCTTCTTACAGCCATCCTCTTTGGACCAGTTCCATTGTAACATTTTGCATTTAGAGCTATTCTAGACTTGTTACATATATTAATAGAGTGACATGGTTTCCACTTCCCCATTGCTAGATTCCAAAGCTTTCATAACATTTGAATCATGGAGTCATGTGCAGTGGGTGGTAGCTCAGTGGTTAGAGCAAATGTGTCACATGTACAAGGTCACAGGTTATATTCCCCATCTTTCCTTCTAAAGGAATCATTGGACAGCTGCTGACAATACTGGCTAGATAAGTATAAGTATGTATAAGAATCATGTAATGTGTATTGGGTGGGTAGGGATGGGTCAGCAAACATATGCATTTCACTGTTGTAATCCAACCCCATCATTCTCTTCAAGAAAAGATGCTCAGAGAACATAATTTGCCACCTGCTCAGACAGCACCATTTCCCACCAGAGGAGTGAGTATCTGAAGGGTTGTCATGCAGATGATTGAGCAGACTTGTTCTCTGTAGAGGGCAGGACTAAAACCAATGGGCAGAAATTGCAGGGAAGCAGAGTTCAGCTGAATATTAGGAAAAAAGCTTTCTAATGGTAACAGCCATTCAACAGTAGAACAGATTGTCTCAGGAGTGATGGAAGTATTTAAGCAGAAAGTGGATAACCATCTGTCAGGGATGCTGTAGTTGCATCCTCTGCTGCACCTCCTGCATTGATGGGGGGTTGGATGATGTATCTTCCAAATTTATGATTCTATGAAAAGTCGGATGGGCTTTTCCTATCATCTCAGGAGCCTTGCTTTCTATGATGCACAATCCTTCTTCTACAAAAGTGAACTTTTCCCCTTGGAACTGGGAGAGAGGGCAGCAAGTGGAGAAGGCCTGGAGGGGTGCAAGCAGAATGAAGGTGTGCTTTGATTCTCTTCACAGAATGTTATCAGGCATGCTCCCATAGTCAAGCATCCCTGCCTAAAATGCTTATCCCACCCCGAGCTGTCCCCATGTTATGTCCTCCATATCCAAGCTGATGATGCTGTCATAGGTTGTGTACCCACATAAACCCCAATGATCCTTTAAGAGTCCCCAGAGCCTGCCACAGGGAAATATGCAACCACTCCACTTTCATAATCAGGACTTAGTGTGCCTAAGTTGACAGCAAGGAGGAGGTAAATAACTGCTTAAGGATTTGCTTCTCATTCCTTTGAAAAAGAGATGTTGGAGAGGTGAGGAGTTACACCCCTGCCTCATTGAAGGTGAGAGCTTGTAGTGTGATTCTAATATCTTCTCACTCCTTTTCTATTTCTTATTCTGAAGGTCACTGCTGGACCTTTAATTGAGATGATATATTAATGGCTGAAATATCCTTCATTTTTTTCAGTAGATTTTCCAGAGCCCATTGTTATTAATGTGTCAACAGGTCTTCTTTTTTTCTCCAGCTCCAGATGGTGACACAAGGCACTTCTTGCCTTAAAATTAGGTTGCTCATAAAATAATAATAATAAAAACTTTGAGTAGCACCACTACTTCAAAAAAGTCAGCACCTTTCTTCCAATGTTGTTAATAAGCTGACAACCAAATAATGAGAATTTGGGTTTTTGGAGGGGGGGGATGACTTGATTTATGTTATCAGAATAAAGGACACATCATGGAATACTTCCCCCCATCTTCTTCATACATTAAACAATTTTGGACTCATCTCACCATTGCCTATACACAATATAGCCAGTTTAAGGCAAGAGATGCTTAAGAAATTCAATTTCTGTGAATTCTGTTGCAAACTAACCAAGATCTGCACCTCCTAGACTGATGTGCAGATCAGAATATAATTATAATTTGGATTTTGTACTTCTCCAAATTTTGTATCACAGGTCTTAGCTAAAATGTGCCAAATGCATTAAATATACATGTTTTAGAATAAAACATATTTAGAATTATGTACATTAGGATACCATGTAGTATACCTTTAGAGTGCAGTTTGAATGCCCACCTTTTTGCCTAGACTTTGGTGGGGGATGGATGAACTGTTAATTTCAGTGTCTCTCTTTTTTCCAATCTTAAATTCAGCTCATGACATTTCTGCATCATTTGGCTTTAAAAAAACATCTTTGCATGAAAATTCACCAGCATTTTGTAATATATACATTTTAAGTACAATTTTGCATTTTTGCAAGCAGTTTCCCCTAATAAACTGCATATTTATGTTGTTTTTCACTAATATACTTTCCCTAACATACTCATTTTTGTACATACTTTTTTGGTTTGAAGATTGTACTGGACTTTTTTGTGGCCTCGCATCCTTCTATGTGTGTTCTATATTAACACACATAGACAAAACTGGGCATGTCACATGCAGCTTTAGAATGAAAATTGATTTTTTTTCTTGAAATGACAAAGAATTGTATTGCTTTTCTTTTTTAAATTGTATGAAGTGTCATGTATAGTGTAATATTCTCAGCTAGACATAGCAATTGAATTAGGGGAGGGATGGGATTTGTGGTTAAATGTTATTTACATTTGGTTTGACTTACCTGGTTAATTCTCTCTCATATACTCTGTACAGCATATTGATGTATTATTCCTTTCTACTTGCACTATTATCTGATACTGGAAGTTGTACTTGTTTCATTAATGAATTATATAAAAAAAGAAAAAAACTAATGCAAAATTTGGAGAAGTGCATATTTTTAAGGAGTGGTGAATTTAGGCTCTTTCATTCTTTTAGACAGTGTGAATTAACTAGGTTAATATTAAAATGTGAACTAAATGGAATTTCCTTGTCATCCCTAACCACCTGATTTATTGCTGAGATTATATTTGAGTTATAAAATGTGGTACCTGATTTCAGTTTTGCTATTTTAATGCTTTCATGGATTTATAATGTAATCAACCATGAGAGCATATACAATAAAGGGTGGGGTAGAACTTCAATCAATAAAAATATATTTCAATACATTTTTTTTAAAAAATAGCAGACTATTATGGAAATAGAACAAAATGGATTTCTGAATGATTCATTCATGACAGGAAATTGAGATAGACCAGAAATATTTATTTGTTTATTATTTGATTTATATCTCACCCTTCCTCCCAGCAGGAGCCCAGATGGACACTGCTCTGTCCATCTTTAGTCCTGGTACATCTGGATGCTATCATCTCTCTTCTATTTTTGGTAGCCTGGAGTTTCAGCCAGGCTGTAACTCTGAGTGTCTTTATAGTCTAGGGTCTTGATCTTGGTGGAGAGATGACTAGGTAAAATTACTGCTTATTTTGATCTTTCTCTGGCCATATCAAGAAGCCACATCACAGACTCCCATGTAGTCTACCATTTCTAATCCCATCTTGATCAGGGATGGGGGAACCAGTGGCCCTTTAGACATTGTTGGACTCTTAACACCCATCAGCCCCAGCCAGCATGGCCAATAGTCAGGGATCATGGGAGGTGTAGTCCAACAACATCTTAAGGACGCCAGGTCCCAAGACCACACTACAATGGCTCCAGTGCCATTCAGGTAATGTCAGGCAGAACAGATGCTGTGCCAGTTTTGTTACAATAGACTAACACAGCTTCTTATTTCTTTTTAGATAAGCCTACCTTTGTTGCAAATCCAAGTAAATTCCTCAGGGCCACCATAAAATTCACTGTAGATGGAATACTCGATCAAAGCTTGGGATAAAATGGTGGTAGCTTCTTGTTTTAAGTGTAACCTTCCCATTTGAGGCAGAAAATATCTGCAAATGAACCACACTGCTGTATTGTCATAGCATTAGCACAATGGCAAGCCAAGAGATATGTGTCATGATGTCAATGAACCTGTCTGCCTCAGAACAGTGTCCCTTGTACTCCTATCCATCATGTAAATGTCTTGCAGAAAAAATCTCCTGGATTCTTGTTGTGTACTTGCTGCCACTGCTGTGGGAAGTAATGGCCTGAAATCATTCACACTATTAGTTTTAATGGATTAGAACTGTGCCATTTAAGGAAAGGTACAGGTGTGAGTTTGCTTGCAGAGTACACCTCTGCCTAAATGCCATTGGCTGATGTTACTGTGAGAGTAAAAATTAAAAGAAAACAAAAAAGACATTTTCTCTATCACCTTGAGGAACAATAATGATGCATTTTCGAAGTGTCCCCACTGGAGGTCAGTGGAACATTGTTTACCATTGTTTGCTAGAAGAACAAAGGAATTGCAAAACTGACATTTCAAGGGTGAATGTATATCTTTTTCAGAGTCTTTGTTATTGTACATCTACAGATAATTCTGTAAATTGTCCATAATGCCTAGTTTTAATGGTCACCATTCCATTCTTTATGGCACATTAAATCAGTGTTTGTTTTATTGGCATAATTGCTTATTTAGCAGCACAGAACTGGGGAAAAGGTGCCTTACTGTATTCTTTAGGTACTTGGGATATAACTTAATAATACAAAGTACAGTGGCATTATCTAAAATAATTCCCTAAAGTCAACAAATGCTCCTGCCCTCTGTCTTTGGTAATGTCCTTCCACCTTTTAAGACAGGTGCTCCAGCAAGAATGCCTCTCATGATTAAATCAACAGTAGCAGTGTTCTTGAAAATGATGCTAAGCATTTGATGTAACTAGCATTGCAATACTTAGTGGCTACAGACAGGGTGTTGATGTTTATAATAGGAGTTAAAGAGTTTGGGATGTAATTAATGGAAAAAAAGAAATCTGCTGATGCGAGTAGCATCAGATAGTACAGATGGTGGTACCAGATAGGGATGGAAAGATCTATCAGTTTTGGTTCTCTCAGTTTCTCATTTTTTTCCAATCTTAAATTCAGTTCTCCACATTTTGGAAGCAATTTGTGTTTTTTTTTTAAAAAAAATCCTCATGAAAAGTCGCCAGCATTCTAGTGCAAATTTGTCCTAATAAACATATGTTGTAGGCAGTTTTGACTCATGTACACATTTTGCAAGCAATTTCTCATCACACAATGCATTTTTGTATGCTATTTTTATTCTTATATTCATTTTTATGAATACTTTCCCTTAACATATGCATTTTTGTGAACATTGGTTGGCTGGCGAACTGCATTCTAAAATTTGAATGTTTGAACTTTGAAGGATGGCTGTATTTCGGTTCTCATATTGATTTGGAAAGTGCGGATAGGCCTGAAATGTGAACTGAATCAAATTTCTCATCCATCCTTAGTACCATTATCATGATCTATTTGATATCATAATGGTTTGATACCATTTGATATCATAATCATTGAAGAACAACGTATCAAAAACAAGCTAAAACTAAAACTGGAGAAGGCAAAAAACCTGACACTGACCTCTCAGAGGTCACTTAGCATACCAGGCTCTTGTAAGTTAAGTAAGACAATTTGTGGCATTGGGATGTTACATTGCACAGGCTGAAGGTTTCAGTATTTCACTCTAGACCAGAGCTTGGAAGATTACTTTTAAATGTAATAAATTACAGTTACAATTACATGGCCCAAAAAAGTAGTAATCACCGTTACAATTACAATTGCTTTGAAAGTAACTGATTACTTTACTTTTTCTCAAAAGTTATCACTACAATTACATTTCAGTTACTTTATTTAAAAAAACGCCTACAAGGTGCTGGCCTTGGCTGCTGCACATCTAAGTAGCCTAAAACAACATTAAAAATAAACAAACACATACAGAGGTAGTAGAATCATTCTTTTCATCCATAAGATAGCAATGGTGGTCTCTCAGCTGGTAAGGGAGGTGGGGAGGGAGGCAGAGGCCACTACTCAGATCTTTGCACATCAAACCAAGTGCAACCCCCCCATCAGCCAGCAAGCATAATCTCTCTCATTTAACCACCTCCCGGACCCTGCCCTTCCACGAACTAAGGGACACTCACCCAAGCAAACATTTTTCCCTGGGATGCAAAAAGTTAAAATACTGCAAATGCAGCACAGTAGCAAGAGAGGGTGGTGGAGGCCACTTTGTGTGCCAAGTGCAAATGCAGTATGCACACACGCATGCACACACATTGTCATATTTCACCTCCACAGTTCTTTATCTCCATTCTGCTGCTGCCTCCTTCTCCTCCTTTATCCATGTTCTTGTCCTCCAGCTCCATTCTTCATCCACTCCATTCTTCTCCACCACCATCCATTGTTTTCTTCACTCCACCCCTCTCTTGCTCTCCACCTCCTTCCCTCGTCGCCTCCTACCCACCCACAGAGCATGAAAGAAGAGTGATGCTGCACAGAAGCCCAGTTTAACCAAATGATTTTCATCCACAAATCAGAGGAGCAGAAGACTTCCCCTGCTTCCCCCGCAAGTAATGCCCAAAAGTAATGCTGGAAACATTACAATTACTCCACAGAAGTAATATAATTTCTCCTAGTTCTATTACAATCAAAATGTAAAGGAATTACCCACTTGGTCCTCAAAAAGTAATGAATTACAAGTAATTCGTGATTTGTAACGAATTACTTCCAAGCTCTGCTCTAGGATGAGCAGGAGCAGCAGCTGTAAGGGTCTGGGAGAGCTGCTTCTGTCTGCAGCCTCTGAATAAGAATCAGTCCTGCTCTGTGTTCCCTTGGAGTCTTGGGAGGGAGGTGTTCTTGTGCTTTTTTCTGAAAAGCGCTGTCTGTCTGGAGAAAATGCCATATGGGGTAAAGAAGAAAGCCCTGACTGGAAGACACACACTACTCCTGCCACCCATTCTTGTTGCTGGGTGTTTGATCAACATGTACACATGCACCTCTGCTAAATCTTTGGTGTCATTTTATCTGTAGAGTAGCCAGATGTAAACCTTCACATTTTTGGTGTGGGGGCAGCTTCTCAAGGATGCGTCTCCATGACAGTCTAGTAACATCAGGAAGGAGAAGAAGGGCATCTGCTTTGAATGTAGAAGGTCCCAGGTTCAATCCCCAGCATCCCCAGGAAGAACTGGGATTGTCCTCTGAAATCCTGGAGAGCCACTGCCAGTCAGAGTCTACAATGTGAAGCAGCTCCCACACCCGTGGTAAGATATGATCTAGGCCAGTGGTTTCCAACCTGGGGACCAGGACCCCCAGGGGGGCCTCAAAGTAATCCAGAGGGGGCTGTGAACAGTAAAGAAATGAATTATTTATTAATTTTTTTAAAAAGTCTTCACTCCTTCTACACTGTCGGCTTTCCACTGCCGCTGCAGATGACATCTCTCCCTTGCTGCAAATGAAAGGGGAGGCCTTTTGCTGAAGCGCCAGAGCGTCTTTCAGGCGCACTAAGGGCAGGCATCTGCCTATAAAATACATGGCAGATGCCAAAGGAGGCTGAGGGTGGGGCTACCAGGAAGAAGAGGGGATTACTATCACTGATTCCCATCTCCTTGCACTGCTGCTACTGACAGTGCCCTTACTTAGAATGAGAGGAGAGGGCTTTTTGTGAAGCAAAAAGAAGCAAGGCTGCAAAGAAAGGCTGCTTTTCCTCTTCCTTCCTGGCAGCCAGCCTGCCTCCCTGGGGGGAGGGGGGTCACAAAAAATTTAAGCTTATAAAGGGGGTCCTGTGCTCATAAAGGTTGGGAACCACTGATCTAGGCCTCAGTAAACACTTCTTATCTTTTAATGCTCTGTCAAGATGTGAACAGAGGAAGAATAGAACTGTCTTGTTCCAAGTCATGATGACTAGCTTATGAAACAACAGATGTTTCAGGAGTGAGACACCTGGAATCAAAGCACTAGAGCAGAACCTTTGGGGAACTCCTTTCAGACCCAACAAACATGGTCAGTGGGCAGGGATGATGGCAGTTGGAGTTCAGCAACATCTGGAGGGTCAAAGGTTTTCCCCACTTGCACTGGAGAAGGGACTAGTGAGAAAGCTAAGCAAGGATCCCCTTCTGAATACAACAGCTGAAGAAATATGAATTTAGGATTTAGTGTGATTGAAAAATAAATGCATTAAAACAGAATAAGCATTCTGTTTCTTTTCTATGTGGTTAATAGACGCAAGTAGAAATTAATTAACTCCATTGATGTTAATGAGGTTACTTCAGGTTTCCTTCAACATTATGGTGAACAGAAGGTAGAAGTGTTCAGCAAATAGTCTGAAGGTTTTTCTTGTACATGAACAAGCACTGAATGCATATTTGGAAGGAATGAAAGCTATTGTTATTGCTATTATCTAACGCAGCTGTCTCTCATTTCTGCTACATAATTCTTGTCTAAACGTAATTCATGTCTCCTGCTTGTGAGCTTTTGGAGCTCAAATAACTTACTATTTTTCAACAAGTTGCTATTTATTTATTTAATTTAAATATTTCTAATCCACACTTGCGTAAAATTGCAACAAGGTAGTATACACTACGGATGGGGTTCGCTGCCTAGATCCAATCCACTTGTATTCCAATAGTCCATCATTCGATCCCAATCCACCTTTTTTTATTCCCACTTCCTTTGACACTTGCTAATTTGATCTGCTGGGGTTTTTTTTGTTGCGAAAAAAATAAAATTACATAATTTTTAATGTAAATGCTTATGTAAATTATGTGTTCCACATGCTTTATTGTTTCCTATATATCACACACACTATTACGAATGCATCAACTTAGAGGAAATTACAAAGATAATTACATAAAATCGGGGGGGATTAAAAAATCTGTGCTGATTATAGCCATTGCCCACCGCAAAAAAATCTGTGCTGATTACAGTTACAGCCCGCCGCAAGAAATCAGTGCCAGTCCAAAAAGATAGCAGACTGTCGAATTTAGACAGATCAGGTACTAAATCTGATTTAGCGGATATTCTCCCCCACCCCTAGTATACACCATACAAAATTTACAGCAATAATAAAACATCCATAAATACTGGTTGATTAAAGAAAATTCACATTTCAAAGGCCTGTTTAAATAACATTGCTTTTAGGCAATGTCTAAAAGAAGGCAGGGAAGATTCCTGCCTAGTCTCTACTGGCAGGGAGTTCCACAAGGCAGGACCTGCTACACTAAAGGCTCAGACCCTAGTAAAGGCAGACTGAACTTCAGGGATGTGGTGAACCACAAGGAATGCACCATCAGAAGATTTCCGTGATCAAGGTGGAGCATAAGGGATCAGACTGCCCTTAAGGTACCCTGGGCCCAAGTTGTTTGGGGCTTTGTGAATTAATATAAGAACCTTGAACCTGGCCTGGTAGCAAATTGGCAACCAGCACAGCTCTCCCAGCAGTGGAGTAACATGTTGCCACTCAGTGCCATCACTACGGGGGTGCGGGGTGTGTGGACCGCACCGGGTGACACCATCAGAGGGGGTGACACCCAGAGCCACCCCTAGGCACTGGGAAGCAGGGCAGTTGCTGCAGAGTGGTTTTTTCCCCCATCCTGCCTGGCCTGCCCGCTCATCAGCTGTGAATTTTAGGCAGGAGGTTTGAATCCCCTTCCTGCTCTTGGGCTGCGTGCCTGAGTGGCTTCCCAGGCAGGATGGGGGGAAAGCCGCTGTGCAGCAACGGCCCCTCTTTCCGGTGCCTAGGGGCGGCTCTGGGTGTCACCCCCTCTGATAAGGCTTGGAAAACCTCCTCTGTTAAGACTTGGAAGAGGAGAAAGCAACAAGTCTTAAGCTGAGGCGAAGGAGAGCACGCCACCGCCACTGCTGTTGCGACGGCTCCAGCTTCTCCCAGCCAGCATTAGGCGCTGTTGTTGGGGGCGGTGCTGGTACCTCCCGGGGGGCATTTCTCCCTGTGCCAGATGGTAGGTGGGGTAGTGGTTGTTTCCGCTGCTGGCAGCTCGAGAAGCGGCTCCCCGCAGCTGCCTTTGAAAGAGCCGCTTTCGCCTCTGATCTTCCTGGCTTGTCTCCGGCTGAACAGCACGACGAGGCGAAAGGGAGCTGCACGCGTGTTACAGGTGCGCATCGCTGGTGGGGCTGGTAAGGGATTGGAGGCATTCAAAGCAGCCCTGCCAGGTGGCACTGGAAGGCGGCTTGAGGTAGGGAGAGTCAAAGGGCTCTCGTCCTGTCTCTCTCCTCCGCCCGCTGCATTTTTAAGAGCTTCCTGTTGCTGGAGAAAGCTGAACTTTCTCACAGTCTGCTCCCTTGTTTTCTGTTTAGACTCTCCCCTCCATCCCCATTTGAGGAAAACCAGCTGAGCTTAGCGATTAGAACCTTTCCCAATACCAGAGATCAGCCCAGGAAGAAACAGGGACAGTGCTTCTGTCCATCTGCAGAGTGTTTTCCCTCCCCCACTTCACTGACTGTGATGCAATTCCCAGAGCCAGCCGGCTTTCCAATTCGGAGTGGGAAGCCAAGCCTAGGCAACTTCCAGACAACGGGGAAACCTGATATTCACTGAACGTTCTTTTCAGATGCTAAATATTGCAGTGGCCTGTGTGTTGTATAATAATAGCAAAGATTAATAGGCAAACATTGTAGTGTGTTACAATACAGGTATGCCCTGGGGCCTGGGAGAAAAGTATGGTGACTTTGTGAAGACAAATTACCATGTGAAATTGTAAATGATAAAAGCCTCACACAAGCAATAGGATGATGTTGTCAGTGACTGAACATGGCATTTCATTTACACAAATATATAGACTTGGATCACTTTCATGCCATACATTTATTCCACTGTTATTTCACTTTTAAACAGCAGGGCCGCTGCCAATGGGTGGTCAGGTTGGGCCCTAGCTGAGGGCTCCCTGAAGGGCCCCTCCTTAGGGTGTGGGGGTAGCGCTCCCCTTCCGTGACCCTCAGCAGGGTCAACTCCTGACCCTGCCACACATAGCAGAGACGGAACTCTCAGGGGGCCCCCAGACTGTGTGGGCCCACAGTGCCCGCCTGCTCCACCTACATCTCCTCCCTTTTAGTGAATGCCTCATGCGCTCTGTGCACAGCTGCCATCAACCAAACTGGCAGCAGAGGCTTCTCTAAGGGGCTGATGCCCCTACTGCCATATTAATTGATGGCAGGCATTTGCATGCATGCTACGCTGCATGCATGCATGCCATCAACAAAGATCTTAGTTGATGGCAGCAACCTGTGCAGGGCATTCACAAAAAGAGAAGAGGTAGGTGGAGCAGTCCCACATGGTCTGTAGGAGGGGGCTGGGAGTGGGGCCCCCAGGGCAGGCTGGTGCCCAAGGGCCCAGTCATTCCTGGTGCCAGCCCTGTTAAATAGTCATGACTTCCCTCAAAGAATCCTGGGAAGGGTAGTTGGGGGAGGGAGCTGAGAGTTAGGAAACCTCTATTCCCCTCACAGAGGTTCAATTCTCAGAGTGGTTTAACAATCAATCTCTCTTTCCAGGGAACTGGAGAACTGCAGGTCTCTGAAGGTAATTGGATTCTCCTAACAATTCTCAGCACCCTTCATAAACTACACTTCCCAGGATTCTTTGAGGGAAGCCATGACTGTTTCAAGTGGTATAAATGCATGGTGCGCATGTGACCTTACACAACCCTTTAACAATACTGAATAACAATGGGACAAGCAAAAGGTTATATGAAGGTAGGGCCTGTATAGTAATTTTTTTAAAAATAATGTTTTTATTGGTTTTGGGTAGAACAGAATACAAAACAAGAAAATACAAAAAACATTACTAAGGATTCTGTATGGTCTGGTATGGGAGGAGGTCTGTGGGGGTGACACCATGAGTTACCGCACTGGGTGACACCATGTTGACGTGTGTGCGTTGTTGCGTGAAACAGCATACATTACGTTGGAGTTAAGTTGATTAAGAAACTTCTTCAGAGCGTTAGATCATGTTAAGAGTCTTTATTAAGACATTACGGCCAAAGGCTTAAGAGTAAATACATGTAGAGTTTCGTCAGTCACCCCCCTTCTGGTACATCTCTCTCCATAGATAAACACAAAAGACAGCCTCTCAGCTCAGAGGCAATACACAGAAGACACAGCTTAACACAGATAGCTGCTAGAACTTTTCCCAGTCTATCGTGATGGTTACCATAGCAACGGCCTTGGCAGTCCGTTCCCAGACTGGGCAAAGACATAACCTCCCTAGTTACAGTTTTTCAGACTTGATGGAAAACAGACTCAGTGACAGTGCGGTTCAATGGTCAACAATCCCCCCTTTTTCCCATCATGTCTGTAACTCATTACAACAATAACAATAATACATTTCTACAATACACCTTGCAATACAGTTCCAAATTACATCTCAGTACATTACAGTACATTTCAGAACATCTCTGTATATTTAGCTAGAACTTTATTCAATCAACTTTCAACTCATTCCAAGCCTTGTCACCAGTTTGCCAAATTTCTCCTCACACAAAGGCTTGGTCATTATGTCAGCCACCATGTTGTTAGTGTCACAAAATGTTAGGTTAACAAACCCCTGCTGCACACAATCCCTTACGTGAAAGTATCTGACACTAATATGTTTTGTTCTTTTGATATGAGCTTCTGATGTGGCTATCTTGATGCAGGTCTGATTGTCTTCATATACAGTAATCGGAAATTGCATATCAATGCCTATCTCCTGCATGAGCATTGCGAACCATTGTAGCTCATTACAGGCCTGTGATAGAGCCACATACTCTGCTTCTGCACTTGAGGTTGCCACCACATTTTGTTTCTTGCTGCTCCAGTCAATGCATGACCCGTGCCACATCACAACTATGCCAGAGGTTGACTTACGACTGCTCAGTTCCCCTGCATGATCTGCATCCACAAAACATTCAAGACCTCCTGTCTTTGCTCCTGACAAAATCAGACTCTTTGTCTTTGTGCCTTTCAGATAACGCACTATCCTTTTAATCCCTTGCCAGTCAGCCTCTGAAGGATGCTCTACCTTCCGGCTTAAAATGTTGACTGCATTACATATGTCTGGGCGAGACACCTTCACCAAATATTGCAATTTCCCTATTATGCGCCTGTACTTCTCAGGTTCTGTACAGGGCGTCTCCTGCACATTCTGTTGGAAAGCCACAACCATTGGAGTCTTCACAACATTGCATTCTGTCATGTTGCATTCTTCTATGATCTGATTTATTTTACTTTCCTGACTCAATGTTATGCTTCCGTCTTCTGCACGCACAATATCCGTGCCTAAATAGTGTGTGACAGGCCCCAAATTCTTTGTGTCCACCTGCCTGCCCAGTTGCTCATTAAATTCTCGTTCCTCTTGCTGCTCATGATAAATATACATGATGTCATCAACATAAACTGCACAGAACGTGGTTTTCATCCCCTGTCTCTTTATATACACACATGGATCTGCCTTGCATCTTTGGAATCCCATTCCATGCAACACTCTGTCCAATTTCTCATTCCAGCAGCGTGCACTTTGCCGCAGTCCATATATTGATTTATGCAGTTTACACACGAACCCTTCCTTTGACACAGAACCCGGAGGCAGTTCCATATATATCTCCTCTCTTAAATCACCATGTAGGAATGCCGTCCCTATATCGTAGTGATTTACACTCATGTTCTGCATCGCTGCCAGCTTCAGCAACACACGAATGGACTCATGTTTCACAACCGGGGCGAAAACAGCATCATAATCTGTCCCATGCTGCTGGGTGAATCCCTTGGCAACCAAACGTGCCCTGTACCTCTGTACCTCCCCGGAACTTGCTTTCTTCTTCTTAAACACCCATCTGCAACCTATGGCCTTTTCCCCCATAGGTAAATTTACTAATGTCCACGTGCCATTCTGTTCCATGGCTTTCAATTCTTCCTGCATGGCCTGTTGACACTTATTTTTCTCTGCCTCAGGCATTAGCCTAATTTCATTAAATGAGGTTGGTTCCGCACATTCCACGTGCTTCATTTGAATGGTTAATGCCGACGGTGTCACAACAGCAGTCTGTTTACAGCCCTGACTGTCATTCTCTTTCCGCCCCATTAAACTCAAGGCATCAGCACACTTCACACCCATGGTCATTCTAAACAGCCCTTGTGTCATAAAACCCTGACAGACAACTTTGCCTCTTCTTTGCACAAAACATTTTCCTCTATCAAATGTTACACAATACCCAGAATTCACCAGTTTTTGAACTGATAAAATATTATGAGCCAATTCTGGAACAAACAAACATTCTGACATTATCCCAAGTTTATTAAATCTCACCAGTCCTCGGGCTTCCACCCTTTTCTGTGATCCATCTGCAAGTTGCACAAAATCCTGCACTTCTTCTGAAGCATAAAACAAACTTCTGTCTTTAATTAATATATGGCTCGCCCCGCTGTCGACAATCCAGTTAACAGGTCCTAAATCTTGAGACTTCTGTTTACAAACAAAGTTCACACTTCCCTGCTTCAAGCCTCCGTCCCTGGAGTTGCGCTTGACTGCACAGTCTTTTTGGAGATGCCCACGAGCCCCACAGGCATAACAAGACTTCAGCCTTTGATGCTTGTAATCCTGTTTGCTTTCGGCTGCCTCCTCCGGTTCGGCACTTTTCTCCTCCTTGCTTCTGACAGCTTCCATCAGCTCGGCTCTCTGCGCCTCCTGCCTCCGCTGCCATTCCTGGGACAAATCCTGCAACGCGTCCCACATCTGTTTAGCCGACGGCTCATCTCTCACACACATCAGTTGAGAATCCGATAGAGCCAAGATTATAAACGCCTGTGCCCTCTGATCTTTGCGCGTCCAGGCCGCCACCGGGGGTGGTCCATCTAAAATGTCCCATAAATCCTCTTTTATCAGCAAAGCCCGCATCCTCAGCTTCCAGCTGCCATAATTCTTTTCCGTCAATCTTTCCATTGGCAAGCCTCCCCCAGACAGGTTTACAGCCATGTTGCTCACCTCTGTCTGGTACAATCAATCAAGCTGCCCTCTCTGGAACTCCGTCTGCCGTTCAGACCAGCAACTTACTCCTGTGTAATGCGCTGTGGATCTGGGCCCGTAACCCTTGTTGACGTGTGTGCGTTGTTGCGTGAAACAGCATACATTACGTTGGAGTTAAGTTGATTAAGAAACTTCTTCAGAGCGTTAGATCATGTTAAGAGTCTTTATTAAGACATTACGGCCAAAGGCTTAAGAGTAAATACATGTAGAGTTTCTTCAGTCACTCCCCTTCTGGTACATCTCTCTCCAAAGGTAAACACAGAAGACAACCTCTCAGTTCAGAGGCAATACACAGAAGACACAGCTTAACACAGATAGCTGCTAGAACTTTTCCCAGTCTATCGCGATGGTTACCATAGCAACGGCCTTGGCAGTCCGTTCCCAGACTGGGCAAAGACATAACTCCCCCTAGTTACAGTTTTTCAGACTTGATGGAAAACAGACTCAGTGACAGTGCGGTTCAATGGTCAACACACCAACCCCAGTGACGCCACTGTTGCCACTCCAGTCACTTGCTCCAGTGAGCAGTCTGGTTACTGAGTTCAGTACTAGTTGTAGCTTCCAAACCTGAAACAACAGTAGTCCAATGTAATTTTTTTTCTTGCAGTAGCAACTGCGTCAGCACCTTGTCTAGCATTTTGCATACCCTACAATGCCCCAGACTTAGCATCATTCAGAGGCATTTTGTGGCCACTGCCAAGAAAAAAAAGAGGTGGAAAATATTGAAAGAAATTTCTTTAGGCTGCCCTTCTTTTTATAGGATGGTGACAGAAAGAGAAATATCAATAATATGTCTGAGAAATTTTTGCTCATCTCTGGAGTATCCTTCCAGCACCCAATGACTGCTTCTAAAATCATTCTGGGTGCACAATTTATCACTAGTGTGTGAATAAAGGGAGTAATACTGACGTGCTGGCTGAAGTAAAATACTGCAGCCATTTCTTCTTTTGTCTAAGCTGATCCAGTTTCTGGCTTCTTACATGTAGATAGAAAATGTATAAAACAGCTCTAAGAAGGGCATCCCAGAGAGTAGACACGTTCACTTGAAGATTAGGTGTTAGCAGTGTCTGGAAAAGATACTCGAGCAGGGAGGCTGTAGTATCTTTTTTCCTTTGGTAGCACTCATAGCTCCCTTTTCATTTTCTGGGGCTGAACCCCAGGACTGAAAACTCTTCCCCAACTTCAGCCATGCTCAAATTTAGACGTGTTGAAGATGGTTCTGCGTGGGTGGTACAGTATTAATTTAAGTTTAGTGCTGTAGATGGGGACAAAGATGGCTTGGGACAGATGAAGAGGTAGGATTGTTAGCATATTGAGGATCTGAAATATGAGCCTACATTTTGCAGTTCCCATTAATACCCATGTTCTGAGTTGTTTTTACACTCATTTTCTTCCCGTATAGAGGAGCCAGCATAAACTGCAAAAAACCCAGGAATTTGGGAAGTGTCACCTACATTTGGAATCTAATCTGCAGAGGACATCAGCTAAAAATTCTGTTCTGATCTGACATGCAAACACTTAGAATATTTACCCTACCACGACTCCTTGGCAAACCTGATCCTTGGGAATTGGATGGGCATTATAAGGAATGTATAACCAGACAGTTATGACTCTAGGTAAAATTTAAAATTATCCACTAGCCAGGTTGGCAAACAGCACTTCTGCTCTCTGCTTTCAGAGGGGGTGGGGAAAATAATGCACAAAACTATAAACAGAGTAACTCTTCATTATGATCAATGGATAATTTTGGGACACTTTTGTAACAAATTCATCCTGATTAAATCCGGGAACCTATCTGCAATCCTGAACCACGGCATTTAGATCACTGCATTAAAATAATGAAATCCTGTCCTGGATTTTCCTGATCTGGAATACGCCAGTCTCAAGAAACACTCACATAACCACTGTGAATATTCTGTTTCTTAAAAGACCTTGGCACATGCTTTAATGTCTCCCACTAAATAAATGGAACTGATATACTCACCCCATTGAATATTCGTGTCTTTTCAACAATGGCACCGTTGTGATTCTCATGCTGTTGCTTCTTTCTGGCACTATTTTTCTTTTTCTTCTCTGTCCTTCGTATCCTTAGCCTCATTTGGCCTCACTTCTGTTTAATCTGATGGACTGTGGTGATTTTTTCTTTACAGGTGTCTTTGGTGTCTTCACATCAGTTCTAGCACTCTGATATCATTGACAAAATAACATGTGGTCACCAATCATATGAAAGGGCACTGAGGGCAAGGGAGTCTAAGGCCAGTGGGGTAAAAGATGCAGAAGAAGAGTGTGTGGAAGAAGCATGAGACTGGGCAACAAAAAGACACCAAAGGAAATTGTTTAAAGAGATTTAATGCAGACATAGAGGTTCAGGGAGAGTAAAAAAATTGCTGCAAGTGAAAGGCACTATTCACCATTCATGAAAATAAAGACATAATTAGGTAAGTAATTTTGGCTCACTGTGGCTATGTTGTACCCGCAGTTCTTCAAATCATGCCCACAAAGCCTACACGGTGTCCTGTATGCAGAAGTTATTATAAATTCCTTAGAGGCATCACTGTTAGGAGAAAGTATTGTTTGCTTAATAACACAGCTCAGCCAGCCACTTTGTCGATGGACTCATACATGATATATTCCCTTCAAATGATCAAGCACACAGCAGAATTCTTTCTTCTTCTTTTTGCTATAGTTTTAAGAGCATTCTGTGCACATTTATGCCAGCCCATCAGCAGGTTTCAGTGAGAGAACACACAATTGCATTTAACTGATCATTTCTACAGAGAAGAATTTTAAATGGACTTTTTAATTTGTATCTTTCTTTGACTGCTTTTTAAGTTTTAGCATTCTATCAAAAGGCATTCTTTTTCTTTCAGTTGAACTCTTTTTCTTTCTCACATTCTGTTTAAAATGATCTTCTTGTCTACAGCTACTTCTGTATGAGGGGGGGAAATGATACAAAGTAGGTTCAGATTTGGTGTGCTTAATCTTTAGTACTGTGAAATCACTCACAGTTTTGCAATTAGATGCTAAATGGGTACGAAGGTCATTTTGTACAGATGTCATGAAAAGCCCAGTTCATTCTTAAAGCACTTTTAAATACACAATTATTCATGGGCTTCAGGAAATATATATATAACATTTAGTTGGAACTTTGCTTGAGCCAAATTACTTATGCTAAGTGGGGTTTCTTTGGTATTCATTAACTCCAAAACAAGATCCATGTAAACCCAATAAAACTCAAGGAAGGTAAAGCAGTGTTACAATTGATGAATGCTGTGAAAGCCAGGAATTGGACTCTATGACTGGTGCAACAGCATTGTCTTATATTAGTAGTTGTCCTCAGTCCTTGACATGACTAGCGTGCTGTCCAGGGCCACATCTCAGTCTTGGGTAGGAATAATGAGGAATGATGACCCTTTCCAGCCTCATAGACATTGCATACGAAAATGTGCTGGCCAAGCCTGGGGTGATTGTTTCTCGTAGTACTGCAGAGTTGAGTGGCAAAGATCCTCTCCCTATCAGGAGTTTCTCACTCAGTTAAGTGAGAGTATAAAATTTGACTCCTCCACTGAAGTGAATGGAAGAATCCACAGGTCTTCCATGCGCACTGCACACTGAAGTCAATAAAGGGCTTCAGATCAGGATATTTTGCACTCGCATCCTATTGATTTCAGTTGAACCAAAGCAGTTGGATGCCAAGAGAT
Source organism: Rhineura floridana (assembly GCF_030035675.1). NCBI lineage: Eukaryota > Metazoa > Chordata > Lepidosauria > Squamata > Rhineuridae > Rhineura > Rhineura floridana. The sequence continues at coordinate 60,502,558 of NC_084485.1, forward strand.
GCTGCTTGTGGTGGTGGGGTGAGTGGGGGAGAGAGAAGGGAGGAGATATATTAAACACCTCTAAACAGCTACATCTGTTGACATACCCCCATTCTCCTGCTAGCCTCCAGTTGCCATTAACCATCAGGCAAGCTAGTCCAGGAGCTGAGAGAGGCTGTGTTTAAGGACTCTGCAGCTGCTGCAATTGTCCAACTCTCAGTAGTAGAACAATAATGCATTGGCTGATCTGAGGAGGTGGGCTGACACCAAAGGGAAGACACCAAAGGAGATCTTCCCTTTGGGTTCAGCACTTTGGGGTTGGAATGAGGGTGAGGGCACTGTGATGCGTCCTTCCCTGGCTCTCCCTGTCAGGTTCCTACCTGCTCGTGGTTACTGCCTGCCTCTAGGCACCACCAGGGACTCCACCAGTCCGGACCGCACTCTCTTATGGTTTACCTATCCGCTCTAGCACAGATCTCAACAGATCCCCCTGCTAGGCAACCACCAGTAACGTCCCAATACTAGTATTCCCAGAGACTCTGAATACTGGTATTGTTATTCTCTTCACCGCTGCCACCATTTGTTACAGTTCCCCTTCAGCCTTGGTCATTACCTTACCCTCCCTTCTGGTCTGTGAAACCCCAGCCAAGGATCAGGCCTTTGGTAAACCAAATTAAGTATTTATTAAAGATAACAAAGCTAACAAGATTAACAAGATTTCTTCTTAAGGCACATAAGCATATGGTTTTACTCAATACTAATCTGAACAATGATCTTGGCAGAAAGATTGAAAATAATATTGCAACAATTTATTCAGGAAGATCAATCAGGGTTTTTACCTAAAAGACAATTACGTGACAACGTCAGGAATGTCTTGAATGTGTTGGAATATTTAGAACAACGAAATGATAAACAAGCAGCTTTGATTTTTTTAGATGCTGAAAAAGCATTTGATAATTTGAATTGGAAATTTATGTTTCAGGTTTTGGAGCAAATGGATTTTGGAGACAATTTTATAAAACGGATTAGATCGATTTATACATCTCAGAAGGCCCAGATAATTGTTAACGGAGATTTAACAGATTCATGTGAAATACAAAAGGGTACAAGACAGGGATGTCCATTATCTCCCCTTTTATTTATTCTGGTCTTAGAAGTGCTGCTTAGAGATATAAGGCAAGATAAAAGGATTTCGGGATTAAAGATAAAAAAAGAAGAATATAAATTGAGAGCATTTGCTGATGATTTGATAATTGTACTAGAAAACCCTTTGGAAGGAATTCATATATTGATGGACAAATTAAAAGAATTTGGACCGTTAGCAGGATTTAAGATCAACAATCAAAAAACAAAGATGTTGGTGAAAAATTTAACTTTAAGGGAACAGAAAGAGTTAATGGACAAGACAGATTTTACAATAGAAAAAAAGTTGAAATATTTAGGTATCATTATGACAAATAAAAACTCAAAGTTGTTTCATAATAATTATGAAAAATTATGGACAGAGATTAAGAAAGACTTGCTAAGATGGGATAAACTACAACTGTCATTAATGGGTAGAATATCTGTGATAAAAATGAATGTATTACCGAGAATGATGTTTTTGTTTCAAACAATACCTGTAATATCCTCTGATTTACCTTTCAAACAATGGCAAAAAGATATCTCTAAATTTGTATGGCAAGGAAAAAAACCAAGAGTTAAATTTAAACTACTACAAGATGCCAAAGAAAGAGGAGGACTGGGATTACCAAATCTGAGACTTTATTTTGCTGCCTGCTGTTTAGTCTGGATAAAGGAATGGATTTTATTGAGGAATAAAAGACTATTGGATTTGGAGGGCCATAATTTGAAGTGGGGATGGCATGGATATCTATGGTATGACAAAGTAAAAGTAAATGTAGACTTTAACAATCATTTTATAAGACGTCCTCTGTTGAAAATATGGAATAGATACAAACCAAGGTTTTATTCGAAAATACCATTATGTGTCTCAAGTCAAGAAGCGTTTTATAGAAGAGAAATGACTGGAAAAGAGAAATGGTTAACTTATCAAGAACTATTAGAAAATGTACATGGAGAATATACAATGAAAGAGAGAGAACAACTGACAAAGGAAGGATATAGTTTTCAATGGTTTGCCTATTTACAATTGTTAGAAAGATATAAAATGGACAAGAAAATGTATGGGTTTGAAATAAGTAAATCTGATTTTGAAATAGGATTGTGTACAAATGATGAAAATATAATTGCGAAAATGTATAAACTCTTATTGAAAATGGATATGGAGGAAGAACAAGTAAAAGAGTGTATGCTAAAGTGGGCAAAAAATTTTGGTCATAACATACAAATGGATCAATGGGAAAATATGTGGAAAAAAGGTTTGAAATTTACACTATGCTATAATCTTAAAGAAAATTTTTATAAAATGATGTACCGTTGGTACATGACTCCAGAAAAGTTGTCAAAAATGTATAGTAATGTTTCTAATGTTTGTTGGAAATGTAAACAACAAGAAGGATCATTTTATCATATGTGGTGGTTATGTAAAAAGGCAAAATCATTTTGGGCACAGATAGGTAGGAAGATGCAAAAAATTCTAAAGATAAATATTCAGTCAAAGCCAGAATTTTTTTTATTGGGTTTTATGGATAAACAAATAGAAAAGAAATATGGAAGAATAATATTATATATGATTACGGCAGCAAGATTATTATATGCACAAAAGTGGAAAATGGAATCAATACCAACAATGGAAGAATGGCTATTGAAATTAATGGATTTAGTAGAAATGGACAAATTGACATGTTTACTTAGAGAAAAATCGACAGATACATTTCTTAAGGAATGGAAGCCTCTCTTAGACTTTTTGTTGAAAGATCAAAATAAAATGATGATACTGGGATTTGACGATTAATTAAGACAGCCTACGGAGAAAAGGGACTCTGTATGTATACATTAAGGGACAGGTTTGATGTATATTATATACTTATAGCTGATCTGCGACAAATCGGAAGTCAACTATTTTATTTTCATTTTTTGTTGATGTATTGTTATGTTTTTTTGACTTTTTTTGTTTGTCTTTTGAAAAATTTGAATAAAAATTATTAAAAAAAAAAAATACTAATCCGAACTCCACCTCCCTCCTTCTTCACGCTCTCCTGGTAAACAACTCTCTAAACCCCACCAAGCAATCCACTCTTTCTCTTCTCCCCCCAGATTCCACAATTCACCACCTCACATTCACCCAGATTTACCTGTCATCCTTTCATTTATACTGTCAGCCATTTTAAACATTCAGCCAATCATCAAGCATTCTATTGCCCATTCACTCCCCCTCCTCTTTCACTACTTACCATGTATACTCTAAACAACCAGCACTTACCATATATACACTAATATATAGGAACATCACATTTCCCCCCCCTTAAACAACTGCAGAGTATTATTCCTGTTCCAGGATTTATACGTTGCGTTAACAAATAAAAGTCTCTATGGGGAAAATGTCTTTCTTTGTTCCTCTGTCTGGTCACGTCACTGCAGTTCCAGCCACTTGCCTGGAAAGTCCATCAGCCAGTACATTGTCCTTGCCTTTGATGAACTGGAAGTCCACTTGATAGTCCTGTAGGGCCCAGGACCACCTCTGCAGCATAGTGTTATGGTTTTTCATAGTCTGCAACCATAACAAGGCCCGATGATCCGTAGTCACTGTGAATCTTCGTCCCCACACGTAGGGGCGCAACTTGTTCAGTCCCCACACGACCGCTAGGCACTCCTTCTGGACCGACGAATAGTTTTTCTCCCTCGGCGTCAGCTTGCGACTCAGATACGCCACTGGATGTCTGGTGCCTTCTCTCTCCTGCAGCAAGACGACTCCCAGCGCGAGGTCTGACGCATCTGTAGCCACGATGAATGGTTGCTCATAGTCTGGTGCTATTAATATGGGTCCTTGGCACAAGGCTTGCTTCAGCAGATCAAAAGCCTTCTGACATTCATCCGTCCATACCACACGCTCAGAACACTTCTTCTTGGTCAATTCATGCAAGGGGGTTGCTATTTCCCCAAAATTTCTCACAAACTTCCTATAAAAACCAGCCACACCCAGAAATGCCCTTACTTGTTTTTTGGTTAAGGGGATCGGCCACGCTTGTATTGCCTCCACCTTGCTCCATAAGGGGGTGATTTTCCCACTCCCCACCTTATGTCCTAAATAGATTACTTCCTTTAGTCCAAACTGGCATTTCTTAGCTTTTATTGTGAGGCCTGCTTTTCTTAAGGCCTCCAATACTGTTGTCAGGTGTTGGACATGCTCAGGCACCGACTTGCTAAAAATGGCCACGTCATCGATATAGGCCACTGCAAAATCTGACATGCCTCACAACACAGTATTGATTAGCCTCTGAAATGAACTTGGTGAGTTCCTTAGTCCCATGGGTAAGGTCACAAACTCATATAACCCATCTGGTGTACTGAAGGCAGTTTTGGCTCTGGATTGCTCGTCTAGTTCCATTTGCCAAAATCCTTTACAGAGATCTAGTGTAGAGATAATGGTTGCTGCCCCCAATAACTCTAACATAGCGTCTACCCTAGGCATAGGATACGCATCTGGGACAGTAATTTTATCGATTAGCCGATAATCAATGCAAAACCTTGTCGTTCCATCTTTTTTCGGAACCAGGACAATACTTGAGGCCCAGGGACTGATGGATTCCCTGATCACTCCTAATTCCAGCATCTCTTCCACCTCCTTTTTGATCTCATTCAAAACTTTCCCATTCACACGGTATGGAACAGATCTGATTGGGGCATGATCTCCAGTATCAATGGAATGTATAACTATACTGTTTCGGCCAGGTTTGTTGCTAAAGAGATTCCTATAGGTTTTCAAAACTCTCAGAATCTCCTCTTTTACTTCCTCCTTCACCTCCTCTGACCATTCCACTTGATCTACCCCTCCTTTGTCTTTGCTTTCCTGTACCAAATCTGGAAGTTCAGGCCCACTTCCCTCAGGGAATAAGGTAACTTGCAACACCTTTGCATCCCTGGTATGGTAAGGCTTTAACATATTTACATGAACCACTTTGCTTTTGTTTAATTGGTCTGTGGTGATTACATATGTCACTGTGTCAAGCCTTTCTCTGATGGTATATGGTCCTTCCCAGTTAGCCTGTAATTTGTCATGTTTCCTGGGTATGAACGCCATAACCATATCTCCCACATCATACACACGTTCTCTGGCTGTTCTGTCATACCAGTAACTTTGCTTCTCCTGTGCATGACTCAAATTCTCTTTCACCACTTCCATCATTTGTTTCACTGGTTCACATTCATCCTTTCTCTCAGCAGGCATCCACAGTCTATATAAAATCCCATTCTCACACACAACTTGATTCCTCAGTTTGTCAGTGAAAGGAATCTTTTGGGTCAGCGCTTGTTCCTTTATCTGCTTCAGACTTATATCTTTATGCAGCTCTTCCCTGAATTGATCTGCTTCTTCCCCAGAGACCACTTGATACAGTTTGTCTTCTTCAGCAGGCCTGCTAGTGGTTGCTATGGTGACCTGAGGCTGGTTAACAGATTCCACCCTGTTTGTTTCAGCCCCCCTTAATATGGCTTCTTTTTCTCTGCCAATTTGCTGTCTGGTCACTACATATATTTTCCCCTGTGCCCCCATAACATCTCTTCCCAGTATTACTGGTTCTTGTTGCTGGGCATTAATACCAACTTTATATTGGCCCTTTCGGCCTCTCCATTCCATTTTCGCTAGGGCCACAGGCAAACTCTCTGGTTGACCCCTCACTCCTTGGATAGTCACTGTTTCCTGAGGTAATATTACCTCAGATTTTATTAAATCTGGCCTCAGTAATGTCTGAGCAGCACCAGTATCAAGCAATGCCCAATAATTTGCCCCTTGTACTCTCACTTCCTCTCTCAGACTTGAATCAAGGTCTGTTACTTCTGTCCAGTTTATCTGGCAAAACTGAACCTTTTTCGCTGTTTCTAAAGCCTTGGGCTCTGTTTTCACTGCCCTTGTCTAAGCAGGATTACTACTGGGGTTGGCAACCTCACATTGAAAACGTAGGTGCCCTGGTCTACCACATTTGTAGCATAATTTCTCCTCACTTTTAGGGTACACAGATCCACTCTGGGGTGTCCTGTGCCCTTCAGATTTTAATGGAGGACTCACTCGCTGTGGTACCACATCCCTTCTGCCAGCACTATATGGTCTGGGTTTAAACTCTCTTGATGTTTTCCCCACCCAGCCAGTTCTATTGGAGGCGAAGTGATCCGCCATCTCTGCGGCCTCCTGCACAGATGTAGGGGAACCGTCTTTGACCAGGAGCCTTATTTCTGGTGGTAACTGATGGTATAATTGATCCAGTATCATGAGGCTTTTCACCTCTTCCACTGACTGAGCTTTGGCACTACTCATCCACTTTCCAAATATATCCATCAACTTTGCTCCCAGTTCCACAAAAGACCTCCCTGTCTGCATCTGGCAATTTCTGAAAAGCCTTCTAAAATAACCAGGCCCCAGTCTGAATCTTTTAAACACTGCTTCTTTGAATTCAGCATAGGTGACGGGCTTGTCTGAGGGGAAATATTGGTATACCTCAGCCAATTCCCCTTTAATCAGGTTTGATAAATACTGCATGTATTTATCTTCAGGTAGCCCCCACAACTGAGCTGCTTTTTCAAAGGTGCTGAGGTAAATTTGAGGATCTTGACCAGGCTCATAGACAGCAAAGTCCTTTGGAGTAATTTTTATTTTTGCTCCATCTCTCTCTTTCCTTGTCTCCTCAGAGTGAAATTTCTCTCTATCAAATTTTAACTTTTCTACTTGTAATTCAGCATCCAATGCTCGTTGCTTCTCCCTCTCCTCAAACCCCAATCTCATTCTCTCAATTTCCAACTCCCTCTGTTTTTCCTTCTCTGCACCTTCCATCCTCAATCTCTCAGCTTCCAACTCCCGCTGTTTATCTTTTTCCTCAGCCTCCATCCTCAATCTCTCAGCTTCCAACTCTCTCTGTTTTTCCTTCTCTGCACCTTCCATCCTCAACTTCTCTCTCAAGTACTCTATATAAGCGGGATTGCTTAAATATTCTTCTGGGGTCTCTTCTCTGACAGGTTGTTTTTGCTGGGCAGTTGCAAATCCTATAAGTGCTACCCTCAATTCATCTACCCCTTTACCCTCCTGAGGTAAATTGAATGTTATGCACTTCTCCACCAGCTCCTCTCTTTTCATTTTTATGTATTCAGCCATGGTGTTTGAGTTCGCTCACTCTTTGCCACACACTCTTTGCCAGTCACTCTCACAAGTAATCTTGTTTTGTTATTTCTGTTTGCCACACAACTATTAGGGATTGTCTAGTATTCGTATCTCACTGCTACAGCCAACACCTGTGACGTAGTCTCCTTTGTCACCACGTGTCTTTGGGACTCTCTTTGGTTCGTATCTGGATTCTCTGTTGTTCGTATCCCACCGCTACTGACACCACATGTGATGCGTCCTTCCCTGGCTCTCCCTGTCAGGTTCCTACCTGCTCGTGGTTACTGCCTGTCTCTAGGCACCACCAGGGACTCCACCAGTCCAGACCGCACTCTCTTATGGTTTACCTATCCGCTCTAGCACAGATCTCAACAGATCCCCCTGCTAGGCAACCACCAGTAATGTCCCAATACTAGTATTCCCAGAGACTCTGAATACTGGTATTGTTATTCTCTTCACCGCTGCCACCATTTGTTACAGTTCCCCTTCAGCCTTGGTCATTACCTTACCCTCCCTTCTGGTCTGTGAAACCCCAGCCAAGGATCAGGCCTTTGGTAAACCAAATTAAGTATTTATTAAAGATAACAAAGTTAACAAGATTAACAAGATTTCTTCTTAAGGCACATAAGCATATGGTTTTACTCAATACTAATCTGAACTCCACCCCCCTCCTTCTTCACTCTCTCCTGGCAAACAACTCTCTCAAACCCCACCAAGCAATCCACTCTTTCTCTTCTCCCCCCAGATTCCACAATTCACCACCTCACATTCACCCAGATTTACCTGTCATCCTTTCATTTATACTGTCAGCCATTTTTCACATTCAGCCAATCATCAAGCATTCTATTGCCCATTCACTCCCCCTCCTCTTTCACTACTTACCATGTATACTCTAAACAACCAGCACTTACCATATATACACTAATATATAGGAACATCACAGGCACCACCCCACTTTCTTCCCCCCTCTTCTTTTTCTGTGGGCAATATATGAGATTTATTCATTTAATGTATCATATGTTATACTTTTGGGGTGCCCAGTGTGAGAGAATGAGATAGTTTTTAACCTCTGGGTGTGAGACAGCAGCAGAGAAATGACTATTTATGCCTTAGGTGAGAGATAGAGTGGAATGTCTGTATAATGTAGTTATTTTCTTCTTCATCTGGAGGATGGGCATATTTATGACGGACTGTATGTGAGCTGTCTATTGCAGATTGATGCTTGTGTAGCCAGGTGATATGATAACTTGTGTGATGAACTTTTCTGGCACAGTGTTTGGTATACATACTATTTATTAGGGGGAGGATATTGGGGGATGGGCTATTTAAGTGATCAAGGGGAGGAGTATGCATGGTAAGAGGAGACGATGGAGGGTGATGATAGATTCTTGTGCTTGATACCCCCACCAATGGGATCCTGTCACTGGTGCTAATGGATGCTCTACCGCTGTCCCCAACAGTCTGGTGGTTCTGCTGTTGAATGGTCTGTTATAAAACCATGCAGATCTATTTGTTCATGGATGAATGGGTTGACCTGGAGTATATCACTGAGCAGTGGATGCAGAGCTTGAAAGTAGCTAGTTACAAGTAACGAATTACTTGTAATTCATTACTTTTTTGAGTAACGAGTGGGTAATTCCTTTACATTTTGATTGTAATAGGAGTAATTTTACTACTTTTGTGGAGTAATTGTAACGTTTCCAGAATTACTTTTGGGCATTACTTGGGGGGTGGCAGGGGAAATCTTCTGCTCCTCTGATTTGTGGATGAAAATCATGTGCCTCAAACTGGGCTTCTGTGCCGTGTCACTCTTCCCTCATGCTCTGTGGATGGGTAGGAGGTGACGAGGGAGGAGGTGGAGAATGAGACGGGGTGGAGTGGAGAAAACAATTATTTAAAAAAATGAATAGTGGTGGTGAAGAATGGAGGGGAAAAGGATCCGGAGGTCAAGAACATGGATAAAGGAGGGGAAGGAGGCAGCAGCAGAATGGAGAGAACTGTGGAGGTAAAGGATGACAACGTGTGTGTGTGCGTGCGTGAGAGAATGAATACTGTGTTCGCACTTGGCACACAAAGTGGCCTCCACCACCCTCTCTGGCTACTGTGTTGCATTTGCAGTATTTTAACTTTTTTGCATCTCAGGGGAAAATGTTTGCTTGAGTGAGTGTCCCTTAGTTGGTGGCAGGGCAGGGTCTGGGAGGTGGTTATGTGAGAGAGATTATGCTGGCTGGCTGAGTGAGGTTGCAAGATCTGAGTAGTGGCCTCAGCCTCCCTCACCACCTCCCTTACCAGTGGAGAGACCACCACTGCTATCTTATGGATAAAAAGAATTATTCTACTACCTCAGTATGTGTTTGTTTATTTTTAATGTTGTTTTAGGCTACTTAGATGTGCAGCAGCCAAAGCAGCACCTTGTAGGCATTTTTTTAACTAACTAAAATGTAATTGTAGTGATTACTTTGGAGGAAAAGTAAAGTAATCAGTTACTTTCAGAGCTATTGTAATTGTAACAGTAATTACTACTTTTCTGGGCCATGTAACTGTAACTGTAATTTATTATTTTTTAAAAGTAATCTTCCAAGCTCTGAGTGGATGAGGGAGCTGGGTGCACCAGTTTTGACCCAGCTCTTTCTGCCCAGGTACTCAGTGTGACATCAGCCCAGACTGAAGAGGTTTGGAAGGATGTGTTGCTGTGGTCCATAGGAATTCAATTCCTATCACCTGGAAACCTCTGTCTCTTGAAATGCAACTTGAAGACCTGCATCTGGTGTTAGGCCAAAGAGCCAGGTTAAGGATGCCATTGGTGTACTACCCATCCTGCTGCTCAATAGCCTCCCTGGTTGAGCTGGTCAAGGTTATCTCAGGTGTGGTGTTGGAAGAACCCAGAATATATTTATTTATTTATTGTATTTATGTACCGCCCCATAGCCGAAGCTCTCTGGGCAGTTTACAATAACTAAAAACATTAAAAATAAATATACAAATTTAAAAACACATATAGCACCAAGACAGGCTTTTAAGAGAAGTCAATTTCCTCTTCATTCACTGTTAGGAGTTTGAAGAAATGGTCCTAGCTTGAAGAGGGGAGAACTCTGGCTTCTCATGTTATTAGGTCTCTTTAAGGATATTGATCTTGGCACAGATCTTGAGGGCAGGACCCAGCTTGATATTCATGGCGCTCATGAGGTGCTCTTCCTTCAGTAGGAGCAAAGCCTGATGGTCAATCTCCTGAGAGCGAAACTCTCTTGGCAGACTTGCAGAGTTGCAATGAACTCATACACTTCCTCTACACTCCAGCAGCTGGGGTTGCTGGATAGGAATACAGTGTTGATGCCATGTAGGTCAGGGGCAGATTGAGTCACGCTGGAGCTGGCAAGATCTCATTCTCCATGACTACCCCTCACTGACAAGTGTCCTGGAGACATAGGGGACAATACTTCATCAGATCCTCTGCTAGAGTCTTCTTGGCCCCGGTGACGCTTGCCCTGTATCTTGGCTCGGGCAATCCCTGAGCTGCTGCTCCGAGGTCCACGCCGGCGCCAAGCATAATTTGCTTCCTAAAGCTCTTTCAGTTTTTTTTCTTTGCAGCCGAAGCTGGTGACTGCAGCCTACATTGTACCTCTTGGTACATGTTACAGAGCAGAACCTTTTGGAACCATGAAATTGATTGGCTGGACCGTATTTTCCACAGAATTCACATTTCAGTAGATTCCCTTTTTTGTCTTGCTCTGCTGCTATGCTTTCTCCTCCTAGGGAGTTGCTAGGCTGGTTCTCAGTTTGCCTAGAGGGAACTCCTCCTTGAAGGGGCTTTTCAAACTCTTTTAGAAGCTGAGAGCAGCCCACCGGGAAAGGCTCTGCCCCTTCATGGATGACAAAACCCTCTATGATGTGTGTAAGAATCTGAGGCTTGACAATGGCTTGTGGAGGTTTGGAGTCTCCCGTCTGGCATGACAACATGGCTAAGGTAGGCAAAGGAGCAGTTGTAGGAGTGATAGAGCTGGGGTCACTCGGGGGTGCATTTGGAGTGGCTCTGGGGAAGGACTCAGATTTCTCCCTGTTCCCTTCACCTCCAAGACCACCCTTCTCTTCTGTGGCTTTGGGACTCTTAGCCACAGGAGAAGACTTAGCAGGCAGGAGAGAAGGTGGTGCTCTGGACTCTTCCCTCTCCTCTTCAGATTCTGCCTTGCGCTTGACTGCCAAGGTCTGTGGCTTGCTAGGTAACTGGACATGCTGCATGTAGTATGCTGATGTTGGTGCCTGAGCCATGACTGCAGAGGAAGCAGTGCTGTTCACCTGTGTTGTGCCTTGGACTTGGGCCACATTGACCCTGGAAGTGAGCAGAGAATGGGCTTCTTGTAGAGGAGGAGAACAAGAAGAAAATGAGGCAGAAGAGGTCTGGGATAATGAGAATGCTGTGGGGACCTGCGAGACAGGCTGGACTGCAGCTGGCATGCCCTGGGGGGCCTGCACTGCAGTGTTCATCTGCGGAAGGCCCAGTGCTTGAGCCTGGGCTGAGCCTTGTTGGCGGCTGCCTACAACCTGTACTGGGATATGAGGTGGGGGCTGTTGGGATGCTGACATTTTTATCCACAGGACTGTGTTCAGACAGTAGCACTGGGTGAGTATTCCTTGATCCCTTAGTACTTGCGCTATAGGGTTCAATAGGGTATTTTCCTCTCTTCAGTGAGATTTAACATCTATATGAAGCTGTTGGGAGTGGTCATTAGGAGTTTTGGAACAAGGTGTCATCAGTACATTGATGACACACAGCTCTATTTCTCCATAACATCTGAATCAGGAAAGGCTGTGAAAACTCTGGACCACTCCCTGAATGCAGTGGTGGACTGGATGAGGGCCAGTAAACTGTAGTTGAATCCTGGGAAGATGGAGGCTCTTTGGACGGTTGGTTCCTGTGTCCTGGAGACATGCAAGTTACTCACTCTGGGCAGGGTCACATTTCCTCTGAATGAACAGGAACATAACTTGGGGGTAGGGATGGGTGAGAATTCCACTTTAGTTGGATTTGAAACTGGATTTTATAATAATTTGCATGCTCGCCCTGTTTGTAGACTAAGCATACTTGCTGTGAACTCAGTGGCTTTTCTGTGACTGCATTATTATGTCCCCCTCACTGGCTGCCCCCTTGATATGGGGAGGCGAATTACCTCCTCCCCCACAATAAAGATGAAGGAACACTATGTGCTTTTCAATGCTCATAGTGGCATCTGATGCAGCTGAAAAGAAAGACTGGAGTGAGAAAAAAAGAGTGCTGAACCTTTGCCTGCAGACCTGTAAGCACATTGGGGGCATTCCGGACATGGCTGTGGAGCCCCCTCTGCTGCCACCAAGCCACTGCTGCTTGCCCTGCAGCAGAGCATGCTGGACAAGGATGCCTCCTCTTGTTTCTCCTCTGCCACAGCTACCACTCTTTCCTTCTCCCCTTCTGCTGGAGGGCATTTAAGGGGTTAATACTACAGAGATTAGGAGGCAACCAGCCTAGACAATCTCCTTAACATGGGCATTGCTTCAGACAGTGGAGACAGTGGAGCTGAGGAGACTCTGGGCCAGGATTTTATTCTTTGTGCTATTAACCCTTTAAATTTCCTTCCAGCCTCACAGGGAGGAAGAACTCTAATCAGATAAATAGAGAAGATAGCGGCAGTGGTAGGGGACGGGTGGGTGGGGATAGAATGGGATAGAATGGCCTTCCGGTCCAGCAGAATAGGATTGGATCTTAAACAAGCCACAGATCTGATCACTACTTGGGGGTACTCCTGGATATATTTTTTGTCACTAGAGGACAAGTGTCTTCTGTGGCTAAGAGTGCCTTTTACCAGATTCATCTGGTTTACCAGCTACAGTTGTTCCTGGATAGGAATAGCCTTACCACTGTATCCATGACTTGATAACCTTGAAGCTGGATTACTGCAAAATGCTCTGTGGGGCTCCCCTTGGGCCTGGTCTAGAAGCTCCAGCTGGTGCAGAATGTGGTGGCCAGAATGTCAGGGCACATAGCCAACAACATGTGACACCATTGTTAAAACATCTGCACTGGCTGCCCATCTACTACCAAGCCAGGTTCAAGGTCCTTGTATTAATTTACAAAGCCCTCAACAACTTAGATCCAGAGTACCTTATAGACCGTCTGAACTCAGTCGCTGAGATCATCTCCAGGAGTAGTGCTGGTCATCCCATGGGTTAGCAGGGCTCACTTTACATCAATACAAGATTGAGCCTTCAGTGTTATTGGGTCACTCCTGTGGAAAGCTCTTCCAATGGTAACTCAACAGGTGTCTTCTATGTGAACTTTCAAATGTTTGCTTAAAACTTTTCTTTGTCATCAGGCTTATGAAGACAATTAAGAAACACATTTTCTGTAATAGTCAGCTGGTGATATGTTTTAGTTGTGTGGTTTTTACTATATTGTTGTAAACCACTTGGATTTTTTAATGATCCAACAAGTACAGAGCAAATCACAGGACAATTTACAAATGTATGTCATAAATGCATAATATAAAATATTAAAACAGCAACTTAAAATTATGACAACACTGTTAGCAAACCAGCAGCAAATTGGATGTGGAAAAAAGGAAAGTGTGGGCATGGAGAGAGAATAGCCACTATGAGAAAGACACCAGTACCGGAATAGCCAGTTGCCTTTGTTGGAGCTGTGTAGGACTTTTTGTGTGATTTGCCAGACTGATCTTTGGGGGGCACTTTTTTTTTTGCCTACTCCATGCAGCTCACTGTTAGGTGAGTAGCCAATGATAGGCACAGATCAGCAGCAGCATTGATCGTGGAGCTGGAGTGATATCACCCCAAAAAGAGACAGTGGGTGGTGGAACCATCTTTTTTATCCATGTGTTTTAGAATGATACAAAGCTATTTATCACTGTTGATTTGGGTTTCCAGGTCAGAAGCATCCCAAACCCTGAGATATCAGGGGCGGGCCCTGGTGATATCATTAAGCACAATACATTAAACATCAACACAGTTTCTTGGAGCATACCATTCAAACAAAAAAAATTCTCTGATTGGAAATTAAGATAGAAATCTTAGCTAAATGAGAATGTTCCCAGGTGCAGCTGAAGGGATGGGATCATTTCTTTCCACCTGCTTAGAGAGCCTAGGTAGGGAACATTTAATCTAGCCAACTTGCTTCTAGCAAGAAGGGTTGAAGTGCCCTCAGGCCAGGCCAGTCACCAGAAGGCCACTGGAGGGAAAAGGGAGCCTAGTGTTATGGAGATGTTAGATGGGAGCATTCAGGAGTAAAGATGGATGCCCCTGAAAGTTGCAATTCTAAACACACTTACTAAGGGACTAAGCCCCATTGAACTAAATAGGATGTATTTCTGAGTAGATATGGTTAGGATTGTGCTGTTGGTAAGGCGTGACTACGGAACCTCTGCAAAGATATCCATATCTAAGCAGGGTTGGCCATCCCCTCCTGGAATGCCCTGTCCCTCCCTGGAATAACCTGCATCTGCCTTTCAATGTGCCTGCTCCAAATGTCTTACAGACTTGGCCCTTCACTGCAAAGAGAGGTTTGAGAAATGAGGAAGAGTTAAGAAGATTCCCAACCCTTTCCTACCTATCCTGTGGGCTGCTATAAACTCACTTTGACAGCCAACACAATTCCAGTTAATAATAATTGACAGAAAGAAAACATTCATGGTTTGGTCTACCTTCACAGTCAGTAACTTGAGAACAAAAGCAATGGAAGCCACACTTCCCAGTATGTGAATTCTCTTTTACCACTATTGGGCAAGAAACAAACTATCATGTAACCAGCAATATGCATTATCAGTGGGTTTAAGGGAGTTGAGCTGACCACATGGAACCGCAGTTGTTGCTTCTACGGATGTAAGAGAGTGAGATCAGAGGTAAATTGAATGCAAATAGAAAAAGAAAATGAAAAGATAGTGATGATTTCCTAAATGCAATAACATACCAACCACAGGATTCCTATCAGTAAGGCAGAAAACTCAGCATCCCACAACTAGTCAGAGTTCCTAACAAAAATGAAAACTAAAAAAATCTGGCAACCAGTCAGTCAAGGTCACAGATATTCCCATGCAGCACAATCTGACTTGGGGGCTGCAGTTAGTGCAGAATGCTACAGCACAATTGGTGACATGAGTGAGAACCTGTCAGTAAAAAATACTTCTGTACTGGTTGTCGATTTGCTACCAGGCCAAGTTCAAGGCGTGCTTTCCATATTACAGATGCCACATAGTACTTGTTCTGCTCTTGTAAGAAATTGATCCTTTAGTGTGGCAGCAGTTATGCTTTGGAACTCCCTGCTTATTGACATCAGGCAGGTGCCTTCATTGTACTCTTTTTGACACCTGCTAAAAACTTTTTTTGTTTAGGAAAGCCTACCCATCATTTAGTAGCTATTGTGTTTTTTATCTGTTTTTATCTCATTGTTGGTTTTATTAATTTGAATGTTTTTAATACCTGTCTTTAATTGTTTTTACCAATAATTTTGTTTTAATTCCTTCTGTAAACCACTTTGAGGTTTTTCACAATAAAGCAGTATATAAATATTGTAAATAAAATACATAAATAAGCTATAAACTTACTCAATTTATGAAATTTGCAAACAAGCAGGACAAGGAAAATGTTTTCAGGACTATGGGTTCTAGCTATTGCTTGGAGGTCAACAAATCCCTCATCAATCACAACCTTTACTTCACTTACTGGGTAGAGCAGCCAACTACTAACAGAAGTTGTGGGTGGGGCGACTGACATTTTGGTGTGTATCTCTTGAACCAGACAACCTACAAACTTTTTTTTTAAATGGAAGCTAAAAGTCTGGAGACTGGGGTAACTCACCCAGAGACCTGGAGAGGACCCCAAAAAACCAGAGTCTCTGGGCAAAAACCAGAGGTCTGGCAACCCTATTGCAGATCCTTATAATCAATAACTTGGGGCCCTTATTCCTGTTAATCTATACCTTTACATATGGCAGTCAGCTTAAAAGAGGGTGCACAGAACAGAGCAGCCAGAGTGAAGCCATTATTATTATTATTATTATTATTATTATTATTACATTTATATATTGCCCCATAGCCAAAGCTCTCTGGGCAGTTTACAGCAATTAAAAACAAATATATAAATTTTAAAACACAAAAACCAATTTAAAAACACAACTTAATTTTTTTTATAAACAATTTAAAAACACATGCTAAAATGTCTGGGAGAAGAGGAAAGTCTTGACCTGGTGCCGAAAAGATAACAGTGTTGGTGCCAGGCACACCTCATCAGGCAGATCATTCCATAATTTGGGGGCTACCACTGAAAAGGCCCTCTCCCTTGTTGCCAGCCTCCCAGCTTCCCTTGGAGGAGACACCCAGAGGAGGGCCTTGGATGTTGAGTGTAGTGTGTGGGTGGGTTCATGTCGGGAGAGGGGTGCCATCAGGTATTGTGGTCCTAAGCCATGTAAAGCTTTATAGGTTAAAACTAGCACCTTGAATCGAGCTCGGAAATATACTGGCAGCAAGTGGGCCAGAATCAGTTTTATATGTTTGAACTGTCTGGTCCCTGTTACCAATCTGGCATTCTTGTCACTCCAAATGCTGTATCACCTGTCTGTACCTCATGGAAACAGCTACTTTCAAAAGCACTAGGATGGGCAGAACATATTACATCAAACAGAACATCACCTGGAGGTCCCGTAATATCATTTAAGCTATCAAATGCAAAAAAACCAGGATGTTATATCCAAGAAGTAGGAAAAACTACCATTGACCTACACACATGCTTCAGAAACCACAAATCGGCAATCTCGACGTGGTCTTAAAATTAGATTCATTTGAAGCTATGCTAAGCATTCTCTGGGAAGGAAAACCATTTAAATCATCACTTTAGTTTGTGGAATTCAGATGATGATTTCCCTCAAAATAGATTACAAAGTACTATATTATGAACTACTTCCAGTCCCTCTCCCCACAATGTCTTTGACCTCCTCCAGCTGCTCTCCTCTCACTCCCCCATCTTTAAAACCTTCTCTTTAATTGCTTGAATGAATGCCCTGAAGTTCTGTGAGACAAGATACAGAAACTTTGATTTTATTTTCCCAAGGAGGCAATTACAAATCTGGGTTAATATGAAATCAAGTTGTTTGTAAATGCAACTGTTTAAAGTTTGCCTCCAGGGAAATCATGCAAAAATAGGGCATTCTCTAGCACTTGGATCTGTGCCAGGCATCGTTCCACCTATGCTATAAATCAGATTGTCAATTACAAGCTATCTTGAGAACATGGCATGTGCATTTAATTGAACATGTTTAGCCAGAGAGGTTTTAATAATAGGATGGTTCTTGTCTTCATGGGAAACAGTCCTGTTGTTTACTTGCACCTTGGCAAAGCAAGATGCAGCAGGTTGTGCCTACTTGACATAGCTGAAATAGTCCCACTTTTAAACAAATCAAAACCATACTGAGGAAAGTGAATGGATTGATGGCAGGGATGAGTTAAAAAGACTGCATGGGCTTTGTATCATTCTAGGCAGGGTGTCTTTCTGCAACAGCCTCCTTATGGGGCCCACTGTAACCCTTCTTTTACATAGCAAGAGCAGGGCAAAGGAAGGTCACACAGGTTTTTTCATTCATGGAAAGGTTGCACAAAGAAATAGGTAAGAGAAGTGTTGCAGAGCACATGAAGGGCTACCATTAGACAGAGTGAAGCAATAATCTCAGATGGTAGTTCAGAAGCCCCTCCAGTTGTTCCTCTTAAGACCCCTGGGCCTTTCTCCTCTGCTGGGGTTTAGGCCTGTGTAGGTATGGAGGAAAAATTCAATTTTGCATTTTAAAGAGAAATGACCTAATTTGCACTTCTTGAACCAATATGTGAACTGAAACACAGCTTTCATAATTCGTATGTCTCTGAATTTTGTGATGCCATTCTCCAACCAAAACATACGTACCAAAATGCATAGATCAGTGAACAGTGGGCATAAAAATGCAGTGGGCATAAAAAGTGTAAATAACACAGAGAGAAGCGTGTTAGGGGGAAATGCTTGCAAAAATGTGTATATTTGTCAAAACTGGATGCAAAAATGTGTTTATTAGGAGAAATTCACACTAAAATGCTGATGAATTTTCATGAGGATTTTTAAAAAAAGAATTGCAAATTCCTACAGAAATGTGGACAACTAAAGTTAAGATTGGGTGGGGGATTAGAAAGTGAGAGAAATGAAATCGACAAATTTCTCCATCTCTAGGAGAATGCTGTCCTATCACCAATTTCGAAGAGATTCAGCAGCCAGTCCAGTCAGGTTTGCACACTGATGGGTGGTATGTGTGTGTACCCACCCCCAGGCTCCAAATATCCCCTTGAGGTATCTGGAACTATTTTCTCTTTTGGGACTGCCATACAGCACATACGTTCTCTAATTGTGGCATACATACTTGATGCATTTCATTGTCCTGATGCATTGCATTGATTTTGAGCTATTAGAAAGGCAGTGTTTTCTCACTTCTAGTGATATCACTTCTAATCCTTTGTGTTGCTTCAGGTGCATAGTCCTTATAAGCCTAAAAGATTAAAAACATCAAGACTAAACTTAAAAGTATGTGTATGTGTTGGTGTGTCTATATGTAGGTGGGATCATTATTCACAAACTTTAGCAAGTGGCAAAAATCTCCCAATTTCACAAATGTTTCAGAGACTAGGACAAAAGGGGTTAGAAATATTTGCCTGTTCAGTCACCAGAATAGGTAACCAACCTACGTGATGGTGACAATGATGATGGCAAACAAGGGCAATTCAGAGTGAGGTTAACTTTTCCTGCATAGTATTGCCCTCACTGTGAATTCGCATAGTTTGCTCACAGTGATCTGACCACACAACCAGTTCTGATTGGCTACTCAGCATTGTGATGTCATCACATTCACTACATGACTCCTGATTGGCTGAGATCATATAGTGAAGAAAAGTTGTTAAAACTTGTGTTGAAGCTGTGGCAGAGCTAGAGAACAATGTTTGTTACCAGCTATGAAAAGACATGAGGAAAAGGTACACTGAGGAGGTTTTGGGGATGGGGAGAGGTGATAATTCACACACAGCTACAAAAGCACTGCTTTCACTTACGACTTATTCATGAGTGAATATTCAGCTCAGCCCTAGCTTAGAATAAGGAGATAAGATCATGAGCCCATTCTTTTTTCAATGCTAAACATTTTTTATATTGATTTTTCCACACATTCAAGAAAGTTTTATATTACAGGCCTCTTGATGATGGCAGGAACAGAGGAGACCTTGAAACCTTTGAATTAAATGTTATCTGAATTTAGAGCTGAGTGAAGGATGAAAGATTAATATGGTTTTCTTTTCCTGTGCTGTAAATCTGCACCTGTGGTGCCAGCTCCAGTGGTAAATTTCAAGCCCCCAACTCCTAGTCATGAGCAAGCAGAGTGCACCAGGCTGCAATTACAAGCCTGTAGCACAGAATTGTTTCAGTACCAGTTTATGTGAGGAAGAAATTCAAGGATAAATCATTGTTAGGTATAATCCTTGCCCTATCCCTTGAGTCCTTGATATTGTAATCTTTGACATCCAGTCCTCCATCTATCTAGCCCTGCTCTGAGACCTTGACCTAATAGTTCCTGCAGTCCTTAATTTGACAAAATTATCTCCATTTATTAGTGCAACTCAATCTGTGCAATTTCATGTTGCAGCCAATCAAAGCACTTGTTTACACTGATAGGGAGCTTGGGATGTTTCAAGCAGGAAGTACTATGAGGCTGAAGTGGAAAATTCCACCTCTGAGGGTTGTTGGTATTAGTATGTAGATAAGGTGGAAGGGGATGGATGTTGCAACAGGACAAGGCAGACAAAAGATGAGTATGTGCGTTCTTACTTCCCACTAATGGAGAATTACCTGACGAATCACAGAGCCAGGTGGGAGCGGGGAACAGGTAAAGCCCCTTATTGGGTACCTTGGGACACATGACTGTACCTTGTACAAACTTATATAAGACCCATGATGTGGGGAAGAAGGCAGTCTCCCACCATAGCACACGATGGCCATCCTTGCAATTTTAAGTATAATAAACAGCTGTAAGCTTCAACCTGCCTCAGTGTCGTTTCCTGGACAAGGACACCACTAAGGAGAAAATTCCACAACATTTTGGCACTGTGAGCAGGATTCCGCTGGGAAGCAACTCTCGTCTCAGCCGGCAGGACAAGTGTGCACATTGGTAGAGACCACTTGGTCTCCTGGTCGTCTCAGGCGCGGGTCTCTTCCCAGCGGCGGTAAGTAAAAAATGACCGGGCAGCGCTCAAAGCTTTAATTCAGTCTCTGATCTAAATTTCTGTATCTGGCTGAATCCGATTTCCTGTAATTGGCTGAAATCGGATTCCTGATTGAAGCTGGTTTTCCACAAATTCTCTGATTGAAACCAGCTTCCTGTAACTGACTGAAATCGATTTCCTGACTGAATCCAATTTCCTGTAATTGGACGAAATCAGATTCCTGACTGAAGCCGGCTCCCCGCAAATTCTCTGACTGGAACTGGCTTCCTGCTGCTAGCCTAGGCGTGGGTTATTCCCTTATGGAAAAGGTCTGGGGGGACTCTCTGTTGCTTTCCTATTTTCGGGGACACCTGGTTTCTGCCTCTTTTCCCCCCTCTCCTATTTCTTGCCCTCCAGACTGCCCACCTGTAAATAATAATAATAATAATAATAATAATAAAATTTTATTTGTTAGTTGCCTATCTGTCCGAGCTAACTGACACTCTACTCCTGTCCCCAATCTGGAACACCCTTGGGTTATATGTGTAAGAATTATGGATCCAGGTTAGGTCCAAAGATTGGACAAAAGTTAATTGAGCTAGCGTGCCGCTGGAATGGGTATACCTATAAAAAAAATCCTAAACTGCAGTTTCCTGATACCGGTATCTTTGATTTGGACAAATTAAAGTAATCTCAGGGGTTTTCTAGAGACTCCACATACCCCCACCAGATAAACTACTGTCCCTTTGAGAAGAAGAGGGGGGAAATAAAATAATAAAAAAAATTAAAATCCCAATTGGTTAGCTGGAAAAGACTGGCTCCAAATTAACGGCCAAGAAATAAAGGTTTGACCAACCCTTGCAGCCTTTGTATCCTCTAATCCTTTTTCCATTTTCTGTAGGATAAATGTTGAGCTGAAACTTATGGCATTTCTTCTCAGCTTAAATCCTGAAGAATGTCACTTTTTTACATTGCACTTGCAAAGTGTTTACTGATGAGTCATTTGTCAGAATACGGGCTGCCTTTGGGGCCAATGTGCCTCATCCGCTCAGAGTTTCTGGGCCCCAAGGAGTGGTGACATGGGTTGGACCCCCTATGCACCTTCAGGGTGTGGCCTGAGCTGGGGTCTGGCACAGGGGCAGGCCCTGGCTCAGATAGGGTTTGGCTGCACTATAGCTGCATGCAGGATTTGCCTGGTTCATCAGGATGCTGCCACACTTAATTTCCCCTCTGCAGGTTCATTATTCTAATTGGATTCTGTTTAATAAAGTGGCCCATGATTTTAACCCAAGGAATGGTGTCTGTGTCTTATGTGGGCATTAGGCTGCAATTGTTGTTGTGATCTTAATAGGTAAGTTGCGGAACAGAGGACTTGCCTATCATGCATTCAAGGGCATGCAGTCCATATGCATTATGTTGGGATTATGGGGATAGTCTAATAATGTAAAATATGAGCATCCTTTTGTTTAATTTCAACATTACTGTAACCATGCAAGCTCACATAATAATTTTTGGTGACTCTCCCGTAAATGTTGGATACCTTCCACTCCTGCAAAGCATTTCCCACAGGCCTTATGCCAGCAGTTGACCAGGTCAAGTTAAGGGTCCCAGGTCCCAGAAGGGCTTCTCACTGGCCCAACCTAAGAATAGTTAACTGTTTTTAGTAAACATTTAAACTTGTTTCATAAAGCCTTGGGGCCTCCCTGTCTGTGGTTTTTCCCACTCCACCCTTAAGAGCCAAACCCGACACTACCTGAAGGTGTTCCTGAGGAGACTCAAGAGAGCTTACAATGTTTGATGGAGGCAGCCAGAGGAAAATAAAGTTTTCTACTTGGTGGCAGTGGAAATGTCACAGAAAGGGAAGGGCAAACAAGAGGGAGATGCTATATTTGGCCTGGCCTCCAGGATGCAGCTGGAGACCTGTGCCAAGGTTGTTCTCCTAAGAGCAAGGCATTCTGGGCAAGGTGGCCAGGAGAATGCTGCTACCATTATGGTTTGCCATGTTGGTTAGAAAGGCTTGTTAAAACCAGAATTTTTAAAGTTTTTTTTAGGAGGAGACAATAGAAGGTGCACAGTGAAGCATCCTTTCCTGCTCAGGAGAACACCAGAAGTACAAGTCTGAGAGTCTCTGTGGGAATGTAGCACCATTTGCATCATTTTCCTTTGACAGATGGCTTTACAAATAGCACTGGGCATAGTCAAAGTACAGAACCAGAAGTATACATCAGATGTAGGAAAATTACAATTGGGATGGCAATTGGGATGCTAATTGGGATGGCAAGATATTTCACCACACATGCATACCACACTTTTGCATTTTAATACTCTTCAAAAAGAGCTGAAGAAGAAGCTCAAAACTAATGATGCTGCTGAGAGTTTCATGGGCTTGCAATGCTTATCTCAAATTAGCAAGCAAGTAAGTAAATAAGTATCACAATGGAAGGTTGCAAGCTGACTCTCACTGTGCACTTTTACTGTCTATATCTTCCTCCCTCCCTCCCCATCTTTTATTGCAATAGAAGCTTGCAAGATGATTTTCACTGAGTATTAGTGCTGTGCTGAACCACACCTCCAATTTTGCAAATGTTTTCATCCTCTGCAAAAGAGACTTTTGTTTTTCTGCCTCTTTTGCAGGGCACTTAAAATTATAAATATATTCTTAATTTCAGTGGGCCTGGGATTGCGCTTATTCTGTTGTTGCGAGGAGGCTGTGAGTGCTTTGCAGCCTCCCTGGTTGTCTGTGCTTCCTGATCTAAAAAAGCCCCATGGGAGGAGTTACCACATGATAACTTCCCCTCAGTGTTAACTGAACTTCAGGAAATCAAGGAGGGTGGCTACCAAGCACCCAAGATTTGTGTACCTGATGATTTTGTTTTTAAGGGAAGTCCTGTTACCTTCAAAAAAATCTTTCTGCACTGATTTCTTTAAGAGTAAAAAAGGCTTCATCTAAAAAACCACACACATAACAATGAAGAGAGTTTAGGCACATGGTAGGCAGCATCTCTGCTTTCTGCACTAACAGAAGAGCCCAGCCAAGGACATTATACGGTTGTGAGGAAATGTATGCATCTGGGAAGGCAGCAAAGAGCAGACCATTTGAGAGATGATTTGTAGAATGAAAGACAGAACATGCATAAACACCCCTTGGCCCTCTAGAAAGTAGCTCAAGGGCAACAAAAGCCTTTCGCCCCATCCACGAGATACTGTTCTCCTGTAGATGATTTAGCATTTACTGAACTGGTTAAGATTTAGCTGTTATAAACATTAACCTTCAGTTTGCTGACAAACAAGTGAAAGGGCCTGTGGGAGTGTATGAGGCTAGCTTTACCGCCTGATGCCACCATATGTGCTAGCAATGCTCCTGAGCTGATGCATGATCAGTTGAGTCTTAATGAAGGGTTTTGAACATGGGGACAGGAAAACTGGCCTGCCTTTAGTTGGAAACCTTTGCACCATGAGAATGGCACCCATGAGGCTCAGTCAAATGTGCATTGGCTTGGGATCATTGCCAATGTGTCCATCATCAAGAGGGTAGAGTTAGCCCCATGCATTCCTGCAGGCTCCTTCACATGGCCAGTAGTTAATAATGCTAACATAGAGTTATATTAGCCAATATTGGCCGCTGAATTTACTATAATAATTCTTTTAAAGTCTTTCTTAACTTATTTTATTTATATACTGTTCATTGAGGAGTCCCCCTTTTTGTTCCTTCATTTACTCTGGCACACTTCCCATCAATCAGTGTTTCTGTATTGCACAGTAAGAAAATTGGCTTTCAATAAATTTCTAACAATAACTAGAGCTGACATGCTATCAAAGCTCCATATATGGTTTTTACCTGCTGAGTATTTGGCTGAAGACTTCAGGTGTTCAGTGAGGCTTGCCTGATTGCTACAAAAATGTTATTTGCTTGAATGAGGCATGGATTTCTCTGGCTTCTCACTGTGGACTTTCAGTTCCCATATGCTTTAGGGAACATTCTCATGTAACAGGTCACTCCAAATCCTTGTCTGTTACAGATGTGTATTAAACATGCCAAGTTGACTGCTATGAGTGTAATGATTTTGTACTATCTAATGCACAACATGAAAATCCTATGTCATTTAAAGGTTGTAATTCTGTTCTATTAAAATCTATGGAAATGTTGGATGGATTTCCATTGGAGTAGGTTTGCATCCTTAATTTTTGGTTTAGTCCTAATGATATGTGAAAGGCTGCTTTAAAAGAATAGAATAGTTTTTGCCTGTAAATGGAAGAATTAGAGATAATGGGTTTAAGTGAAACAGTGCAAATGCAGGTTGGATGTTGGGGGGAAATATTATAAGAACAGCTGGACAATAGATTAAGATGCATGGGTAGTCTCGGCAATCTTGATCTACAGAAAAATGTCAAGGTCATATGTAAGTGCCTACCTTGCTTACGTTGTAGATTTAAGACTTTATTAATGTGATTTTATTTGTTTAGCTTTAGGGCAGGGTGCTGAAATACTATATTTTTTCTTTAATTCTGTGAATTTCCCATCTTTCTGTATCAGGAACCAGCCTTGGGCATGCTAGGAAAACATCTCAAAGTTGTGTATAATTGTGTTTGACTCCAAGCAACTGGGAGAATATGGTGGAGTTAATTCAGATTAATCCCTTTCTGTACCTCATGCTGGCTAGGGGGGAAAATGCAGACAAGGTAATTATCACAACATGTTCTGTTGAAGCTTCCAGCCTCTCTCCTGGTGGGAATTAAAGCAGTTGGTGGAAGGTGAGAAATGCAGATGCAAACAGATGCAAGGTGACTGAGCCAAATGCAGAGCATTCCAATGAAAGTGAGTTTTGAAAACACCTACTAAGGGGATGAGTAGCCTCAATTTTCTCTTGCAAACTTTGGCTTTTTCACAGAGCATACTCAAGAGGAAGTGCAAAGGGCTCTCTTCTTTCATTTGCCCTTGATCTGGAAATGATGAGACCATACAGTGATATTGATTGCCATATTTCACCTGCGGAGACATTGTCCAGATGTGCTTATTCACCTGTCTGCCTTTTTGTGTTAAAATGTCCTGAGCTTTCTAATTAGAGCAGAAAACAAGACTTGAGAAGGAACAGATGGCAGCAAAGTGCAAGCAAGGATTTGAGAGTCACAGCCGGTTTGCTAACAGCCTCCATCAGGTCCCAGAGGGAAAGTCCTACTCCTTCCCCTCATCTATTTGGAAACAGAAGGTTGTGACAAGAACTTGGATGAGGAAAGAGGCATGGGTTTGCCTCATGCAACCAGTGTGATATGAAAACCACATTTCTTTTCAATAACAACTCATTCTGGGACCAAAGCCTGAATATTCCCATTGCAGAAATCACCATTATGCTAAGCACATTTCAGAATACCTACTGGCTGTATCCAGTTAAATAAATGCTCATATCCCAGGAACAGGCAACTATGGCTGGATGCAATATTGTGGCCATACTGTTAAATGACACCCAAAAGTGCAGAGATAAAGGACATTCAATGGCCATAGAATCAAACACATGTCTCAAAAATAGTTACAACTCCCCTAAGAGGAAAGGAGCTCTTTCATTCTTAACGATGAAGCTCTTTCATTCTTACAGACCAAAAGCAAGAAATGTTCCAGCTCCAAACTGTACAGTGAATCCATAGTCAAGATGGTATTTGAAACTTCAGGCTTGTTCATGCATTATTTGTTCGCACATATACTATTCTAGTGGCGGGGAAGTGGGACCACATCTGCCTCTCCCGCCCCCAACATACACACACAAACTTTCTGGCCCTATTCCCTGATGTCTAGACCTTCAGTAGTTAACTGGAAATGAGCGGCTATGTATGCACAGTTGCATGCACAATTCTTCCCACAATTAGGCACCCAGGATGTGCATGGTTCTCAATTGGGTGATGAGCGTATGCACATACAGCTGTACATGCATTGGCTCTCCTTCCCAACATTCCATTGAATGCATGGACATCAGGGAACAGGACCATAGGATGGGCATAGGAATAATGCATGAACAACCATTTAGTTTTCCTTATACTACCAAGTGTGGCACTTTGTCTTTTACCACTAGGTTTGAAATAGCTCTGAGTGGCCCATCATTTTGAAAGCACTTTTTGTAAAGCTGTCACCATTTTCCTCCAGCTGCTACTTCTTCCTCCTTCCCGAATCTGTCACTTGGCTAGATACCATCCATTTGGCCTGTGAGGCCATTTTGGCCAAGCCACACCTTCCTGCCCTACACTTAATATCGTATATAATATCAGGTGCAACCAGAGCTTGGAAAAGTTACTTTTTTGACCTACAACTCCCATCAGTCCAATCCAGTGGCCCTGCTGGCTGGGGCTGGTGGGAGTTGTAGTTCAAAAAAGTACCTTCCAAGCTCTGGGTGTGACACGGGTAAAGGCAGGACTTGGATGCAAGGGGATTTGTTGTCACTGCTGATGAGCTTCACTTAGTGATAGTGTCAACTATCAGCAGATTGTCAACACCTGGGAAGCACTGAGGATAAGGCTTTCCAAGTGTTGACAATCAGCTGATAGCTGGCTCTTTGGAAGTATTGTGCTCAACTGATTTCAGTACCTGGGAAGTGTCAAATTGCATTGTCATTGTGACATAAGATGACTGACAGGTAGACAGGGTTACCCACCTGTCAAAATTGGTTTGTAGGGTATGTGGCCATGTCCAGTTCACTATCACACATGACTTCCATACAGGGAATGTATTTATGGCATTTGTTCCCCATTTGTGGACTGGGGATTGGAGTCATGATTTTAACCCTACCCGATGTCATGACTGCTTCCTGGAACAAGTTCTTGTTGTGTGCAGTTGCCTACATGCTCGCTGGTAGTGAGGAAGGTTTTAGGACTAAGAGATATAAATAGAAAACTATTATATGTAACCACACACATGTTGACTGAACTTAAAGTAATCTTGTTTATTCCTTGTGTTATTAAATAAATAGTTTTGGTTTAACAACATGCCTGATCCTTGGCTGGGATATTACTGACCAGAAGGGTGGGCAGAGCAAATACCAAAGCTGGGAACAGTATCAGTGGTGGCAGCGGTGAAAGGATAGTATAACAGCAGCAGGTATCCAAAAGCAACCCAGGACTGTAATATTTAAAGGCAGACAGAAACAAGGGGGTTGTGACCTGTAAGTGCACCCAGACACTACATAGCAATCTGAGGAGAAGACTAAGGCACAGTCTCAGGGCCATATTGCGATATAGAGTATCAGGTGGTGGTGCTTAATAGTGGGATCATGAGAGACCTGTGCTGGGGCCAGTGTGACAGATCCATTATGAGACCAGACCTTGAGTGGGGATCTGACAGTTCCGCCACACTATTTGCTTTTCTAGCAAGAAATATTTCTCAAAGAAGTCTGAGTGTGTGTAGCTACATTTCATTTCTTAGTTAATTCTTACAACAAGGAAGCTTAGGAAGTGACTGGGTATTAGAAAACATGCAAGGCTGCATTCAGGAAATCAAACTTTGTGATCCATCCATGCTATCAGTTCTGTACAATATCGTTTAAACATCTGAAACTTCACCAATCAGAATAATTAAGCTGTCTCTGTTATTTTAATATTCATTGAATATCCCACATTTGGTTTTCTTAATCAATTCATCCAGTGGTTCTTGTTAATCTACTGCAGAGAAGAAGTGTTCTCCAGTGGTTTGATTACTCTGGAAAACACTACAAATTGTAGGCAAACTGGTAAGCTTTGAAATTAAATGAAAGCATTTGCGATTAGATAGGCAAAGCTCACCTTTCTCTTTTTTAGTGAAACATTTCAGACCAGTACTGCTCGTCATTGAATTACACTGAAACATCAGTGGACCCTTCCAACTTTTGATTAAACTGTAGCTGTTAAGGTTTGGGGGTGGGGGTGGGGAGAAAACAAAGCAGGTAATATCTTGCTTGTTATATCTTTGTTGGGAAATTCCCTTCCAGCAGCTCAAGCAGTGTCAATGAAGGTGATTTGCCATCTTAAAACAGCTAATAAGATAGGAACTACAGCTGGAGCCATTGACTTGACTGGTGAGCTCTAGTTATTGGAAGAGATTATTTCACTTTAGAGGGAAAAAATATTGTGCTTCATACAACAAGGGTGAGAAAAGATTCTTCTCTTGTTCACAGTCCCTTGACTTTTCCTAATCTGGATGGGGAGGGGAACGCAGTAGTGTGGACTTTCCTTCCTCTATTGAACACAGCAGTAATATGTGATCATGAATCAGCTGGATATTTTTTTTCTAGAAAGAAAAGAAGTGTCAAAATCTATTTTCAGTTTGATGCCTAAAGAATACATGGGCATTTTCCCTCTCAGTGGCATCAGAGAAAGCTATGAATTAATGGATTTTTCCAGTTCTGTTTAATGATTTCTCCATGGGCTGGCATTGCCCAGCTTTTCTCTCTGTCTGACTTCCAGATTTAGATGTAGAATTACTCTGAGAGCTGAAGCTTGTGCAATTTGCCTACATTTGTTCCTGTGAATTGTTTTTCCTACTGCGCATATTGAAACATTGCAATTTTTAATTTTTTGTGTTTGTAATGCAGCATGTGAGTGCATATTTCCCATCACTAAAAATGCAGGCTAGTGTGGGGAGGGGATGCACATTCCCAAACAAATCAACAGGCCCAACCAGAACAACATTACAAAGTAGATGGGGATGTTCATTCTGTTTTGCACTGTCAACCACAATATAGCCAGTGTAAACCAAATAAAATATTGTAAAGTATTTTTGAAATATTTTTGCAGGGGCAATGGAATTATCTGCAGCTATAGCTGCATTCCTCTGTCCATAGGGTTTTCATGGTAAGAGATATTCAGAGGCGGTTTACTATTGCCTTCCTCTGAGTTTGGATGCATCTTAGTCTGGTGTTTCAGCTTTGACCATTCCACCTTGGGTGACCCTGCTTGGAGTCTAGCCTTTTGGTCTAGACTCCTGACGGCTTTGCTCTTAGCTTCTTTAACACTCTCAACTCCTCTCACTACGTTAAGGTGTGCATCCTAGAGGGGGACAATGAGGACATTGAACTTGTCAAGGATTATCAATACCTTGGCACAGTCAAAAACAAAAATGGAGACAATAGTCAAGAAATCAGAAGAAGGCTAGGACTGGGGAGGGCAGCTGTGAGAGAACTAGAAAAGGTCCTCAAATGCAAAGATGTATCACTAAACAGCAAAGGCAGGATCATTCAGACCATGGTATTTCCGATCTCTATGTATGGATGTGAAAGTTGAACAGTGAAAAAAGAGGATAAGAGAAAAATCAACTCATTTGAAATGTGGTGTTGGAGAAGAGCTTTGCGGATACCATGGACTGCGAAAAAGACAAATAATTTGGTGTTAGAACAAATTAAACCAGAACTATCACTAGAAGCTAAAATGATGAAACTGAGGTTATCATACTTTGGACACATCATGAGAAGACATAATTCATTAGAAAAGACAATAATGCTGGGAAAAACAGAAGGGAGTAGAAAAACAGGAAGGCCAAACAAGAGATGGACTGATTCCATAAAGTAAGCCACAGACCTGAACTTACAAGATCTGAACAGGGTGGATCATGACAGATGCTCTTGGAGGTCACTGATTCATAGGGTCACCACAAGTTGTAGTCAACTTGGAGGCATATAACAACAGCAACATAGCTGCATTAGGGGGGAAAATCCTTCCTTGTGGTATAAGAATTTATGGTGGTAAAACCTTGCAGATTTTATGTCACTTGGAAAGAAAATGTTTAGCTTAACTTTTTATTTTTATTTTTAAAAATGAGTGCTTTTTATGTACAGAGACACCTGCAAGATTTCAAAAGCAATTTGCAAAGGAACATGTAGATAACGTTGCACTTGCATACTCACAAAGAAAGCTAATGGAAATGCACACACTTATGGGCATGAACATATTCTCAACAAAATATATGAAATATTTTAGTGCACACATTTGCTCATATACATAGCCAGAGCTTGGAAGATTACTTTTAAAAAGTAAAAAATTACAGTTACAATTACATGGCCCCAAAAAGTAGTAATCACCGTTGCAATTACAATGGCTCTGAAAGTAACTGATTACTTTACTTTTTCTCAAAAGTAATCAGTACAATTACATTTCAGTTACTTTTTAAAAAACCACCTACATGGTGCTGGCCTTGGCTGCTGCACATCTAAGTAGCCTAAAACAACATTAAAAATAAACACACACATACTGAGGTAGCAGAATCATTCTTTTCACCCATAAGAAAGCAATGGTGGTCTCTCAGCTGGTAAGGGAGGTGGGGAGGGAGGCAGAGGCCACTACTCAGATCTTTGCACGTCAAACCAAGTGCACACACCCCACTCAGCCAGCAAGCATAATCCCTCTCACTTAATCACCTCCTGGATCCTGTCCTGCCACCAACTATGGGATACTCATCCAAACAAACATTTTCACCTGAGATGCAAAAAGTTAAAATACTGCAAATGCAGCACAGTAACCAGAGAATGTGGTGGAGGCCACTTTGTGTGCCAAGTGGCAAACACAGTACACACACACACACACACACACACACACGTCATCATCTTTCACCTCCACAGTTCTTTATCTCTATTCTGCTGCTGCCTCCTTCTCCTTCTTTATCCATGTTCTTGCCCTCCGGCTCCTCTTTTCCTCCAATCCATTCTTCACCACCACCATCCATTTTTTAAAACAATTGTTTTCTTCACTTCACCCCGCCTCACTCTCCACCTCCTCCCTCATTGCCTCCTACCCACCCGCAGAGCATGAGTGAAGAGTGACGCTGCACAGAAGCCCAGTTTGAGGCACATGATTTTCATCCACAAATCAGAGGAGCAGAAGACTTCCCCTGCTTTCCCCCTCCCCAAGTAATGCCCAAAAGTAATGCTGGAAACATTACAATTATTCCACAAAAGTAATAAAATTACTCCTAGTTCTATT
Organism: Rhineura floridana; assembly: GCF_030035675.1. Classification (NCBI taxonomy): domain Eukaryota; kingdom Metazoa; phylum Chordata; class Lepidosauria; order Squamata; family Rhineuridae; genus Rhineura; species Rhineura floridana. The sequence goes on from NC_084485.1 coordinate 60,533,974, forward strand.
ACAATAAAAATGTAAAGGAATTACCCACTCGTTCCTCAAAAATGTAATGAATTACAAGTGATTTGTTACTTGTAACAACTTCCAAGCATGGTGCATGGCTTACCGGGAGGAGAAAAATGCACAAGAATGGAAAGCTGGTGTGTGTGCAGTGCTCTTTACAAAGTCTGGAAATCTAATCTAAAATAACAGCAGATAGCTAATGCATTGTGGTTGCTCACTTACTAGAGGAAGCCACAGGGGAAGACAAGAGATTGCACAGATGCCTGATAATACCATAACATTATGTTTGGAGACAACAAAGGAATTTCTAGGTTGGTTTACTTAGATCAGGGTAGGGAACCTTCTTTTTGTTGGGGGGCGGGTTTCCTCAGGGGTAACCTGTCATGCCATTGTGGCAGGGCCAGAACCAAAAGTGGGTGGGGCCGCCAACCCTTTTCTTTCTATTTTTCTCTCACTCTTTTGTTCTGTCACCCCTTTTCTCTCTCTTTCTGCCACTGCTACCCCTTCTCTCCCTTTCTCTCCCCCTGCCACATTTTGGAATGCCCTGCTGCCATCTTGGGTGACAGCATGCATGCATGCGCAGTATGCAAGGTTTGTACTGATGCTCTAACATGACAGATGGTGAGGCAGGCTGCTTGTATCAAGAGGGTGCCCCGGAGTTCCTTCTCCATGATCCTCATGACCCAACACTGCCACGGATCATGGAGTGGGTGGTCTACCCTCTCATCCTAAGGAGGGGCCCTGAGGAGCCCCTCAGGGCTGCAGGGACTCTTGGACAGGGCGCAACCTGGTCACCTGCTGGTGCCAGCCTGCCCATCTCATGAAATTAAGCTAAGGGCTACAAGTTCCTTTCCCTTGATTTAGATTCACCAGATCCAAATTATCATTGACAAACCTCAAATCTCTCAATCCATTTGATAAATCTACTCCTTTCTATAGAAGAGCCCAGGAAGTGTTCAGTTAGGTAAATCCCTCTTTCTGTTCTGTATTTGATTTCATGGGAAGCCTTTAAAAACATAGTATCTGGTTTAAAATATGTTATGTAGTTTTTTCTTTAAATTCCGTTTGTTGTCTGTACCCTACCTCTTTCTTTAGAAGGAAAAGGGAGGACATGTAGCTGCAAATCCTATTTCAATGCAAATCTGTTGTTGGTAATTGCAGTTTAGTAATTGTCTCAGCCTTCAGCTCAGCAATGATGAAAGATTAATGGGTGTGAATTATTAGCTATGCCACTTACCTTGAAAATGTTCCTAATATTGTTGTGAGACTTGAATGTATTTATTTTTGGAAGTTTTCTTTTGTTCCGTTGTGAATCTCATTATTCCTAATTGTCGAGAATGTTATTGTTAACAGGAGAGGGTATAAAATATCTACCTTTTATGAGGACAACAGTTTTTAAAATCTAGAGGCTGGATTCCCTCCTGCTTTTTTTTCTTCCAGACTTGTGGTGTGATTATCCTACTGACTTTAATGGGATTGCTCTAATTTAAAGAAGAATGCTGATTTCAACCAAACTTTGCCGTGGGCATTATATTCTCAGGTGCTCTGGGGGATTTTAGAAGTGGTGTTCAGTGCAGAGTTTTATTTCCATGTCACTAGGGGTGTTTTAGGGTGGCCCAGGTGGCCTGGGCTGCAGATCTCCTGCCCTTTTCATGTTGTTAACTTATTGTTTAATTTGCTTTCTGGACAGTTGGGCATGCAGTAAAGCACAGCACTGGTAAGACCCAAGGGTAGTGCAAGAATGAGGAAACTTTTGGCCTGCCATGGGGTCCAATTTGGCCAGCGAGGCACTTTTCCCCAAACCATGGCCACCTGTGGGCAGGGAAGGGCAGGATTCAATCCTGCTGGAGTCTATTTTGCCAGCAGCAGACCCCTGCAGCTAGCAGGATCAGCTGGTGAGTGGAGGGATCAGTTCTGCTGGGTGCTGCTTTGCCAGTGCATTCCTTGCAAGGAATGCATAAGAGAAGCAGACCCCTCCCCCATCCTGCAGGTAAACTTTGACAGGTGTGCGGGATGACCCACGTATCAACGCACCTGATGGCATCATTATGTCAGATGATTGATAGGTGGGTGTCCCCTGCTGACCTGTGAAAGTTGGACCCCAGGGCTGAGGGGAGATATAGATCTGGCCCACTGGGCCAAAAAAGTTCCCTACTGTTAGAGCTTGGCAAAACTTTAGCTGAATGACAGAGATGAGGCACCACAAAACTCTTGACATGTACAGGTCAGGAGTGAAGGTGCAACAGATCCTTTGCTGTTGCTACCATAATTAAATTAAATATAAATTGACACACGTATTAGCAGACAGGCCATTTAAAATCTGGTCTTAGACAAAATGAAAGCTTTTGAGGTTAAATTGACCAAATGTGAGAATCAGGGCAATGAAGGTCCTGCTTATCACAGCATGTATCCCACTGGATACTATGGCTGCAAACACCCATCCATTTTCATGGTCTCTATATGGAGCTTTTACACCTCCATTAAAGATTTCCATTAACAGAGGTTTTATAGCAGAGGGTCTTAGAGGACGAAACTCTTGGTTTGTAGCTTTAAGAAGACAACTTTACATGCCAGGTTTCAGGGCCAGTTTTAAGACTCAGTCCTTGTGAAGCATCCCATGTGGTATGTGACATACAGACCCTATAACTGATGGCTGTATTTCTTTGCCGCAAGAAAGACACAGCAAATCAAGATGGATACAATTCCACCTATCTGAATAGGCAATTTATCTCCACAACCCCTAATGGATCAGGCGTCTGTTAGAAGCGAATAATTGATCAGATGTGAAGCTTGGCTTTCCTGATGAGAGGGATTTATGACATGTCAGGCTCCAGATATAAATGATAGTATTATATTATGCTAATTCTCATCATGCTCATATGTGTGATGTGACACAGTATAACACAAAATGACTGCCTAATATTTAGAAGAAACACAGAGGGATGCCTCCACTGCTAATTTGTGGTAGAAATATCAAACACATCACTAAAGCTTAACAACACCATCCTGATGACTGGCAATGCTGATCAGCTTGAGACTATAAGGGAAACAATATACTCATTTTTGTGCTAACAACCTATGGTGCAATAAAATGTAAATGTACTGCCTTCAAGTTGATTCCGACTTATGGCGACCCTATGAATAGGGTTTTCATGAGGCTGAGAGGCAGTGACTGGCCCAAGGTCACCCAGTAAGCTTCATGGCTGCGTGGGGATTCGAACCCTGTTCTCCCAGGTCATAGTCCAACACCTTAACCACTACACCACACTGGCTGTCTATGGTGCAATGAAATATCCTATTTATTTCCTCAGGTTATTTCTTCTTCCAACACTGGCCAGTGGCAATTGAAATATAGTATTCTATGATCTAAAACAAGGAATCTCATGAGACTTACTTTATATTTTTCCTCCTCTGGGATTACCATGCCCACAGTACAAACAGCAGACCTTTTTACTGGTGTAATTATCTACAGCAAACTGGTATAGCACAGTGGCTAAGAGACTGAGCTATGAATCAGAAAGTGCTTGGTTTATATCTCACTTGCGTGTTACTGTGTGGCATTTTTCATACCAAACCAGCATGGTGGTCCCCAATTATGGCAACTTTGTTTGCAACATGAAATTCATCTGGAAAGCCTTTCCCAACTTGTTGCCTTCCAGAAGTCTATATTCCAGGGACGGCCAATGCGCCGCCCACTTAGATATTGTGGACTACTGCAACTCCCATCAGCCATACCTAGCATGGTCATTCCTCAGGGATGATGATAGTTGTAGTGTAGTCTAACAACATCTGGAGGGTACCAGATTAGAGAAGCCTGAACATGTTAGACATCTGGTATTTTACTCCTAAAAGGCAATGAGGTTGATCCTCAAAACAATTGCCCAATAAATCATCCTGAAATACCATAATACCTCAATTAGTGAAGTACATGCATCCTGGACATTAGTTCTTTAACAGAAATGTTGGTACTAGAGGTAGGAATAACATGGAAAGAATAGGGATAGGTTCAAAGAAAAGTTCAATGTATTTCAGCAAACTTTTTATTCAAAACTAGCAGGTCAGGTAATCCTTGCATGCAGACCACTTGAAGACTTCATACACTCGAGCAGGCAGGCAAGGGGCAGCTGCCACCCCCCCCCTGTGCTTTCTCTTGCTCTCTGTGTCATCCTTCTCTACACTGAAGCAGACGTGTCTGCAGTAAACAGTGCTTCCAGGACATATGAAGCACTGTTTACTGCGGAGTAGGATTGGCAGGTCTCAGGATTTTGTCTGAAGATTCCAGTTTTTTGGGGTCCTTTCCAGCTCTCCAGGTGAGTCACCCCAATCTCCAGACTCTTAGCTTTCTTTAAAAAAAAAAGTTTCTAGGTGGTCTGGTTCAAAATATATACACCAAAATGTCAGCCACCATCCCTGCAACTTCTATTAGTACTGGCTGCTCTAATCCCCACTGTTTCAGTTTTTAACCAGTTAGTGAAGTCAAGGTTGTGATTGAAAAGGGATTTGTTGACCCTCCAGGCAGTAGCTAACCCCCCTTTCAAGTTCAGAAAACAGTTTCCTTTTCCTTCTCACATCAGGAATTCAGAAAATTTATAGTGTTAAGCAGCATAAAGAGTACTTTCTCTGTACAGGAGATCTGAATACATTGGGACTTGCTTCTGGGTAAACATGCATAGGATTGTACTAGAACAAAATATCACAGCAGGATCTTGGTAGGCAAACACAGTAAACAATTTTAGTTATGATTATAATCAAAGTGTACATGCAGGGTTTTTTTAATTACTTGCAAAAATAGCATATTATACATTTTATCTTTCAAATAATTTTTTAAAGGAAATTTAAAAAGTATGCATGCTGCAGCTTGTGATTCCATTATAATGTGTTATACTTTCTTAATTCTTTCACGTTTAAATTTTACTGGACTGTTGAAAAGGGCAGTTCATTTGTCTTATTTATAACCTGTTTTGAAAACCTTTGCAATATGAAGCTTTAATCCTATATTCACTTTTCTGGGAGTAAACCTGCAATGCTAATTCCACATACCTGGGAGTAAACCCCATTGAATACAGTAGGACTTACTTTCAGTAGACATGGTTAGGATTGTGCTGAAAACTAGTGGGACTTTTGAGTGAGCATAGAAAAGGATTGTGTTGTAAATCTTTCTCTCCCTCTCCAATCCTTTTTAAAGCAACTAAGTTAGATTTAGGTGTCATTGCATTTATTTGGTAGGAAACTAATACTGATTTTTGGGTGAGTGAAGTTCCTTATCACTGAATTGCAGTCCAGTGCATGCTTCCCTGTGTGAGTAAGCCCCACTGAATACATTGGGTCTTGCTTCTGAGTAAACATGCATAGGATTGCTCTATAAACATATTTACAGGTTGTGCAAATAATAAAACATCTTTGACATTCATGCTTATATAAATATTTCCTCATACTACTGTATGTATCTGATTTCACACTATCATCGTACATTATTATTTGTATTGAAAATGAAATAGGGTTTTCATGGTAAGCGGTATTCAGAGGTGGTTTACCATTGCTTTCCTCTGAGGCTGAGAGGCAGTGACTGGCCCAAGGTCACCCAGTGAGCTTCATGGCTGTGTGGGGATTTGAACCCTGGTCTTCCAGGTCATAGTCCAACACCTTAAGCACTACACCACACTGACTCTCTATTATTTGTATTATGGTTGTATTATTATTATTAAGTGTGCTCTTCTTCCTTGGGGTGGTCATAGTCCTCCTCTGTTGTTTTCACCCTGAGGGGCAGATTAGGCTGAGACATGGTGAGTAACCAATGGATGGTGAGTAACCCATCCAGTAACCTTTGTAGCATATTTCCATTTTAAAATTTAATTAAAATGATTTATATGCAGGCAAAGTTCATGAAGTAATGCAGATCCACATAATACATTTAAAGCATACCCAGCTTGCATGATTTTCCCCAAAGAATCCTGCGAAGTGTAGTTTCCCCCGACAGTTATAGTTCCCACCATCCATAACACATAACAATTAAAATACAATTTAAATAACATCCCAGAAGAATATAAAGATCAAATAATGAACAGATTTGAGGCTTTAAATTTAGTTGACAGAGAACCAGAAGAACTATGGAGTGAGACATTATTAGGGAAGAACACAGAAAGACAATACCTCTAGTTAAAAAGGAAGACCCTCAATGGATGACTGAAGAAACTCTTAAAATTGTTAAAGAGGGAAGGAAAGCAAAACCAAAAGGAGACAGAAACACTGTTAAAACCCTAAATGCAACTATACAGCGACTAGTACATAGGGACAAAGAGAACTATTACAATAGTTAATATGAAAAAAGTGGATAAAAGAAAAATCAACTCAATTGAAATGTGGTGTTGGAGGAGAGCTTTGCGCATACCATGGACTGCGAAAAAGACAAATAATTGGGTGTTAGAACAAACTAAGCCAAAACTATAACTAGAAGCTAAAATGATGAAACTGAGGTTATCATACTTTGGACATGTCATGAGAAGACATGATTCACTAGAAAAGACAATAATGCTGGGAAAAACAGAAGGGAGTAGAAAAAGAGGAAGGCCAAACAAGAGATGGATTGATTCTATAAAGGAAGCCACAGACCTGAACTTACAAGATCTGAACAGGGTGGCTTACAACAGATGCTATTGGAGGTTGCTGATTCATAGGGTCACCATAAGTCATAAGCCACTTGAAGGCATATAACAACAACAACAATTCTTGACAAACTACAGTTCCCATGATTCTGTGGTTGGATTCGTATGCTTCAAATGTATGTTGAATGTGCTTTAAATGCATGGTGTGGATCTGCCCTAGTATGCTGTACATTCATTAGTGAATTGAAATAACAATTTGAAAAGATATTTTTGTAAACGGGAGGAGTTGCGGCTGAGTGGGAGGGCACATGCTTTGCATGCAAAGGTCTAAAATTCAATTTCTGGAAGAGTTATTGCCTGGAATCTTGGAAAGCTTATGCTAGTCCATGTGATCAGTACTGAGCTAGATAGTACCAAGTGGCCTGAGTCGGTATAAGGCAGCTTCCTTTGTTTCTAAAAGAGGAAAGAGACTCAAGGGTCACAGTGACTCTGAAATTTATTCATGTATTTTACTTATGACATTTATATACCGCCTTATTGTAAAAAATCTCAAAGCGGTTTACAGAAGGAATTAAAACAATAAAATTATTGGCAAAAACAGTTAAAAGCAAGTATTTAAAAACATTCAAAATAATGAAACTAACAATTAATTAAAAACAGATAAAAAGCATAATAGCTTCTGCATGTCTGGATAGGTTTGCCTAAACAAAAAATGTTTTTAGTAGGTGCCAAAAAGGGTACAATGAAGTGCCTGCCTAACATCAATAGGCAGGGAGTTCCTGTAGGTGCTGCCACACTAATTTCTTACAAGAGCAGAACAAGTACTGTGTGGCACCCATAATATGGAAAGCACATTGAACTTGGCCTGGTAGCAAATTGGCAACCAGTTCAGATTTCAGAGCAGAGGTATATACTGACAGTGTCTTACTCATGTCAGCAATTGTACCGCAGCATCCCCCCAGTCAGGTTGTGCTGCATGGGGATAGCTGTGACCTTGGTTGACTAGCTTCCAGGATTTTCTTAGTTTTGGTTTTTGGTTAGGAATAGGAATCTTGACTGATTGTGGGATGCTGAGTTTTCTGCCTTACTCATAGGAATCTTGTTGTGGTTGGCATGGTATTGCATTTAGGAAATCATCACTGTCTTTTGTTTTTGTTTTTCTGTTGGCGTTTCATTTACCTCTGACCTCAGTCCCTTATATCCATAGGAGCAACAACAGTGGTTCCATGCACTCAGATCAACCCCCTTAAACCTACTGATGATGCACCTTGTTGGCTGTATGGCAGTTTGTTTCTTGCCCAATAGTGGCAAAAGAGAATTCACATACTGGGAAGTGTGGCTTCATTTGCTGTTGTTCCCAAGCTACTGCCTGTGAAGGTAGATCATACCATGTCTGTTTTCTCTCTGTCCATTATTACTCACTGGAATTGGGTTGGCTGTCAAAGTGAGTTTATAGCAGCCCACATGGCAGGCAGGAAAGTGTAGAGAATATTCTTAACTCTTATTCATTTCTCAAACCACTCTCTACATTGAAGAGACAATTTCAGCCATAGTCAGGAAATGAAGAGGCAAAACAAGATGAAGTGTGGGTAAATCAAGGGCCACATTTATTTAAATAAAGCCAATTAAACGATTAATTGTATAACAAATATCTGCAGAGAAAAGTGTGGGACTGAACTCTTGCCCAATTGGGTGAGGACACCCTGCCATGGAAAAGTGGGTAGTCCAAGCCCAATCCCCTTCTCTGGGTCCCATCCTCCTCAGGGTGGTTAGGGAGGTCCTTCTGTTCCACTCTCCCCCAGGATCAACTCTGAGTGAGTGTTACAGGTTAGCCTGAAAGGTGAACCTTATCCTGCCAACAGGCCACACAACCCAGAATGCAAGCCTCAGATCACACCTTTCACCTTAAAGGGTGCCTAAGAGTGCTCACCAAACCCTACCCTGTGAAATTTCCACATATGTCCGCCAAACGTGATCAAATCAACCTATTTACAGTATTAAACTACTTGGACGTCCAACAAATCAGCCAAATCCAAATTAAAGAAATTAGCCGAATAAAGATAAGCCAATCAGCTGAATTAGAAGAACAGTACAGAGTAGGCAAAAAACTTGTCAGCAAACAAAGGCCAATGAGCTAAAAATTCCTATGTGGACCCCAGGTGATCAGGTAAACTTGCACTGCCCTGAAGGAGGGTGGAGAGGTGTCATGCAAGGCCAAAGAGAGGCTGAGGGAGAGCAGAGCAGGACTTTAATAGCCACTCTGCCCCACCCCTCGCGTGACACAGCCATGCCAGGACTTCTCTCAGTATGGCTGCAAAGGCACATCATTGACACAGCCCTCTTGGTCTGTCAACAGGTAGGAAGTCTGTAAAGAAGTTTGGAGCAGCCATGTTAAAAAGCAGGGGCAGGGCATTCCAAGCAGGGGGTTGCCAACCCTGCTTTGATATTAATATCTTTGCAGAAGATCCTTAGTGAAGTTTTACCAACAGCACAATCCTAACCATATCTATTTAGAAGTAAGTCCTGTTGAGTGTTATGGGACATAGTCCCTTAGTAAGTGTGCTTAGAAACTGCAGCCTTCAGGGGCATCCATGTTTATTCCTTTTTTTTTTTTTACAATAATTTTTATTCAAATTTTCATAAAACATACAAAACAAAATCATAAAACATTCAAAGACAAAAAACAAAACAAAACAAAAATGATTAAACAAAAAAAAATAAAATGTTGACTTCCCATTTGTCACAGATCAAATCAGTTATAGGTCTACAATATATAACAATCCTGTCTCTTAAATTATATTATAAAATCACTTTCCTCCAGTAGTTATCTTAATTAATCATCAAATCTCATAAACATTACTTTATTCTTTCCACAAAAAGTCAAAGAGAGGTTTCAATTCTTTAAGAAATATATCTATCAATTTTCCTCCAAATAAACATGTCGATTAATCCATCTCGTTAATAATAATAATAATCTTATTGTCATAACCATAGTCCAAATAAACATTTCAATTAATCCATCTCATCAAAATCTGTTAGGTCCAATAATTTCAATAGCCATTATTCCATTATCCCTATTAATTCCATCTTCCATCTTCAGTAGTCCTGTTAAGTCCAGTAATTTCAGTGTCCAATCTTCCATTATCAGTATTCCATAATAATCTTGCTGTCGTAGCCATAGTCATATAATAAGAGTCTGATGGGAATTTCCTCTATCCCAAATATTTTCTTGCCATCCATTCTGAATAAGTTGCTGAAATACTGTTGTAAAGTCATATATCTGTTCTTCTTTTTTACAAAATGCACTGGCTCATCTCTTGAGAGTTTTTCCATTGTCACATGGCTGCAGTTAATTCCATAGATTTTCTCTATATCAAACTCCATCACGTCATTCCAGTCCAGAAGATTGTCCAAGCCATTGATAACTTTATCTCTAATATCTTCATTAATTTCTTCAGAGATAACGTTAAATTCCAAACAGTAGATTTTATTTCTAATATCCATAAACTCCAGATCTTTTTCCAATTCCACATTTGTTCCAATCTCCAGAGCTTGTATCTTCCCTTTATTTTTTCTTTTCTTCTCATCTCTGTTCTCATTCTCCTCTCTCACAGGATCCCCTATTTCTTTAAGCTCCTGCGTCATTTTGCTCAGTTCAATTTTCAGCTCCTTACTGCCCTGTCGCAGGGTTTGTTTCGTTATCTCAATCTCATCCATTATTTTCTGAAACATAATTACTTCCAGATTCTCAGCCACTTTCTTGATTGCCATTTTTAAAACCACGAAAACAAAGCAAAACAAAAATAAAGAAGAACCACTTCTTATTTCAGCAACAATTGGGTTAATATTCCAGGCTTGATGACATCACAGTATGAACAGAGCAGCCTGCCTTATCTATGTTCAAGAATACAAAACAAATTTAGTGTCCAGCATCAAAACAGTTAGTGGCGTCGTGAAGAAGCAGATTCGTCAAAATAAAATAGACCAAAAAGAGAATAGTCCCAGACAATATAATGTTCCTCGGAATAGAAATCCCTCTTCTGTTTATATCTTTAGAATGCACATCCAGGACAGCTTTTTGCAACAAAAACAGAGATAAGCTGTTAATTTCGTGAGTAACAGAGAAGAGTTATAGCTCACCCAGAAGTTCTCCAAAGCCGATCAATCTGACAAATCTCCTTTTGCTGCAACAATTTAAACCAAGTAAAGAAAATAATGGAAAGAAGGGTGCTTGCCTCTTAGTCTGTTTTCTCTTTGAAGAAAAGATAAACGTATCGCATTAAACAGATAGAGCATGTTCGGAAGTCCGTCCGGCATTGCTGGCTGGACCTTTTCTCATAAATTAATGAAATCCAGTCCTCCCAACAAAAACAGGCTTTTGAGGTTGATCTCTACGTTTCTCCCTGCCCGGGAGAAATTTCATCAGTCAAAAAAAAATGTTCTGACTGATTTATATCTGAATAAGCTTCTTTTGAGGCGGGAGCCCGTCTCAAAAGCAGGCACAAGTCCATCCATGTTTATTCCTGAGTGCTCCCATCTAACATCTACGAACACTAGCCTCCCTTCTTCCTACAATGGCCTTCTGGTGGCTGGCCTGGCCTCAAGGCACTTAAACCCATCTTGCCAGAATAAAGTAGTCTAGATTTAATATTCTCTACCCAGGCCCCCTAAGCAGGTGAGAAGGAATGATCCTGTCACTTCATCTGGACCTGGGAACACCCTCATTTAGCTAAGATTTCTGTCTTAATTTCCAATCAGAGAATTTTTTTGAGTGGTATGCTCTAAGCAACTGTGGGTGATGCTTAATGTATCATGCTTAATGGCATCACTAGGGCCCACCCCATGACATCGCTAGGGCTTGTCCCTGTTTGGGATGCTTCTGACCTAGCAACCCTACTGCAGAGGAGCTTGCACTACCTGGCAAGGAGCACCATTCCAGCCACCCGTGAGAAGGCTGCCTGCAGCAGCTGCAATCCAGTAAAGGAGCCACTTTCTGACTATGTCAGAGTGTGTGCCCTGCACCCAAAAAAAGACTTTGTTATAAGGAGCTTCTTTCCTGAAGGATTTGTTAACTGAGGTACTGTACATGCACAATATCTTTTTGAAAATTTAAAATAATGGGTTGAAAAGAATAAGGTCCTGTCCCCAATGCAGATGGCTTTCACAAGGGACATAGTACAACTTATCAGTCCTTTGTATTTAATTATCTTAATCAAAATTATGTTAGCAATTCATCAAAAAAAGCTGTATGTTGCATTTATTAATCTCTCATTTGTGTTTGACTCTATTGACCAACCGAGTCTATGGGAAAAAACTAGCACTTACTTCACTGTTTCTTATACAGCAGCTCTACTCTAATACTGATATTAAAGTTAAAAGTGGACTCATGGGCACTAATTCTGATTCAGTACTTACCCCAAGGTTGCAATCTTGCCCCTCTGTAATTTAATCTTTACACAAATGATATAGTTCAGGAGCTCTCTTCCCCTTCTTTCTCTCCCACTCAGTTGGTAATCACAAAATTCCAGTGCACCTTTATGCAGATGATATAGCTCTTTTTTCATTATCCCAAATAGATATGAGAAGATTATTTTTCAAAATTGGAACTTATTGCAAGCAGGAAGGTTTAACTATTAATAATAGTAAGACTACAGTGAGGATGTTTGCCAAAAGGCATAAACAGCTAAATGGGTCCTGGATTGTCATACAGTCTGAGTTGTAGTTCATTTAAGTATTGAGATCTCAATTTTTGAAAAAATGCTTTGTGGCATGTGCAAGAGGGAATTAAAATTTCATCTGCCCATTCATTGGGGGGTGTAACATTTTATTATACCGAGGATCATTGTTCATTAGAACCCATGTTAAAAAAATGTGTGGCTAAAATTGTATCTAGCTTGTTACATGGTGCAGCAATCTGGGGTGACTCTAGTAGAGGTGAATCTGATATAGTCTAAAATAAGTTTTTTGCATGCCCTACTTGCAGTTCCACACACTCACACAGTACATTTGGCACACTGCTTAGAAAGGAAGTAGGACTTTTCCTTTAAAAACACACATTCATAAACCCATGATTCCATAATGGAAAAAACTCACTAATGTCAGATCAACATTTAGCAAAACTGTTTTTTTTTATATGCCAAACAGAGAAGGCAGAATTTGATATTGTAAACTCACTAGATGGTTTTAGGTAAGCCATTCTCTTTCTGCCTCATTTTCCACATCTGTAGTCCCCCTCCTCATTCTTCTCCCTGCTTCAGCTATTTTTAAAATAGCTTTGCAAGTCCTAACCACAAGAAAAATGTCATGTTTTGTCTTCATCCAGAATGTTAAAAAAAATCACACTGGCTGAGTTGGGAGTATATTTGGACCCCAATGAGATTTCCAATGGAAGGATGGGGTCACTTTGTACCCCAGAGACCTTTTTGGGGAGAGGGGGTCATCATAAGTGTGTGTAACACTACCTAAACACCTTGAGTCAAAAAACACTTATTCGGAGGAGACAGATTTTTTTCCAGGCAGTATACATTGGTCCCTTCTCCATGCATATTGAGTAAACTGGGGCATTTTTGGATGCCAGTGATTTGCTTGTTTGTTTCCAGAAGGAAAATGGTAAGTGGTAACTGGCTGAAATTTGGGCAGTTGTATGGGTGACAGTTTGTGACAATGTCCTAGAAGGACAACCCTGTAGATCTACTCATGTGTAAAATAATAATAAAAGGCAGAAATTTGTCCCCAGGGCTTTTTGCTGAGGAATTTTTGGATCCCAGTGGGTTTTTTTCCCCATGAGAAGGAAAATAGTCAGTGGTAACTGGCTGAAATTTGGGGACGTTGTATAGGTTAATATTTGTAACAATGCCCTAGAAGGACAACCCAGCATTTTTCAAATTTGTAGTTGTGCAGCCGCTGCAAAAACTACACAAACCAAACACATTTAAATGTTCTATACAATGTTACAAAGCTAGACAGGTTCTGCTACTGATGCGTGCCATGTTCCAAGTTCGAGTTTGTAGGTGACTAAACTACACTTTGCATACAATGTATGGCAGATGAGCTGCCAGAAATGTATTGTGAGAGTGGTGGTTGGTTTGCATAAAAATAAAAGAAATTGTATGCATAACAGGAAGGCACAGATGTAATTTTTTTGAGAGGATCAGAACAGGGGATGTATCTTGTTTCTGCATGTGAGGAATAGTGCAATTGCATTCTATATCAGGTAATGGTCCCTTGACACTCCCTTCAAATACAAGCCACAGTCTCCCTTGAGTAGTACACATAGTCTGTTTCCTTTTATCAATAGGCCATGGATGCCTTTGGGACACATTGTTTGCCTCTCAGTCAAAGAAACCATCCATGCTCAAGAAAGAGGGCCTGTGCTGGTTTTCAGGTATGAAAACAAACTACAAGATAAGAACAAGACATTATTCTTCACGAGAGACACTTATGAGAAGAACATCAAAGCTCCCTAATGAGAAGCTGGGAATGATGCTACGGCAAGGACTAATTATAACAAGCAGATGAAGGGGTTAGCCATTGCTAGAGTGGCTTTCACAGCTTGCCAGACTCGCAAGAGATGTCTCATCTCCATCAACAATGTAGGACCACAGACTGTTAGTACATGTGAAGCAAGATGAAGACTGGAAGACTGGGGGAATCATCTGCAAACTTGGAGCTTAACATTCTATATGCTTGTTAGTAACATCCTCTTTTCTTCCCACTCTGCCACACACAATGTACAAATTAGAGAAGGCAAAGGGGGGCTTATACTAGAACAACAATCACATGCCTCCTGTCTACAACCATTGGCATATATTATCCACATTAGATGGCTGTGCATTTAATTGAGCTGAAGGCAAACATGCAAGTTTTGAGGGGTTGATTGCTTTTTTCAGCTGAAGGAAAAGTGCCAGGCCATCCTCTTTTCGACACTGTGCATCAATTAGGTCTTGAGAGGAAACACAACTCAAAACCAAAATTGGAGATGCTCCATTGGATCCCTGGGAGAGTTCAGGAGCTCAGTTTGGGTTGAAAGTATGATGTTTTCCCACAAGGGAACCACCAGTCACAATAATTACATTGCTGTCTATTCATAATATGATTTATTTAGATGTTGCCTTATGAATTAATTCCTTCTAATTGACGCTGCTCTCACTGTAAATCAAGGCTTCCTGCATTCTGTGGAGCAGCGAACATGATCCCACACTACCATAATTAGTCCAATTAGAAAGGAAGGCAGATGTGGGGAGCCAATTACTTGCAGGAATATGTCTGCTCCGATGTATTCCGAGTACCAATCAATTGAAATTTAATGGCAACTTAATAAAACATTGTTTTATTCATAAACCAAACTCCCTTTGGGCTATTAGTTTTTCTGAGAAGACAGTCCCAATGAGTTTTACGGCTGGTGAGTTAAGGGGCTTCTTAAGGATGTAAACTGGGAGCAGATCCATTGAAATGTATGGATGCACGTTGTGTTAAGGAAATGAGAATTGACTCCCTTTTCAGTAACATTTCTTATTCTTCCCACAGCGAGAATGAAATTAATGATTCTGCCTCCTGAATCAGTGCAATTCCCAGAAGCATTTCCAACTGTTTGTCACAGCCAGGCCTTTACTTCATGTGGTGGAACTCTTGTTACCAAAGGCCTTGCCTTAGGCAACACTCTCAATCAAATAGACCAAATCAGTGTAAACATACCCATGCATCTGACTAGTTCGGTAAGCATTTCCTGAAACCTTGTGTCACCTTGCTTGATTTTGCTATGCTCTCAAAGAGCAAACTCATAAAAAGTGAGAAGAATGTTACACAGAAGAAAACAACTCGAAATTTGCTTCAACCCAAGACTTGGGAGATATGATACATGATAAAGAACACAGAAAAGCAATGGGGAGCAGACATTGTTATTTTGCAGCTTGAAAGAGGCCTCAGAGAAAACCAATCTGTACATTGCGTGATATTGGCCAGTTTGCTACTTACACTGATTGAATTCAAACTGCTGATGCGTACAGCCCTCCCTGTGAAATTTAAGCAAGTAAAGAGATGACTCATTCCAAATGGGCATTAAGCAGAAAATGGGCTGTTTCACAGGATGCAAGGCAGAAAATATTTACAACCCTATTTGCCAAGTGTCCTCATGGAGCTTGTTGTGACTAGAGTTGCCATACTGAAGGAAGCAGTTTGATGTTTTAAATGTAAAAATACATGGTAGTTAGATTGTTCCATCAGATAGAAATCACTATTTGCAACTTCCCCACACAAAATAAGCAGTAAGCTTGTGATGGATGTAACTTGATATTACCACTCAGCAGAGTTTCAGCAATGCTCTTAATTTGTTGTCCCTTCTGCTCTAGAAAGCAAGACAGGGGGCAAATTTTGCTGTCATGTTGGTTTCAGTCTGCAGTGCCTTTGCTAAACTTGGCACCATCACTCCCAGTTCACCTTGAGCAGAATTTACCATGTTTTAAAAGTAAAACATTTCATTTACTTGCTGTATCTGGCATCAGGTTTAACATCAGGTTTATCAGATGTTTTGACCTGAGATGGTATGACAAGATAAGGGATGGCTGAAAAGTTCTCAGCCTAAGCAGAATGGAGTTGGGTGTGGATTTAGGCTGCACATTTTTCAGACACAACTCCTGTTTAGATTTGATGTCAGTGAGGCAGTGAATCCACTCTAGGTTTCAGTCTGATCTTTCAATGAGTTTCCAGCACCTTGGACAGTGTATTGCCAGTCACTGCAAGAATTTCAATGTAATGAGGAGGATTAGAAATGGCACATGAATGGCCTTTGTCCCCTAATTATTGCCCCAAACCCCTGATTTATGGGGGTGCTAATGGCTTTTGTACTCTGTTACTGCTTAGAATTGGAGTCAGGGAAGCTCAAAATGCAGACTCCCTGACACTGTCACATCATTTGGGAAGTTTCCCTATGCCTCTGTGCTCAAAACAACACAGAGTCTGGGAAGTTTTTGCTCAGTAACCAAAATAATGTAGCTTGTCCCACTCTTCTACTCTGTCCGGTAGAATTGTTTATAGTTTTCCCAAGCTTGAAAGGATGATGAGCTGATTGGCTTATGAATGTTCTCACTTGGCTAATGTAAACAAGTAGCCTGATCATCAAAACAAGCAGTCAACCTTGAGCATGCAGCTGTATTTTCAAGCCCAAGATGTCATGAGGACAGGATCAGGAGACATCACCTGAGGGGGAAACCAGCTACCTGAATGATGGGAAGACAACGATCTAATAGGTGTAAGATGCCCCCTCCCAGAGGGTCTTTGAAGGATAAATACAGAATCCTTAGATCAGGGAGATTAAGCCTCCAGAGGCTGAAGAAGTCCCAAGATACCAACA
The DNA here is from genome assembly GCF_030035675.1 of Rhineura floridana. Taxonomy (NCBI): domain Eukaryota; kingdom Metazoa; phylum Chordata; class Lepidosauria; order Squamata; family Rhineuridae; genus Rhineura; species Rhineura floridana. The sequence goes on from NC_084485.1 coordinate 60,550,924, forward strand.
AGCCAGGGGGGCCACATAACTTCAAAGTACCATCAAGAAGCAACATCAAGAAGATTGAAGACTCAGCCTCTCCCAGGCAAGATGTACCATTGTGCTGTTATGGGATTTCCAGCACACAGGGAGACAATGTGAGATAAGAGCACTTAGAGCAACTAGAAGGGGGGGAGGGGTAGCATGTTTGCTATTCAGTTTCATTTTAGCTGCTTGCAATCCTGCTTTAATAACTGTTTAAGTGAGTGGGCTTGTGTGTTCCAATGAACCCTATGAGCAATGCCGTCGGGAGTCATGCCCAGCAGGGTCACCCATGGTGGTAAGGTCAAGGGAGAGGAACCAGACAAAGAACACTCCAAGAATATCCTCAATGGCAGAACAGGCGGAGGATAACAATGTATATGTTACAACGGCTGTGAAGGAGGATGAAGGCTGCAGCAGATAAAAAAATTTCCAGTCATTGTGGTATCCATGCCATTGAATCAAAGCCTTTTTCTGTCAAGATTGTGTGTTGATCATCATGCACTGATCTCCCCACATAAAACAAATTCACGCACAGGCATCTTCCAACCAAAACAAAACAAAACAAAAGCCCCATGGCGATCGGCGAATGGTGACGAGGGCAGGACTGTGAAATCCGGAAGCCCCTAGTCATGGACCGGCACATGGGCAATGGATACAGACTCAGTCATCCTGGCTCAAGGACAGAGGCAGTTGAGTAGTTTGGCAGCTATATCCATGACTGAGCAGTCCTATTCTGGATCCACTCTACTCACCCCCTATGGAGAGGGGGCTAGAAGAGGTGCCCTAAACATAGTCTGCCTCATCTCTCTCCCTGACTGGATCACTGCATCAAGTGGGGTCACCACTTAGCAGTCGCAAAAGACAATTCAATTTTGGAACATGGAATATACAGACATTGCTGGACAATACAGATAGTGAATGTCCTGAATGCAGACTGCCATCATCACGAGGGAGTTGAGATGTTTTAATATTGACATAGCAGCACTCCAAGAAACTCAAACAGCAGGAGAGGGACAATTGAAGGAAGAAAAAGGAGGTTACACCTTCTTCTGGAAAGAGCTGCCTGAACAAGAACGATGAATACATGGAGTAGGCTTTGCTATTAAAAATGATCTTGTGAAGCTCTTGTCAGAAGTTCCTACTGGCATTAATGAACAACTCTCTTTTTTTTCCCATTAATTTTTATTCAAAGTTTCAAAAAACAAAACAAAACAAAACAAAAAAAACAAATTAATAACTAATACAATAAAATAAAATGTTGACTTCCGATTTGTCGCAGATCAGTTATAGGTCTATAATATATAACAAGCCTGTCTCTTAATATATTACAAAATCACTTTCCTCCAGTAGTTATCTTAATTAATCATCAAATCTCATTAACATCACTTTATTCTTTCCGCAAAAAGTCAAAGAGAGGTTTCCAGTCCTTGAGAAATATATCCATCGATTTTTCTCCAAATAAACATATCGATTAATCCATCTCATCAAGTCTGCTAGGTCCAGTAATTTCAATAGCCATTCTTCCATTATCAGTGTTAATTCCATCTTCCATCTTCCATCCTTGCATCCATAATAATCTTGCTGTCATAGTCATAGTCATATAATAAGAGTCTGATGGGAATTTCCTTCCTCACAAATATTTCCTTGCCATCAATTCTGAATGTGTTACTGAAATGTTGTTGTAAAGTCATATCTCTGATTCTCTTTTTTACGAAATACACTAGCACATCTCTTGAGAGTTTTTCCATTGTCACATATCTGTAATTAATTCTATAGATTTTCTCTATTTCAAGCTCCATCACATCATTCCAGTCCAGAAATTTTTTCGAAACATTGATAGCTTTATCTCTGATATCTTCATCAATTTCTTCAGGGACAACGCTGAATTCCAAACAGTAATCTTTATCTCTAAGGTCCATAAACTCCAAATCTTTTTCCAGTTCCACATTTGATATATCTGTTCCAATCTCCAGGACTTGCATCTTCCCTTTAATTTTTCTTTCTTTTTCTATTGCTTGTCTAGTTATATCTCTGATCTCATCAACCTCCTCTCTCATAAAATCCCCTATTTCTTTCAGCTCCTGCTTCATTTTGCCAAATTCAATTTTCATCTCTTGTTTGCCATGTCTCAGTTTTTGTTTCGTTATCTCAATCTCATCCATTATTCTCTGAAACATATTTACTTCCAGGGTCTCAGCCACTTTCTTACTTGTCATTTTTAAAACCAAGAAGAAAAAAACCCCTTCAATTTCCAATATAGCACTATTCCCAAGCAAAGAGCAATTTATTTCTTTTTCCAGCAACAAAGGAGTTAATATTCCAAACCTGATGACATCATAATGTAGACAGCACAAACTGCCTTATCTCTTATGTGTCCAAGAATGCAAAACAAATTTAGTTCACAGCATCCAAATAATTAGTGGCATAGAGAACAAGCAGATTCGTCAAAATGAAGTAGACCAGAAAAAATAGTCCCAGACATATAATACTCAAAAGTTCATATAAATCAAAATTTTTCTCCTCAGATCAGATGCCTCTCATCCGTTTGTATCTTTAAAATGCTCAATTCCAGGCCAGCTTTTTGCAATAAAAACAAGGATAAGCTATTTCAATTTCCTTCCGCCTTAATTCCGTGTATAAAAGAGAAAAGTTATAACTCACCCAGGGATTCTTTACTGCTGATTCTTTTAACAAATCTCTTTTACTGCAACAATTTAAGCCAAATGATAAGGATAGACAGAAGAATGCTTGCCTGTTAAAATCTGTTTTTCTTTGAAGAAAAGAAAAACGTCTCGCTTAATCAGTTTGAGCTTGCTTGAAATTCCCTGGCTCCATCCGACTTGCTGGCTGGTCCTTCGTTCATAGGGGATCCTAATGAATTCAAGTCCCCCAACAAACACAACGAAGCTTGTGGATGATCTCTTCGTTTCTCCCTTGCCTGGGAGAAAGTTTTTACCAGTCAAAAAAAACCTTTTGACTGGTTTTAAAACTGAAAAAGCTTCCTCTGAGACGAGAGCTCGTCTCAGAGGCAGGCACAAGCGAAGCAATCCTTCCCAGAAGTCTATTAATGAACAACTCTCAACTCTCCAATTAAAACTCACCAAAAACCAGCAGGCAACTATTCTAAGTGCTTATGCACCAACATTAGATGCTGATGAAGACATCAAGGAAAATTTTTATACCCAGCTGGACACCATCTTATCAGAGATACCTAAGGAGGATAAAATTATCCTCCTGGGTGATTTCAATGCAAGAGTTGGGCGTGATTTTGATTTATGGCCAGAAACCATTGGGAAAGAAGGAGTTGGCAATAGCAACCTGAATGGGATTCTGACTAAATGTGAGGAGCATAATCCTGTTATTACAAACACACTCTTTCACCAGAAAGATACATTTAAAACATCATGGAAGCACCCTTGGTAGAAGCACTGGCATCTCCTGGATTACGTAATTGTCCATGCCAGAGATCGTCGTGATGTACTCCTCACCAGGGCCATGACAAGTGCCGATGACTGCTGGACAGATCACAGATTAATTTGATCCACTGTGGCCATTAATATTGTTCTTCAACGTAGGCTCCAAGGAAGAAAACCAAGGCGTAAAATGAACATCCACGCCCTTCAAGATCCTATTAAGTGAGCTTGCTTTCAAACAACTCTCAAGAAACATCTACTTACGGAACTCCCTGAAAACGTTGAGGAACACTGGATTAAACTGAAGACTTCCATTATTGCAGCATGTGAACAAACTATTGGATACCAAACTAAGAAACAACAGGACTGGTTTGATGGGAATGATAGTGAGATTGAACATATCATTGACAAGAAAAGGAAAGCCTTCCAGATATGGCAAAAAGACATTAACTGTGCTGCTAAGAAAAACATCTATGCCAGTGCAAAGGCTGAGGTCTAAAGAAGAACTAGAGAACTTAAGAACGCCTGGTGGATAAAGAAAGCTCAAGAAATCCAGCATTTTGCAGATGCTCATGATGCACGGGGCTTTTTTAATGCCAGAAAGTCCATCTACGGGCCAACAAATTATGGTACAAATCCCTTACGTTCAATAGATGGCACCAAACTTCTAAAGGATAAAGAATCTATTGCACTGCGTTGGAAAGAGCATTACCACAACCTCCTTAATCGTAACTCTTATGTGACTGATGAGGTCTTCTCGCAAATCCCACAACAGCAAATTAGAGATGAGCTTGCAAGTATCCCCTAATTTGGATGAAGTCAGTAAAGCCATCAATCAAATGAAGACTAACAAAGCTAGTGGACCTGATGGGATTCCTGCTGAAGTCTTTAAAGAAGGTGGGCCTGAACTTACACAACAACTTCATAAGATCATTGAAAAAATCTGGATGAGGGAGGAGATCCCAGAAGACTTTAGGGATGCCATAATTATCACTCTTTTCAAGAAGGGTGATAGAACAGATTGTGGGAACTACCGAGGCATCTCTCTTCTAGCTACCACAGGTAAAATCCTTGAAAGAATCCTCACAAATTGCCTCCTACCTTTCTCAGAAGACATCCTCTCTGCATCCCAAAATGGTTTCCGCCCTTCCAGGGGGACAGTGGACATGATCTTCACTTCATGACAGCTTCAAGAAAAATGCAGGGAGCAAAACCAACCTCTGTATATGGTGTTTATTGATCTGACTAAGTCCTTTGATACTATAAATCGAACTGCTCTCTGGACCATCCTTCTGAAAATTGGATACTCTGATAAATTTGTGAATATTTGCGACTCCTCCATGACAACATGACGGCAACAATTTTGGACAACAATGGCTCTCAAAGTGATCCATTCAAAGTGGGATTAGGCATCAAACAGGGATGCGTCATTGCTCCGTCCTTATTTGCTATTTTCATTGTCATGATTCTACACTTTGTTGAGGGGAAACTCCCTACTGGCGTGGAAATCGAACAGATGGAAAGCTTTTTAATCTCAGTAGGCTGAAAGCAAAAAGTAAGGTAGCCACAACCTCTGTTGTAGAACTTCAATATGCCGATGATAATGTAGTCTCTACACATTCAGAGGAAGATCTTCAAACTATCCTAAATGTGTTTGCAGAAGCATATGGAAAGCTTGGCCTCTTGCTTAACATAAAAAAACCCAAAGTGCTTCATCAGCAGGTGCGAACCAATCCATCTGTAGCACCATCAATCCAGCTGAATGGTGCGACGCTGGAGAATGTTGATCACTTTTCCTATCTTGGCAGCCATCTCTCTGTAAAAGCTGACATTGACGCTGAAATTCAGCATTGTCTGAGCTCTGTGAGTGCCACATTCTCCCGAATGAAGCATAGAGTGTTCGAGGATCGGGATATTCTCAGGGAGACCAAAATGCTTATTTACAAAGCCATTGTACTACCAACCTTACTGTATGCCTGTGAAACATGGACCATTTATAAACGCCATTCCCAACTTCTTGAACGATTCTACCAACGCTGTCTCCGGAAAATTCTGCAAATTACTTGGAAAGATAGGTGGACTAATGTTAGCATATTGGAAGAAGCAAAGACCTCCAGTGTTGAAACAATGATCCTCCAACATCACCTTTGCTGGACCGGCCATGTTGTTCGAATGCCTGATCACTGTCTTCCAGAGCAGCTACTTTACTCCCAACTTAAGAATGGAAAACAGAATATCGGTGGACAGCAAAGGAGGTTTAAAGATGTTCTCAAAGCTAATCTAAAAAAATGTAACATGAGCATCGAGAACTGGGAAGCTTTGGCCCATGAGCATCCCAATTGGAGGTCGGCCATTATCAAAGGTGCTATGGACTTTGAAGAAGCACGAGTACAGGGCGAAAGGGACAAAAGAGATAAACAGAAGGCACATCAAGCAAATCCTCATCGTGACCATCTTCCATCTGGAAACCTATGTCCTCACTGTGGGAGGTTGTGTGGATCCAGAATTGGCCTCCAAAGTCACTTACCCACAGTCACCTCACCCTGGAAGACAATCTTACTCAGCCACGAGTGATCGTCAATGAATGAGTTTCACTGTGAGCTGTTTGTAAGTCCTGCTGTAATAAAGCCTTCATTTTCTCCACTGCCAGCTGTGTTCATGGTCCTCTTGAAATCTCGAACTCAATAGTCTTGTGCTTGGCAAAGGCTAGGCATTTGGCATTACAGACAGCTCCTTGAAAGTTTAGACTAAAGCCTGGAGTGGATTTACTGCCCCACTGGCATTGGAGCCACTAGTCTCTACTGGATTTAATAGTTTTATGGTATTCAGGAAATTTCATCCACTGGATTTAATAGTTTTATGGTCTTCAGGAAATTTCATGATGCAGCTACCTGTGGCTTACCTAACCCTGGGCTCTGCATTGTACAAAATGATTAAAGGTGAATGTATCACCACAATTTCATGGTATTATTTATTTATTTATTAAATTTATATTCCACCTTCCTCCTAGAAACACACTAAAATATCTTAAAAACAAAAGTCTTCAAAACATATTAAAACACATATTTAAAAGTATATTAAAACAAAGCATCTTTAAAAACATATTTTTCCCTGGGCTTCTACTGGGAGGAAGGGTGGGATATAAATCTAATAAAATCACTCACTCACTCAATCTTTTTTAAAAAGCTTTAAAAACAATTTAAAAAGTAATCCCAACAGAGACACAGAGTGCAGTGGTTGACTGGGTATAAAGACATAAGACAATCTTTTAGATATCCTGGTCCCAAGCTGCATAGGGCTTTGTACACCAAAACCAGAACCTTGAACTTGGCCCAGTAGCTAATGAGCAGCCAGTGCAATTCTTTCAGCAGCGGGGTAACATGTTGGTGATACCCTGCCCCAGTTAGCAGTCACGCTGCTGCATTTTGCACCAGCTGCAGCTTCTGGACTGACTTCAAGGGCAGCCCCACATAGAATACATTACAGTAATCCAGTGCATGGTCAACAGTGGCCAGGCTATCTTGGTCCAGAAACGGCCACAGTTGTCTTACCAGCCAAAGCTGCTAAAAGGCACTCCTAGTCACTGAGGTCACCTGGGTCTCTAGCGACAAAGATGGATCCAGGAACATCCCCAGACTACAAACCTGCCATCAGAGGGAGTACAACCCCATCCAAAGCAGGCAACTGTCCAATTATCCAAACTTGGGAACCATCAACCCACAGTGCCTCTGTCTTGCTAGGATTCAGACTCAGTTTATTGGCCCTCATCCAGCCCACCACCGAATCCAGGCACCGGTCCACAAATTGCACACCCTCTCCCAATTTAGATGTTATAGAGAAATTGAGCTGGGTATTGTCAGCATAGTGCTGACACCTCGCCTCAAATCTCCTGATGACCTTTCCCAAGTGCTTCATATAGATGTTAAACAGCATTGTGGACAAGATGGTACCCTGCAGCACCCCGTAGCACAGCTGTCAGAGGGCCGAAAGACAGTTCCCCAATGCTATTCTCTAAAAGTGACCCTGGAGATAGGATTGGAACCACTGTAAAACAGTGCCTCCAATACCCATCTCACCAAGTCGACTCAGAAGGATACCATGGTCAATGGTATCAAAAGCTTCTGAGAGATCAAGTAAGAATAACAAGGTCACACTCCCCTTGTTTTTCTCCTGATAAAGGTCATCCATCAAGGCAACCAAAACCGATTAGGGAGAACTCGAGAGGCATAGAAATCTTAGGAACATAGGGCCCATCCATATGACTGTATAATCTGCAAGGTTATAGCTTTGTGTCCTCATTAATTCACTGTAATCCATATGACATTGCAAGCTCATACGGATTTTCACATTCACAAATCCACATTAGAAATACCACTGAAAAGCCGATATGCTTTCCTAAACTGATCATCAATTGCATTGTGCATGTGCTTGGATGTAATGCTGTGGACCTTCCTGCAATAGGTGGTCCATGGGTGTTCTTCCATCATATGCCAAGCCCCTTGTCTCCTTCCCACCCAATAGCACATCCACAAACCTGCGCATGCATGGGAATTAAAAAAAAAGATATACATTTCTGCACTCCATTTTGGACCAATCACTGAAAAGGGGTGGACTTAGGGGAGTGGCGAGCGCTAAAGCAATTTAGACAACAAAAAATAGTCCACAAGTATGGATTCTTGATAATCAGGTATTCACAATAGTCCAACCACAAACAGGATGTGTATGGATCTTGACACTACCAACTGAATATGGAAAAGGCAGATTTTGTGGTTAGATATGGATGGGCCCCACAGTATTGTATTCAATGGTGTTCCTCCAATGATGGAAGGCTGTCTGATCCAGTGGAGGCGTTGTCTCAGCGGAATGGGAAAGGAAGGTGATTTCTGCATATGCATTCCCTGCAGCACCATCCCTTTCCCCCAATACGCTCCAGAAAACTGGGAGACCCTTTGGAACAGTATGGGAGGAAATGGTGGTCATTGCAGGGAAGGGTGAATTGACAAAAATAGTTGCCTGCTCTGTTCCACGAATGGAAACCTCCTTTTGTCAGTGTGGGGACAACATTGGAAAAACAACCCACAGAAAGCTTCTGTGTGAAAACATTTAGAAACCTTAAGATTCAAGGACTGTAGAGATAACATAAGCTACAGTTACTGAACTAGGCTGCCTTTAGCTATAGGCTGCAGAAAGAGATCCTGAAGCCAGCTCATTGGCCTCTTCCTCCTATCCAAGGCAAGCGTGTATGTTTGTATATGTGTGTGTGCGCGCGCACGCGCATGCGTGTGCATGCACACACACATTGCCTTAACAATATCAGAAAGGGCACTGGTATAACTTTGTTTAATTTTATAAAGGGTGTTTGGATTTTCTCTAGGCTCTATACACATATAAGTATGTCCGAATATGAGTGGGGTTATTGACCTTCCAAATTTGTTCACTCTCACATTTAAACAGAATGAAATTTCTAGCCCCTCAGCCCAGTTCTGATATGTTGATGTTTTAATTAGCTAAGAGGAGCTTACATAAGATCTGTAAAAATAAGACAGTCCATTCCCTCAGGTTTATAATCTAGAGGACATGACACAAAAGGAAAAGGATTAGGATGGAAAAGGAAAACAAACTCAGGCACCAGTTCTTAAATTTACATAAGCCTTCTCCAGGCATTCTTCCCTACACAATTCCAATCAAGTAAGAAAAGAGGAGCAGGGGATGTGTTCTTTAGTCCCACCCCCTCCATCACATACCCATGTCTACTCCTGTACCCCTTCACACATTGGAGATTGAATTTCTCCAAAGGTGAGCTATTTCAACTTGTGTAAGCGCATTCTTATTAATTTGTTTTTATTTAATTTTAAACCCAAGGTGATAAGGATTGTAAATCACTTGGGTAGCCTGCAAGAGCAGAGCAGGCTCCCTGCTGCAGAAATTCAGCTGCCAATCATGGAGGGCTGCAGGAGTGGCAATTTGATGTGTGGGAGGGGAAGGGGCCAGGGAGTGCAGTCTTCCTTCTCATGAAGGATGGGGAATGCCTGAAGAGGTCTCCAGTAGTTGGAATAGAAACAGTTCAGGGAAGAAGGAGCCAAATAGAGCTGATGGAGTGGCTTTTCTATCCATTTTTTTCTCTGCTGTAACCTGAAGGCCTCTAAGCAAAGACGATGGAGTGACTCTCATCATCATCATCATCCCACCTTGCCTCTAATGAGCTCAAGGTTCTCCCCCTGCACCTCCCAATTTCATCCTCACAACAACCCTGTGAGGTAAGTTAGGTTGAGAAACAGTGACAGTGGCTGGCTGAAGGTCACCCAGTGAGCTTCATGGAGAATGGGAAATTCAACCCTGGCCACCCAGGTCCTAGTCCTACCCTCCAACCACTATCCCACAATTGAATTTGACTGTTTTAAACATTTCCTTTGCCATTATAGAATGTCTGTAATGTTGTGAGCCATGCTATCTGGGGCTGGACCAATGCACAGAAAGGTGGGAGGAAGACTTGGACTGGGATGTCCTGGCCAGGGAAGGACCCAGCGAGGGGTGGGACATCGAAGCAGCCCCCACTCCAGGCATTGACAGGCCATCTCCAGCTGTCCCAGACACCCCCAAAGAGGGACCCCAGGTCTGGCCCCTTACTCCTCCTCCTCCATTGTCAGTGCCAGACAGCTCTCCCCCCCAATAGAGGGAGAGGACAGGAGTGATGCTGAGACCCCGCCTTTGCTCAGTTCCAGAAGGCAGATGCAATAGGAGATTCAACAAACCCAGCTCAGGAGGAGTTAGCGATTACACGCCTGCCTCCAACTGTGAATCAGGGTACACGCAAGCAGGGGGAGGCGCCAAGCCCTACTTAAGTTGGGTGAAGGGGAGGGTTAGTTGCTGAGTCAGCATCTTTATACCACCAAGTTGTACCTAGTTAGTTAGACAGGGATGCTGAGTTCTAAGTAAGCTGTAGGTAGATTCATGAAGCACACTGAACTGAAAATTTCTCTTACTTCAATAAAAGAAAAATCTACAGCTGTGTCTGAGCCTGAGTTCCTTGAATTCGGGCAGGATATATAACTTCGTAAGTTCTAAAATATGAATAAGTCAGAATAAACTACCCAGGGCTAGGTAGAGCAATGATCTAACTCTGTAAAAAGCACCTTTCTATATCCATTTGTGTGTGTGTTTACACATGCACATATTTTTTTCAGTCTTCCACTGCTTCAAGGTAGATTGTCAAAACAAATTCAAGGGAAAAAGAGGGGGAGGAGAAATAGGCTGACATCACAAGGGAGAAACAGAACTAGCATATAATTGATATGGTATTAATTTACCAAAGGTGACCACATTGAAAACAGTAGGACTTCCCATATGTGTGTAGCATTATGACATGAGTTATAGACAATCCAAGCAGTCTTCTGGTTGAATTAGCTAGCTAGGGAATTAGGAAAGAGAAAAGAGAAAAACCAACATCACAGTCTGTGCCCAAGCTAACATAAATACAGAACTAGCTTCAGATCTAGTGAAATGATGCTCTCTGTTTCTTGTCCATCCCACGAGAACGATGTAGATAGTAAAATCTGTGATGAAGTTATGAGGACAGCAGACGACAGCTCAGAAATTCAATGGCCTTAGCCAGCAAGTAATAAATATCCTGCGGCTAAGTTGATCAGACAGTCTGATAGATCAGGTGTTCACCAAAAAGAAAATCACAGTATGATAATCTGCAGTTTTGTCCTATGTACTGTAGACAAGGCCATCATATGGTGACTTTTATGAACTTGGACCGATTTACAGCAGCAGGATATATGGCTCATTGATTCAAAATGACGTAGCATTGATTTCTCCATACTGGGATTAAAGTCCATTGATTTTGTTAGAGAAATTGTTGAACAATTGGCAGCATTGTCTTTCAAGGTGAAAAGCCAGACAGATTTTTTTTTTTACATTTTAAAGATATCATTATTGTAAAAAATGGATTTTTCAGTGGGAGTGGGAAGAGATCTGACTATGTGGTTGAACATTTGGGGCTAGCAATACCAGATCAGCCACGTATGTCACAGAGCTACAGTTACCCACACCTATTTTGACATATATCCTTGGCCAAGTTTAGTTTTACTTTCAGATCACTTCCTGGAATCAGCAATGATCATCCCAAACAATGATCATAATTTACACTTTGTGTAAATTATTCTAGATTTCAGAACAGTCTGCCAGCTTTAAACAAACATTGTTTGTCTGAATTTGTTAAAATGTTCACCAACATTTTCTTGGGAGAGAGAAAAAAAGCAGTTTGGAGAAATGTAGCTAGTAAATGTTTGCAATCCTATATGCATATTCTTATTTGACACCCCATTGTACTTGGTGGGCTTACTATTGAGTAAACATGTGTAGGATTGCATTGTAAGCTCCTGAACTCTCCCAGGGACCCAACATGGCTTATTCAATTCCTAAGGCATTATTGGCCAAACAAAGAAATGTGTTTATTGTACTGTTTGGCATTTAGCTAGTTTGTACCATGATCACTTTCTTGAAGATCAAGATATCAGAATGAAATTTGGCACACAAGTTCAGACACCCCAGTATTATATCTCAGGTTCACATACCAGCTCAGTCCCCTGCACCTGTTTTTTAAAGGTACATGCAATATATGTTTTTAAGAATGGCATTGTTATTTATGATAATTAATTAGATATATATCCTACCTTTCCTCCAAGGAGCTCAAGATGGCATACAAATCCACCCTGCACATTTATCTTCAAAACCACCCATTGAGATAGGTTAGATTGAGAAAGTGTGAGTGAGTGAGTGGGGATCTGAACTTGGATTTCCCCAGTCCTAACCCCCAGTCCTTAACCACTATACCACATTGGCTCTCTGACATATCAGAATGACAATCAGTATGCACAGTGATATTTTTTTTGGTAAAAAAGAGGGAATGAAACATGCATCTAGGACACGATTCAACATTTGGAGCTGGAACTCCATCTTTATCTCCACAATTATTTCCAAGGAGCCAGGAAAGATGTAATATACCACTATGTGATATTGTTGCGCGCCTCCCCAATCTCCGAGCGGTGAGATTTCCGGGGTCCCTGCACTCATCCAGGGTTTGGTTTCCTTTGGGAATAAGGTCACTCTATTTGTTTAACAAAAGAAATTCATCTGGCTAGCAGAGCCAGCTCCAAGGCACAGGATTCCAAACCAGAGGCTGGAAAGGGGACTCACAGGGATCATCCATTCCACCATTCCCCCCCCAAACTCATAACAATATGTTCCTTGGAGAGTAGTGTTATCAGGAGGAATGTTCAGAACACCATGTATGTTCAGAAAACCATTCTTTGTTTTGTGTGCAAACCCCAGCATGAACCCATTTTCAAGGAATTCTGGAAAGATATAAAATAGACTTGAAGATGGAGTCATATCAGAATAGGAATTGGCACATAGATTTACAAAATAATACTCCATCTGAAGTTTACAGCTGAATCTCGCAACTCTTTTCAAAGGTTAGAAGAAACATGCAAATAGATTGTAATGTGATATCTGAAGTGAACCTCTTGTACCTTGTTCGTTTATTTTGTTTTCCTCCTGGCTTTAAAGGTTTGGAATAAATAAGAGTTGAGCAAAATACCCAGTTAAAAACAATTGAAGAGTAACTTATCTGGGAATTTCAAACTTACCTCTTGTTCCTCAAAGTCAGCCTCAATGAAAAGGGTCCTTTCTTAAAAGAAAACAACAAACAGTGAAACTTTTGTGTTGTGGTACCCACCCTTTCAAATTCCTTGCCCTTAAATATTAGACAGGTGCCATCTGTGTAATTGTTTCGGCACCTACTGAAGTCCTTCCTCTTTCAACAAGCCTCTTAAGTAGAGACCTTTTCCCAGTCTGCTTCTGTGTTGCAATTAATTTTTTAGATGTTTTTAAAGCTTTTAAGCCTGTTTTTAAGATGTTTTAGAGTGTTTTTAGCATTTTTGTTTGCTTCCCTGGGCTCCTTCTGGGAGAAAGGGTGGGATATACAGTAAATTTAATTAATTAATAAATAAAATAAGCTACACTGTACTGAATAACCATAACCCAGTATCAGCTTCATTTTCAGTTTAACTTTTGTTCTGGCCATGGTAACATACAACACTCAGTGTCCTATGGTAATGCCCGTTATGCCTTGTGACTGCAAAGTAATCAAGCTGGAGCCCCAACCATTTCTGAACTTGATCAGGACTACTTGAGAAATTTGTATTTTTCTTCTTTTGTAAACATTTCTGTTAGACAGTCAGTGGCTTCCCTGTGCTCAAGAAATGGTCATTTTTCTCCTTTTGTGCCCCTATCAGGACTCTCCAGCCTGGAGAAAGGATTTATTTGACACCACATTGTTTGTTTACTTTACAAAGTGATAAAAAAACATTAAATGGAGAGAAGCAAAGACTCAGCACTTTCCCCTGTAATTAATTGAACAATGAAGCATTCTCAACATAGTTTTTTTTTAGTGAAAAAGGCATATCCATGGGAAGAAACAAACAGAATTTTACATCTGCCTTTAATTTGAAAAAACATAACTGCATTTGCAACATTTCCATTACCTACAGAGGATTTTTTTTTTTGCAATGGATGCTGGCCCATCTATTTTCTCATATCTAATGCACAGGAGACAAGCACGATCGTAATTGGGCCATTAGAAGAGGTGTTGAAATGTTACTAATTGTCAAAGGCAATTAAGTGTAGCAACATGTCACAGGTAAATTAACGAGACTCCAGGTGTTATGAGCAAGTTGCATTTATTTCAGTAGAAAACAAACACTGTCTCATCTACATATTGCCCATGGTTTATTTTCCTTTTTGCCCTTCTCACAGAAAATTGTACATCAGGCCTGAGACTGCAAGTTTTCCTCTTTCAAACAACATGGTCTTAATTCAGAAGTGATAAAGACTTGACATTGGCACCAGTGTTTTAGGGGATCCCTTGATGAGCAGTTCTTTTGAAAAGTGAGCTGTAAATGATTTTGCTGCAGATGGACTGTTAACTTCACTGATAATTGTCAGGCATGACACGTTATATATGTTATTTGGGCTTTTACATTCAAAGACAAATATGATGTTCAAAGCTCCCAGTATGCTACTGATTTCAGTAGTTAGCTTGGTGAGTGGTGTAATGGTCTGACATTCAGTGGAGGCTGATCCATTAGGGCAAATAGGGCTGTGCCCCACCAACCTCAGCCAGCCCCCAGCAGCCTGCCTCCTCACTTACAACCAGGCAGAAGGTAGCTCCACCTGTCATTGATTGTGGTTCGACCTACTGCCAGTCTCCCTGCCTTCCATTTTACCAGTCCCAATGGACACCAACCACCATTGCTGTCATTCTTCAGATGTTCTGACTGTGCAAGATCACGCAAATTATCCATGAATTTGCATTTCAGTTTGGGGAAAATCTGGTGGCAACCTAGGGAGATGTGACTTTCCCCTCCTTTGATAAATTTTGCATGTTGTATGGAAACATTTAGCTTTCCCTGGAATTCCTTAAATACCATGTTTTTGAACTGCTGCATTGGAGGGTGGTATAGGAATTCCTCAAATAAATGAAGAAAACAATAATATTGTACCTTATCAGGAATCTCGTCACTCAGCTATCTAACATCCAAGTCTAACACTTGCAAGTAACACTGCATATATGCAACTAGATATCCAGCACTAATATTTTTCTGACTCTCCATGATCACACTGCAAGCCTACTACTACCTTTGTAAGACACCACAAGATCACAAGTCAAGTCTTTCAGGTGGAAGCCGCCATGAGTTCCAGTTTTGGAAAAATGGCGGGGTATAAATGAAGACAATAATAATAATAATTTCAGGTGGTTTTTGTTTTCATTCTGAATTGTATAAAACCCTCCTATGTACTTCTCTGTGGAAAGGATCTTAACTGTTTTGTGATGTTCAGATTGACTACTGTTCTTTTCATTAGACCTCTGCAGCATTATTAAGTGATGGGGAACTGGCAAAACAATTGAGCTTCATACTTCTTTCTTCTCTCTTGTCATTTTAATCCATGCTAAGAGAGAAGCTTTCAATCAGATAATATGCATTTATTGACAGGGGCTAAATAAGTCATGGGAAATTTGGCAAAATTATCAAGGTACATAGTTCTCCAATTATATCATCTTGTTATTCTCGTAACAGAGACTCAAAATAATCAATAGTGGCTACATAATGAGAGACAAGCGAATACATGGACAAAGCAAAATTCTTTATTGATCAGTGCGTCCCTCACCACTTTCAGCCCATTTGAATCAATATCTCTTAGGATGTTGGTTCCCAAACCTTTTCCCCCTATGGACCACTTGAAAGCTGCTGAGGGTCTTGGCAGACCCCTTGATTATTTTTTGCCTGTTGTCACAATTGTAATGGGCTGTATGAGGTGCTGCAAATTTTAAATTGTATTTCTATTGCTTTTTTATTTCTTCTATTGTATTTTATTGTATTACAATTTGCATTCCATAGAATGTGAATAAAATATAAGAAATAAAAGAAGTACTAAAAATACAGTATGAATATTTAATACAGACATGCCGTGGACCATCTGAATGAAGCTCGTGAACCACTAGTGGTCCACGGACAGGACTGTGGGACTTAGAACTAGTTTTAAATTCTTTTCAAGTTTGAAGATGTTTCCTTATTATTCCCATACTTTGTGCTGGCCTTCAGCTATCATGAAACCAGTCCAATGAAAGAGAGACGAACATGTATGTAGTCGGGGTGCATAGGTGGGCAAAGGATGAACCAGTTCAGATCAGATCCTATGCTTAGAAGGCAGGTTAGATGTATATCCCCCTCTAGGATGCACATCTTAATGTGAGGGGGTTTGTGTGTTGAAGAAGCCGAGAACAATGCTGTCAGAAGTCTAGACCAAGAGGCTAGACTCCTAGCAGGGGCACCCATGGCGGAATGGTCAAAGCTGAGACACCAGACTAAGATGCATCCAAACTCAGAGGAAGGCAATGGTAAACCACCTCAGAATACCGCTTACCACGAAAACCCTATTAACAGAGTATCTAAAATGCAACACGAGATAGTGTTATGGCTCTGATCCTTCCCTGGAGGGGTGGTGGACAGATTAAGATGGTCCGCCTCCAGAGACTAATGGAATCCACAGGATTCCTGAATGCCCTGCAGGAGTTCCCAGTAGATAGCGCAGGTGACCCTGTTGAAGCCCTTGTCATGCTGTAGAACAGTGAGGCACATCGGGCTCTTGACACATTTGCCCCCAAGCGCCCTCTCCGGCATTGTGGAGCCCCATTTGCACCTTGGTACACCAGTGAGCTAAGGAGAATGAAACAGGTTGGACAACGGCTAGAGCTCAAGTGGCAAAAGACGTGCTGGGAGGCTGATTGGGCATGAGTAAAACATCATAACTGTGCCTACTGTGTGGCGGTGAGGACAGCGAAGAAAGTCCACTTCTCTGCCTCCATCACATCCTCAAATAGCTGTCTGGTGGAGCTTTTCTGTATTGTCAGGGGTCTGTTGACATCAGCTCCAGGAAATGGAATTTTAGACCTTAGCAGGCCCACTGTGAATTGTTTGCAAGGCACTTTGAGGGTAAAGTTGCTCGCCTCCCTAGCAATCTTGATGCCCCATCCACATCTACTGTAGTCCCCAATGAGGTGTCCAGTGGAACATCTGCTGCAACTTCTTGGGAACAGTTTCAGTTGATGCGGCCTCATGACGTAGACAAGGTGCTTGTGATGCTGATGCTGCCAGCAACTTGTCCTCTCGACCCTTGCCCTTCTTGGCTTATTAAAGCTTGCTGAGGGGGTCTGTCCGAGTGGATCCAGGGTATGGTCAATGCATCATTGCAGGAGGGAGTGGTTCCAGCCACATTGAAAGAGATGGTGATCCGACCACTCCTGAAAAAGCCCACCCTGGACCCATTGGTTTGTGACAACTACTGACCGGTTGCAAATACCCTCTTTTTAAGGAAGGTGATTGAGAGGGTTGTGGCACAGCAATTGCAAGTACTCTTGGATTAAACAGATTATCTTGTCCCATCCCAGTCTGGGTTCAGGTCTGGTTATGGGACTGAATTGGCCTTGGTCGCCCTGATGGATGACCTTTATTGGGAGAAAGACAGGGGAAATACTTGAACTCTCAGTGGCTTTTGATACCATTGACCATGGTATCCTTCTGGGCCGACATGGTGAGATGGGTATTGGAGGAACTGTTTTACAGCAGTACAGATCCTATCTCCAGGGTCCCTCTCAGAGAATAGCATTGGGTGACTGTCTTTTGGACCCCTGGCAGTTGTACTGTGGGGTGCCGCAGGGTACCATCTTGTCCCCCATGCTGTTAAGCATCTATATGAAGTCCTTTGGAGCAGTCATCAGGAGCTTTGGGGCAAGGTGTCAGCAATATGCTGATGAGACCCAGCTCTATTTCGCCATAACATCTGAATCAAGAGATGCCGTGCAAGCCCTGGATTCGGTGCCTGGAGTCGGTGGTGGGTTCGATGAGGGCCAATAAACTGAGTCTGAATCCTAGCAAGATGGAAGCACTGTGGGTTGGTCGTTCCTGAGTTTGGATAATTGGTCAGTTACCTGTTTTGAATAGGGTCGTACTCCCTCTGAAAGAGCAGGTCTGTAGTCTGGGGGTGCTCCTGGATCCATCTTTGTCACTAGAGGCCCAGGTGACCTCAGTGGCTAGGAGTGCCTTTTACCAGCTTTGGCTGGTAAGATAGCTGTGGCCGTTTCTGGACCTGGATAGCCTGACCACTGTTGTCCACACACTGGTAATTTCCAGGTTGGATTACTGTAATGCACTCTATGAGAGGCTGCCCTTGAGGTTGGTCCGGAAGCTGCAGCTGGTGCAAAATGCAGTGGTGAGACTGCTCACTGGGGCAGGGTATCACCAACATGTCACCCTGCTGCTGGAAGAATTGCACTGACTGACCATTTGCTACCGGGCCAAGTCCAAATTTCTAGTTTTGGTGTACAAAGCCCTATACAGCTCAGGACCAGGATACCTGAAAGACCGTCTTACTCCTTATATACTCAGTCGATCACTGCGCTCTGCACTCAGGTGGTTTGTTCTGCACAATATAGGAAACGGACCTTTAGTGTGGCGGCACCTACCCTGTGGAATTCCCTCCCCTTGAATATTAGGCAGATGCCATCTCTGCTATCAATTCGGCGCCTTTTGAAGAGTTTCCTCTTTCAAGAAGCCTTCAACAAGTGCCTGGAGTCGGTGAGTGGCTGGATGGGAAGGAATAAGCTGAGGTTGAACCCTGACAAAACTGAGGTACTGTTCGTGGGAGACAAGGGAGGGTTGGGGGATGTTGGGGTACAATTGCCCCTGAAAGACCAGGTCCACAGCCTGGGGGTCATTCTCGACTCCCAGCTGTCCATGGAGGCTCAGGTCTCTGCTTTGAGCCGGGCGGCGCTGTATCAATGCCCTCTGATATGGAGGCTGCGCCCCTACCTTCCCAACCATCTGTTCCCATCGGTGGTACATGCCCTCGTCTCCTCTCGCCTAGACTACTGTAATGTGCTCTACGTGGGGTTACCCTTGAAAACGGTCTGGAAGCTGCAACTGGTACAGAATGCGGCGGTTCGCCTGATCAAAGGCAGCTGCTGGTGAGATCACATCACTCCAGTGCTGAAGGAGTTGCACTGGTTGCCGGTTATTTTCTGGGCCCAATTCAAGGTGTTGGTTTTGACCTTTAAAACCCTATACGGTCTCAGCACAGTTTATTTGAAAGAGTGCCTCCAGCCTCATCAAGGATGCTGCGAAACAAGATCAGCCTCAGAAGGCCTCCTCTCTGTCCAGTTAAAACAGCTGGACTGGTGAGGACTAGGGAGAGGGCTTTTTCTATTGTAGCTTCCACTCTGTGGAATTGCCTCCCAAACAATCTCCGTCATGACCCCGCTATGATGAGCTTCCGCCGGGCCTTGAAGACCTGGCTCTTCAGAAAGGCTTTTGGGGTGGGTTAGGTTTTTTTATATTGTTGAGATTTTAATGTTTTAATGTATTTGTATGTTTTTATTCTGTATGTCGCCCAGAGTGGCTGAACAACCAGCCAGATGGGCGACTAATAAATCTAATAAATAAATAAATTTTAAGTTGAGACCTATCCTAGTCTGCATCTGTGTTAGAATTGTTTGTTAATATGTTTTTCTTAATAATGTTTTAACCCTTTTAAAAAAGATGTTTTTAAAGATTTTTCAAAACCAAATAATAAATAAATAAATAAATAAATAAATAAATAAATAAATAAATAAATAAATAGTGCTGGAAGATGAGACCCCGAGGTCAGAAGGCACTCACCAAGCTACTGGGGAAGAGCAAAGGACGAGTACAAGTAGTGCTGTGACTAATGACGCAGCTGGGTCAAAGCCGAAAGGAAGCCCAGAGGCTGATGTGCATAGATGCAAAAGGAGAGTCTCGAGTTGTACAACACACACAATAGAAACATGGAATGTGAGAAGCATGAACCAGGGAAAGTTAGAAATTGTCAAGCAAGAAATGGAACGTATCAACATTACAATACTTGGCATGAGTGAATTAAAATGGACAGGAATGGGACATTTTCAATCAGGCAACTACAAAATATTTTATGCAGGAAATGAGAAATTAAGAAGAAATGGGGTTGCTTTAATGGTGACAAATGACGTAGCAAAACAATTAAGAGCTATAACGCAAGGTCTGAGAGAGTTATATCAATGAGATTTAATGGGAAACATATTAACATAACCATCATCCAAGTCTATGCTCCGACAGCAAATACAGAAGAAGAGGAATTGGAGAGATTTTATGCAGAAGTACAGGAAGAAATTGATCACACACCAAAACAAGATGTGCTGATAATCATGGGGGACTGGAATGCAAAAGCAGGGAACAGAGAATAACTAGGAATTGTGGGGAAATGGAGCTTAAGAGATAGAAATGAAGCAGGAAAAAGACTTATTGAATTCTGTGAAGCCAATAATTTGCTTCTTGCAAACACATTTTTTGAGCAACCAAAAAAATGACTGTATACGTGGACATCACCAAATGGTCAATATAGGAATCAAATTTATTATATAATTGGTAGCAGAAGATGGAGAAGTTCCATACTTTCTGCGAAAATGAGACCAGAAGCAGACTGCGATACAGATCATGAACTGGTCATATAAAAAATCAGAGTAAAGCTAAAGAAGAACAACAAAGCAATCATAATGCCAAAATACAATTTAAATAACATTCCAGAAGAATATAAAGATCAAATAAGGAACAGGCTTGAGGCTTTAAACTTAATTGACAGAGAACCAGAAGAACTATGGAATGGAGTCAGAGTCATTATCAGGGAAGAATGCAAAAAGACAATACCTCTAGTTAAAAAGAGACAAAGACCTCAATGGATGACTGAAGAAACTTTTAAAATGGTTAAAGAAAGAAGGCAAAAGCAAAAGGAGATAGAAACACAGTCAGAACCCTAAATGCAACAATACAGCGACTGGTACGTAGGGACAAAGAGAACTATTACAATAGTTATTGTATAGAAATAGAAGAGGACAACAAAAAGGGAAGAAGAAGAGCCCTATTCCAAAAGATTAGAGAAATTAAATTTAAACCACTAGTAGGGATGTTAAATAATCAACAGGAGAACAGCCTGACTCCTCGAGGTGAAATAAAAGGAAGATGGAAGCAATACACTGAAGGACTCTATAAAAGAGATGCAAGGATGACACATTCATTCACAGAGGAGCCATGTGATGAAGAACCAGAAATTTTAAAATGTGAGGTGAAAGCTGCTCTTAAAATACTTGAAAGAAACAAATCACCAGGAACAGATGGCATACCAACAGAGTTGTTACAAGCTACTGAGACTGAATCTGTCCAAATTTTGACAAAAAAATTGTAAACAAATATGGAAAACTAAACAATGGCCCACAGACTGGAAGAGTTCAATATACATCCCAATTCCAAAGAAAGGAGATTCAAGGGAATGCAGTAATTATTGAACTATTGCCTTAATATCCCATGCAAGTAAAGTAATGCTCAAGATTCTACAACAAAGGCTCTTACCATATATGGAGCGAGAAATGCCAGACGTCCAAGCTGGATTCAGAAAGGGAAGAGGTACCAGAGATCATATCACAAACATACGTTGGATAATAGAATGGAACAAGGAATTTCAGAAGGTAATCATCCTGTGCTTTATAGATTACAGCAAAGCCTTTGATTGTGTAGATCATGAAAAACTATGGAATGCTTTAAAAGCAATGGGGGTGTCACAGCATCTGATTGTCCTGATGCACAACCTATATTCTAGACAAGAGGCTACTGACAGAAAAAGATAGCGGCGTAGGAGGACATTGGAGTTAGAGCTCCGCCGCCTTATATCTTTTTAACATCTTTTTAACAACGTCTGGCATCGTTTTTAACATCCTCTGGGGCTCGAGAGAGAACTTGCGGGATGCAAGTGATTGTTTCCTTCCCCCGTTTTTCCCTTTTTTATTCTGGCTACCCACTGGAGGTGACTGAGGGGTTTGGCAGTGAGAACGCCAACAGTGCGAACACCGTGGACAGAGAGAGTGGGACTTACCATCTGCTGTGGGGCTCGAACCTGCGGGGTTCGGGAGAGGAGTGTGCGGGACGGGCGTCCCTCTCCAGCTCGTGCCGTCTCTTCGAGCTGTGGGGCTCGAGCCTGTGGGGTTCGGGAGAGGAGTGTGCAGGACGGGCGCTCCTCCCCGGCTCGTGCCCTCTCTTCTGTTGCTGGCCCTCGGCTGCGGCTTGTGTCTCTCAGCCGTTGCTGCTGTGTTTCTGCCGCGGCCCGCACTCCTTTTCTCGTTGCCGCTGCCGCGGCCTTCACCTGCCTTCGTCTCCCTGTTTGGCCTGTGCCTCTCTGCCGCCTGCGCTTCTCTGCCGCCTGTGCTTCTCCGCCGCCGCCGCCGCTGTGGTCTGTGTTCTTGCTGTGTTCCTGCGGCGGCCCGTGTTCTTCCCGTTGCGGCCTGTGGTTCTTGCTTGGCCTGCGCCCCTTTGCCATCGCCACTCCTGCTGGTGCTGTGATTTATGCCTCTTTGGGCGGCGTATGCTGTCTTCATCGGTGCTCCGTCGCTGCCGCTGTTTTTCCACTGTTGCTCCCCGCTGTGGTCTGTGCCTCTCCCGTCGCTGTCGTACGGCTGGGCGTCGCGGTCTGTTTCGCTTGGCTGCTGCTGTGCTTGCATTCCCTTCGGAGCTTGTGTTAGCCGCCGCCGCTGGGGCCCTGTGCTTCTCCTCTGCGGTTCATGTTCCTCTGTTGCTGTTCCAGCTTTTGCATTGCGGTTTGCGCTTCCTTGTCGCTGCCGTTGCCGGGCATCTTGGGCATCTCCGGCTTTGCTTCAGATCAAGAGAGACACGAGTAACTTTTGGGGGAGCCTGGTTCCTGATGATGGTGGCGTTACTGCCCCGAAGAGGCTAGCTGACACAGCTGTTACATCTGACACACCTTTAATCATCTTTAGTGTTGTCTGACGACGAGGCCCTTTTGTTTGAAGAAGAAGGGCTTTGGCATCAGTACCTGCTGTACTGTGTGTGGGAGTGTGTGGATGTGCTTGTCTATGAATGAAGTCTGAATGTATTTTTATTTTATTCTTATTTTTACTTTATTTTCATTATTTCATTTCATTTTACTTTTATCTTTATTTACAGCATTAGTACCTGCTGTACTGTGTGTGGGAGTGTGTGGATGTGCTTGTCTATGAATGAAGTTTGAATGTATTTTTATTTTATTTTTATTTTTACTTTATTTTCATTATTTTATTTCATTTTACTTTTATCTTTATTTACTGTTACCGAAGGAGAAGGCCTGCCTGTCGGCGTACCGGAGGGAGCTATGTGTAGATCAGAGGGGGTTAGTGTGGAGGAGGTGGGGGGCCACAATATTGAAAGGCTAGGTGGCAGATTCTGTAGGGGCGTGGGTAGCAGGCCAAGCCGGCATCGGGGAACTAGGGATAGATGCTTAATATCCATCCCTTGTTCCGGGCCTGTTTACCACCAGAAGATAACTGGGGGAAGCAGAACTCCATCCAATCTTCGATCGCTGTTGTGTAACGCCAGGTCTGTGGTACAGAAAACATCACTCATCCAGGATATGATCCTGGATGAGGACGCAGACCTGGTATGTATTACGGAGACATGGCTGGATGAGGCCTCAGCTCCTATACTTGAGGCCATGTGTCCAGCCGGTTTCCGATATGCACAGCAGCTGAGGATTGGTAGGCGGGGACGGGGAGTGGCAGTTATCTACCGGGAATCTTTGTGTTTTGCCAGACCCCCTCTCCACGAGACCAAGTTTGTTGATTGCATGTACTGGAGGTTGGGCCCAAAGGGCAGTTTAGGGATTCTGCTTGTGTACCGCCCACCCCGCTGCGCAGCAGAATCCCTGACTGAGGTGCTCGAGGTAGTCTCGGCTGTGCGATTGCTCTCCCCCAATCTTGTGGTGATGGGGGATTTCAACGTACATGCCGAGGCTGTCCTCACAGGACCCCCTCGGGATTTCATGGAAACCATGACTTCCTGGGATCTGCACCTTAGTAATATAGGGCCTACCCATGTAGCCGGTCATGCTCTCGACCTTGTGTTTGTCTCGGGAGGGGAGGATAGTGCTCTGAAAATGGGGGTGAATTCTTCTAACCCCATGTCATGGTCAGATCACTATCTGGTGAATATAGATCTCTCGATGCCGCACGCCCTCCGCAGGGGACAAGGACCTATTAGAATGGTCCGCCCCAGACGCCTGATGGAGCCCAAAGGATTCCTGAATGTGCTGGGGGATATGGAGCTGACTGAAGGTCGCCTGGTCGAATCCCTGGTGATGGAGTGGAATAAGGAGATCACCAGGGCGGTGGACCGGGTGGCTCCGAAACATCCTCTCCCCCTGAACAGAACTCAGACAGCACCTTGGTATACACCACGGCTGCAGGGTCTGAGACAGGAGGTGAGACGACTTGAGCGCCGGTGGCGGAAATCTTGCACTGAAGACGATCGGACACGGGTTAGAGCAGCAATAGCTGCCTACCAGGTGGCAACAAAGGCAGCAAAGAAAAATTTCTTTGCTGCCTCTATTGCGTCAGCAGAGTGTTGTCCCAGGAGATTGTTCCAAGTGGTCCGAAGCCTGGTCGGTCCAGTTGCTCGGGAACCCATGGAACATTCTAAAATCTCCTGTGATACTTTTGCTAAACACTTTGCCGATAAAATCGAACGTCTGAAGAGCACGCTTCCGTTCGCCGTGGAGACAGGAAGTGGGCCAGAGTCGGCCAGTTGCATTCCAGTGCGTTGGGATCGGTTTCAGCCTCTTCTCTCTGAGGAAGTGGACAAGGTGCTCTGTACTGTGAAGCCGACCACCTGTCTGGTTGATCCTTGCCCATCATGGCTCATCATGAGCTGTAAAGAGAGACTGGGCGAAGGGATCAAGGCGGTGGTGAATGCATGCTTGCAAGAGGGTGCAATGCCATCAGCCCTCAAGGAAGCGGTAATAAAGCCCATCTTAAAAAAACTGTCCTTGGATCCCCAAGAGTTAAACAACTTTCGCCCAGTCTCTAATTTACCATTCTTGGGCAAGGTGATTGAGAGGGTGGTGGCTGCGCAATTACAGACACACTTGGAGGAAACGGATTATTTAGATCCATACCAATCAGGTTTTAGGACTGGTCATGGTACGGAAACAGCCTTGGTCGCTCTGGTAGATGATATGCGGAGGGCATTGGATAGGGGTGAATACACCTTCCTTGTCCTCCTGGACCTCTCAGCGGCTTTCGATACCATTGACCATGGTATCCTTTTAAACTGCCTAGAGGGATTAGGAATAGGAGGCACTGTCTTGCAGTGGTTCCGTTCCTATCTCTTGGATAGGCAGCAACGGGTGGCATTGGGAGATGAGGTTTCAGACCCTTGGCCTCTTCATTGTGGAGTGCCACAGGGTTCTATCCCCTCTCCCATGCTATTCAACATCTATGTGAAACCGCTGGGAGCAATCATCAGGAGTTTTGGGTTGCAGTGCCATCAGTACGCAGATGACACTCAACTCTATCTCTCCTTTAAGTCCTCACCGGAGTTGGCTGTGAATACCATGTCCAAGTGCCTAGAATCCGTAAGTGGATGGATGGGAGAGAATAGGCTGAAGCTGAACCCCGACAAGACTGAGGTATTACTTGTGGGAGATAAAAGGAGGTTAGGAATTACTGACCTGATGCTTGATGGGGTAAGTTTACCCCTGAAGGACCAGGTCTGCAGTCTTGGGGTCATACTTGACTCCCAGCTGTCCATGGAGGCTCAGATTACAGCAGTGAGCCGGGCAGCTTGGTATCAATTACATCTGATACGGAGACTGTGTCCCTATCTTCCTGTTCACCTGCTCCCTCAGGTGATACATGCCCTGGTCTCCTCTCGCTTAGACTACTGCAATGCGCTCTATGTGGGGTTACCCTTGAAAACGGTCCGGAAATTACAGCTGGTACAGAACGCGGCGGCATGCTTGATTACGCATAGCCATCGCTGGGATCATATCACCCCAGTGTTATTAGATCTTCACTGGCTACCAGTTGTCTACTGGGCCGAATTCAAGGTGTTGGTGTTGACCTTTAAAACCCTATATGGTTTCGGCCCAGTATATCTGAAGGAACGCCTCCAGAATCACAGATTGTGCCGCCTGACGAGATCAGCCTCATAAGACCTTCTCTCGGTCCCACCGGTGAGAACAGCTAGGCTGGTACGGACCAGAGAGAGGGCATTCTCTGTTGTGGCCCCCACCCTCTGGAACTCTCTCCCTTTCAATCTCAGACATGCTCCCTCCCTGTCCAGCTATCGCCGAGCCTTGAAGACCTGGCTGTTCAGGCAGGCCTACAAGATTGGGACAGATTAACTTATGTTACAATTGAATTAATGAATGGTTTTTTAGCTTAAAATTTGATTATATTGATGTATATGTATTGTTTTTATTCTTGTTGTTTGTCGCCTAGAGTGTCCCTAACCCGGACAGATAGGCGGCTGAAAAATAAAATTTATTATTATTATTATTATTACTGTAAGGACAGAATATGGAGAAACAGATTTGTTCCCCATCGGAAAGTGTGTGAGACAGAGGTGTATTTTGTCACCCTATTCATTTAATCTATACTCAGAACATATCATACGGAAAGTGGGATTGGACCAAGATGGAGGTCTGAGAATTGGAGGGAGAATATATCAATTTAAGATATGCAGACGATACCATACTACTAGCAGAAACTAGTAATGATTTAAACGAATGCTGATGAAAGTTAAAGAGGAAAGCACAAAAGCAGGACTACAGCTGAATGTGAAGAAGACTAAAGTAATGACAACAGAAGATTTATGCAACTTTACAGCTGACAATGAGGACATTGAACTTGTCAAGGATTATCA
Source organism: Rhineura floridana (assembly GCF_030035675.1). NCBI lineage: Eukaryota > Metazoa > Chordata > Lepidosauria > Squamata > Rhineuridae > Rhineura > Rhineura floridana. The sequence continues at coordinate 60,577,709 of NC_084485.1, forward strand.
ATACCTTGGCACAGTCATTAACTAAAATGGAGACAATAGTCAAGAAATCAGAAGGCTAGGATTGGCGAGGGCAGCTATGAGAGAACTAGGAAAGGTCCTCAAATGTAAAGATGTATCACTGAACACTAAAGTCAGGATCATTCAGACCATGGTATTCCCAATCTCTATGTATGGATGTGAAAGTTGGACAGTGAAAAAGGCGGATGAGAGAAAAGTCAGCTCCTTTGAAATGTGGTGTTGGAGGAGAGCTTTGTGCATACCATCATGTGTGAAAAAGGCCAATAATTGGGTGTTAGAACAAATTAAACCAGAACTGTCACTAAAAGCTAAAATGATGAAACTGAGGTTATCATATGTTGGACACATCATGAGAAGACCTGATTCACTAGAAAAGACAATAATGCTGGGAAAGAATAGAAGGGAGTAGAAAAAGGGGAAGGCCAAACAAGAGATGGGTTGATTCCTCAAGGAAGCCACAGACCTGAACTTGCAAGATCTGAACAGGGTGGTTCACAACAGTTGCTACTGGAGGTCGCTGATTCATAGGGTTGCCATAAGTCATGATCAACTTTAAGGCACATAACAACTTCAAGATGCATATGTTCACCCACTACCTGACATCTATGCCAGCTGTGGCTATCTTTATCCCAATTGCCAATTCATTGTATATAAATACACAAATACACGGTATCAATAGCGACAATGAATGGATTCACTGAGCCCTTCCAAATTGCAAAATCCCCATCTGTATGTAACCTTTATGAACATGCACATTGCATCTATGGATACAAGACTTGCGGCCTACTGCCGAAATAAACACAGACACCGTTCATTTCAGTTAAATCATGGGCCACTTTATTAAACAGAGTCAATTCTAATAAATGAACCTGCAGAGGGAAAATCAAGTGTGGGAGAATTCTGTTGATCCAGGCAAAGCCTGCTTGCAGCTATAGGGCAACCAAACCCTGCCTGAGCCTGGGGCTGCCCTGTGCCAGGCCCCAGCTCAGGCCACACCCTGAAGATGTGTAGGGGGTCCAACCCGCATCACCGCCCCCTGGAGCCCTGAAACTCCGAGCGAATGAGGCACGTTGGCCCCAAAAGCGGCCCGTGTTCTGCCCCTGGGCTGTATAGCCCTGAGCTGCAGGCCCCCGGACCGCCAATCACCCCAAAGGTTCCTAAAGGTGTCACCTAGCTGCCCTTTCCATTTTAACCTTTCCCCTGCACTTCCTTGACCAGTGACCTTTAACATGTTAACCCAAAACAGACCAATTAGCCTAGTAACCCTAAAGGCACCCGTGCTAACCCTTGACCATCCCCTCCAACCACAGTGTGGAGTAGGCAAAAGAAACCTGCCAGCAAAGCGAGGCAGGCAGGTCAAAAATTCCTAATCGGCCCCGTAGCGACCAAATTAATCACACTGCAGCAGAGGGAGAGTCGGGTGGACGCCGCCAAATCACAGTGAGGGTGGGTGGCTGGTGGCGTGGCCTTAAATGGCCTTCTGCCGCCCTGCCCCCTTCCTGCGTGCTGCGTCAGTGCGCCAGCGCGCTGCACACACGCACGCATACCACAAGATGGCGGCTCGGCTTCGGCTGTGGCCGCAAGCACGTCCCTTTGCCCGGTAAGTCCCGGGCCGGAATGGGGTTGCGGCCTACTGCCGAAATAAACACAGACACCATTCATTTGGGTTAAATCATGGGCCACTTTATTAAACAGAGTCAATTATAATAAATGAACCTGCAGAGGGAAAATCAAGTGCGGGAGAATTCTGTTGATCCAGGCAAAGCCTGCTTGCAGCTATAGGGCAACCAAACCCTGCCTGAGCCTGGGGCTGCCCTGTGCCAGGCCCCAGCTCAGGCCACACCCTGAAGATGTGTAGGGTGTCCAAAAATATGGATATTTTTATCCCATAGATGGTAAAGCCAGGCTGGCAATGGTAGAAGCATGAAAGTGTTATTTATTTATTTATTTATAGATGTATATCCCGCTCTTCCCCCCAGTAGAAGCCCAGTTTTTTGCTTAATAGAAACCCTGTGAAAGCAAAGTGCTACAGTTATTTGCAATAATTCTTCTGGATCCTAGAGCCTGGAGACTTGTGCTAAATTATCTTCCTCAGCTCTACTTGCAAACCATCAAAGATCAATAGTACAGACTCTGTGGAGGCCTAGGGAGGGCTGCTGAACTGGCTCTTCTGAGGTCCCCTTTCCCTGCAATACTATGGGGAGAAGCCCCCCCCATAGCTGAGAATGATAAATATGATCTGTAATGTAGATTATAACCTGTTATTTATTTGTTTATTATTTGATTTATATCCCGCCCTTCCTCCCAGCATATGCAAGGGGTGACAAGACAACCTATTGATGAGGTGGGAGACCTGGAGGTTGCCCCTCCCAAATCTGTGGGGGAGGGGGGCTGTTAGAGAGTGTGGACAAGGAGGGCTGTGATGCAGCCTGCTGTGACAGAGGGGGAGGGTGCAGAGGGGGAGGCATGGCCGGTAATGTCTTCCAGGGAGAGATGGCACATCAAGAGAAAAGAGGAGACTAGTTCCTACAGGAGCACCCACCTTCAGGACAAGGATTTTCACAGGGACGGGGATTCTTGAGAGAAGCTGGGCATTTTCCACCTCTGCTTAAAAACTTGGCGGGTAAGTGTGAAAAGTCATAGGAACAACTTTGCAGCTCCTGAGCGGTATTGAAACCCTTTTTATTGATCTTGGATCCCTGAACCTTGGCCTTGAACCAAACCTATTGTCACTATCCCTTTGTCTTGTAAGAATACCTCTTTCCATGATGTTGAGTTTTGTACCATTAAAAAAGGTAAAGGTGTCCTCACACTTATAGTGCGAGTCGTTTCCGACTCTTAGGGTGATGTCTTGCGACGTTTACTAGGCAGACCATATATATGGGGTGGGATTGCCAGTTCCTTCCCCGGCCTTTCTTTACCCCCCAGCGTATGCCGGGTACTAATTTTACCGACCACGGATGGATGGAAGGCTGAGTGGACCTCGACCCCTTTTACCGGAGATTCGACTTCCTCCTTCCATTGGAATCGAACTCTGGCCGTGAGCAGAGCTTCGGCTGCGTTACTGCCGCTTACCACTCTGCACCATGGAGGGTCTTCATACCATTAGCCTGCAATTATAAACAGTCACTTCCTTACTTACAAGAAAGTGCACCTACTGTCATTTTTGAGTGGGAGTCAGTACACTGAGTCAAGCAAGCTTTTCTGGCATCTCTACAAATAATTAGGCTACAAAATGGGATCCAGTTTCACTGGGGTCCTACCTTGTTGCTTAGCATAATAATCACTCTAGTCTAGAGATCAACAAGTGGAAGCCCCATAGCCAAATTTAGTCCCCTTAGGAATACCATCTGTCTTTCATCCCAGATGTCAGGTTAGAGATAAAAGAAGTGTATGGTAGCAAAAAAAGAGGTATGTATGTTGGCTGAATGACTTTTCAACAGTCTACATTGAAATGGGAATGGAGCATGGTGATCTACAGACTTCTTGGCATCCCTCAAAGTGGCCACCAGAAAACCAAGTTGTTGACCAGGCCTCTGCCCCCATGTAAGTCATGAATGCAGTCTTGATCTGCCAGGGCCCCATCTAAGATTTATTTCAACAGAATTTATATTCAATAAACACTTACTTTTAGACAAGGTTATACAGAGTAGCTGCTTATCATCAGGGAAGTAAATGAATATGTCACCATTTTGGCTGTGTTGCATAAACACTGAAAGAGATTTATACCAACCATGTTCTCTGGCAGCAATAAGAGAACTTACTCTTTGAAACTGCCTGGATTTAATGTAAGGTATATCCTGCTATCCAGTAGGACACATATTTCAGAGAGCTGATCTTCAAGTTAGGACCACAGCCCTTCCCAACCAGTGTGCCTCTAGATGTTGTTGGAGCACAACTCCCATCAGCCTCAGCCAGCATTGCCAATGGCTGAGGCTGATGGGAGTTGTGGTCCAACAATATCTGGAGGCACACCGGTTGGGAAAGGCTGAGTTAGGTTTTGGGCTACTTCTTTTAATTTCTTTTAAAGAAACAGGTGCATGTTCTTGATCTGTGATGATGTTTGAAGCCACATGAAAACGTAGAGCATAAATAACTATATACATCTGTCTCCACAAGTGACATCTGGGTATCAGCCCTCTCACACACTCTCGATCTAAAGTTGCCCCATGGTTCTCTAAGGAGTTGGCTGATATGAAACGGACCTATAGGGGCTTAGAACGCCGTTGGCTGATATGAAACGGACCTATAGGGGCTTAGAACGCCGTTGGCTGAAGACACGGAGCCCCTGCGACCATCTTCAGGCAAAAATTTTCTGAAACACTATATGTCATCTAGAATTACGGCTCAAAGAACCTTTTTCTCGGCCACCATTGCATCTGCTGATGGCCGACCAAAAGAACTCTTCCGGGTGGTTAAGAATTTACTTAACCAAGACCAGCATAAGCCGAATCCTGATCATTCTGCTTCTCGCTGCCAAGAACTAGCCACGTACTTTAGTACTAAAATTGCTCAGATCCGTTTCGACCTTGACACTAAGAATATTATGATTTCCAACCCCCTCCCTGCCACTCATGTCTGCGTTGCCACCTTAGACTCTTTTCAGATCGTACATCCAGCAGATATAAATAACCTTTTGGAAGGGATGAGACCTACCACTTGTCTACTTGACCCTTGCCCTTCCTGGATTATAAAACAGTCCAGAAAGGGACTCGCAATTTGGATCAGTGAGTTGATTAATGCCTCCCTCCAGCAAGGTCACCTTCCAGGAAGCTTAAAAGAAGCAATTGTTATTCCATTATTAAAAAAGCCTTCCTTGAACCCTTCCTGTTTAGACAGTTTTCATCCTGTTTCTAACTTACCTTTTTTAAGTAAAATCATTGAGAGAGTTGTAGCCGCGCAACTCCAGAGTTCTCTGGAGCTGACGGATTACTTTGACTCATCTCAATCTGGTTTTAGGCCAGGTCATGGAACTGAGACTGTATTGGTGGCCTTAGTAGACGATCTTCGGAGAGAGTTAGACAAGGGGAATGTGTCCTTACTAGTTCTCCTCAATCTTTCTGCAGCGTTCGACACGATCGACCATAAAATCCTCCTAGACCGCCTCTTCGAGATGGGCTTGCGAGGCACTGTTTTTCAGTGGCTCCGCTCGTTCTTGGAGGGCAGATCACAGAGAGTATTGCTTGGGAATTTTAGTTCTGATCCCTGGCCGTTATCATGTGGAGTTCCACAAGGCTCGGTGCTTTCACCGATGCTATTCAACATTTACATGAAACCGCTAGGAGAGATCATCCGGAGGTTTGGAATTCGATTTCACCAATATGCTGATGATACCCAGCTTTATTTTTCCTTTCCTCCGGATACGAAAGATGCCATCCTCCCATTAAACAATTGTCTAACAGCAGTAAAGACCTGGATGACGCAGAATAAACTTAAACTAAACCCAGATAAAACAGAGGTGCTGGTGATTGGACATCGAACTAAGTTGGAAACAGGGAATGTTCCGATATTAGACGGAGTTGTACTCTCTTTAAAGACTCAAGTCCATAGTCTCGGTGTTCTCCTAGACTCGGCCTTGACTCTAGAGGCTCATGTTCTTGCAATTTCTAGAAGCGCTTTCGCCCTCCTGAAGCTAGTTCGCCAATTGCGTCCTTTTTTGGAGCTTTCTGACTTGACCATGGTTACCCATGCCTTGGTCACATCTAAACTAGATTATTGTAACTCACTTTATTTAGGTCTTCCCCTTAGAATACTCCGCCAATTGAAATTGGTTCAGAGAGCAGCTGTTAGGATGCTAACTGGGGCGGACGTCCGAGCTCACACTACTCCGCTTTTAAAACAACTACACTGGCTTCCAATCTCCTATCGAGTTCAGTTTAAAATCCTGGTTTTAACGTTTAAAGCTTTATCGGGCTCAGGTCCTAGTTATCTATCAAATCGTTTGTCATTTTATGAACCGGCACGTCCTTTAAGATCTTCTTTAGACCCTGGTCTTAATATTCCCTCCTTTTCCCAAATTCACCAGACGGGCATTAGGAATAAACTGTTCTCAGTGGGGGCACCAACTCTTTGGAATGCTCTTCCCCAGGAAATTCGTTCTTCCCCTTCTCTGTTTAGTTTCCATCGCCAAGTTAAGACCTTTTTATTTCGGTTAGCTTTTGAATTGTAATGTGTGATATACTGTATATTTCTTATAATGTTTTATAACTTGTTTGGTATGTTATACTGTACTATGTTGTTTTATTATGCTATTGTTTGCCGCTTAGAATTCCTTGGAACTGAAGCGGGATATAAACTTTTTAAATAAATAAATAATAAATAAAATCTGCTTCCATGCACTCACTTCCATTCTGCTCCAGTAATGTTGGCATTGGAATTAACCAGGTGACTGATCTGGTCCTGTGTGATCTCCCAGAGTCAAGTGATACTGGAGTAGAATTGAAAGTAGGCAGAAATGAAGGCAGAAGTGGCCTTTAGAAATTGTCCACCCTATCCATGGGCAGAGAAACTGAAAAGATAATTTGACCATTTTGCCAAATTTCTCCAGGGAAAGGAGAAATTCTCCAAATGTTTCTTGGGGGTGGGACATCATTAGCAGTGGCAGTGAAACAGTTCTTTCTTTATCTTTAGGTTTTTTTCCTTTGTCTGTTGCTGTAACTGGAAGCAGCAGCAAGTGCATTAGCAGCCTGGCCACCATTTTGTATGCTTCACAATACCTTGGGCATAGCCATTCCAGGGCTTTATGTGGGATATATAGCAGTCACGCATAAAAAAGTGGAGAATATTTGGGGGAAATTCTGCAAACTTGTCTTCTTCTTGGGAGAGGACTGAGAAAAAAAATCTCCTGAAAATTTCTAAAAACAAAAACATAAAATCTTCTGAGAAATTTAAGCTTAGATCTAACGGAAACCCACCATGAGGAAATAGCAACACCACCACATAAGAACTGGAAAATACCCATGCATTGCTTTTTATTAAGGATTGTCTGGAAGTGATTGTCAAACTTCACTAAAATTGCCAAGTAAATCAAACATATTTAAAGTGACTATCTGAACTATATCAACTGTATTAATATTGTTGCTTCCTCAGCATAGCACATGTCTTGTTTCTGTTATTTGGACTGATTGCAGGTGTTGCCACTACTCACCATATGCCCAGAGGCACATGTTACCAAATTCTTCCAAGCTACACAGTAAGTGGTTTGGACTGTGAAAGACCAACCCAAATTGTGTTTGCATTTTGACAAATTTGTAAAGGTAAAGGTGTCCCCGCACTTGTAGTGCAAGTCATTTCCAACTCTTAGGGTGACGTCTTGTGACGTTTACTAGGCAGACCGTATATATGGGGTGGGATTGCCAGTTCCTTCCCCAGCCTTTCTTTACCCCCCAGCATATGCCGGGTACTCATTTTACCGACCATGGATGGATGGAAGGCTGAGTGGACCTCGACCCCTTTTGCCGGAGATTCGACTTCCTCCTTCCATTGGAATCAAACTCCGGCCGTGAGCAGAGCTTTCAGCTGTGTTACCGCCGCTTACCACTCTGCACCATGGTTTGTAGGGCAGTCCAATATCTCAGAGAGGAGGTCAGGTCTCCTGCTCCTCTGGTTCATTCACTATAGCTACTCAATTTCCTTGCTTTTTAAAGTTTGACAGAAATATCTGTTGGCTATAGATACATTCTTAAACAGCAAGATGTTTTTGCCTATTGGTGAATGATAGACTGAGATGATGTTCTGTTTCTACCATGTTACCAAAGCTTCCTGTGGATGTCATGGCGGTTGTTTTGGTCTGTTCTGTTTTTATAGTATAATGTATTCATATTTATATTTTTAAATATGTTTTAAGTCACAAGCAACTAATATTTATTTATTTATTTATTTATTATTTCCCGTCCTTCCTCCCAGCAGGAGTGAGTTGCCTTTGTGGAAAGGTGACATACAAATAAACAGATACTCATTATTTATTTATTTTATTGCATTTGTATACCTCCCCATAGCTAAAGCTCTCTGGGCGGTTTACAACAATTTATATCATTCTTATAATGAAGAATTTTGTGCCCCCCTTCCCTTCCCAGCCAATTCAGGATGGAAGTTTAATTTTTTTATTATTGTTGGTCCAGCATTAGAAAAAGGTTTAGTGTTGAGGGCTGTTGTTCAGTGGTAGTTCACATTTTGCATGCCAGCTTCAATCCTTAGTATATATCTCCAGTTAAACAGGATCTTGACTGGAGTGTTCTGAGGTAAACTCTGTCTAAGACTGCAAAGAGCCACTGCCATTCAGAGTAAAAAAAGAAAAATTGTCTGGCTTAGTTTAAGCCGGCTTCATATGTTTATATTTCTATCTGACATTTGTGATTTGGGGTGGGGGTGGGGAAGAAGCCGCACAAGAATGATGCATGTTCGTTCTTTCCCAGAGCATGTTCCAAGTCTTTGAAGCAGTACTCGTCACCATTCAGAGACATTCCCAGATAGAATAATACAGCCTCAGTTCCAATTTGAGGCAGGCAGGCTGGCTGGCAGCCATTCATTGGTATGGGACTCCTCCCCACCCCTCTCTCTGTCACAAGGCCCTTAATGAGACAGGCAAACAGCTGCTCTGAGTCCTTGTGAGTGTGAAGAGACAGGAAGCTACATCATAAACACCGCTGCAATTTCTGTGTTGTGTTTTGCTAATGGCACTTTTCATCTTGTTTCCCCCTCCAATCTCATCCTATTTTCTGTCATTCAGTTTTCCTTTGATCAGGGAATATTATACATTGTTGCTTTCCACTGGAGGGCTTGGAGGTAGCATTTCCCCTATTCATCCTGTATGACTTAAGACACAGCCGCTTTTGTTTGCAGTACTTGGTAACATGGCCCCTCTTGTGAAGTATCTGTCATTAAACCTCAATTTCTGATTCAGCAGCTCGCCACCATTGAACAGCTATTTTCATTCTCCAGTGTATGAAGCTCACTTGCAGAGATCTGGTGGGCACATTTGTCACTAATCATCACAACTTTGTAGGGAGAGAACTAAAGTTGTTTGCATTTTCTTTCTTTCTCTCAAGGGGGCATTCTATCACAGTAATGAGACCAAAAGTTGTGGGGGGAAATATGAACATGTGGTGTGCATTGGACTGCCAAGACAGGGAGAACAGCCAGAGCAGCTGTTCCAGACCCAAAACTCAGAACTTGGCTGGCCCATTGATATTTGGTGCTGGAGGCAAAGGACAGGATGGTGCCCCCTTTCCACATATAGAAAGTGACTGGACTGGCAGTAGAATCTTAGGCCCCATCTGTACTATACATCTCAAGCAGTATTGTACCACTTTAAACAGTCATGGTTTCCCCCAAATAATCCTTGGAAGTGTGGTTTGTTAATTGCCACCCTGGGCACCTTCTGGGAGGAAGGGCAGCATATAAATGTAATAAATAAATAAGAGTGTTAGTAAGTTGTTAGTAGAGTCCTATTCTTACAAGGCTACAATTCCCAGAGTGGTTTAGCAACCAATCCCTCTTTCCAGGGAGCTCTGGGAACTGTAAAAGGAATAACAATTTTCAGCACCCATTACAAACTGCAATTCCCAGGATTCTTTGGGGGAACCTAAGACTGTTTAAAGTGGTATAATACTGCTTTAAATGTACAAAGGCAGGGCCTTAGTTCAGCACATCTTCCAATGCACCTGAAAGCAGCAGAAGGTGCAGAGGAGGCCACATGGAACACACAACTTTGTCATCTAATATCGTGCTACTGCCCCCTGCCCCCCAGCATCTGTTGCTGGAGACAGTTGCCACTTTGCCTTATGGCAGGGCTGACCCAGCCAGCAAGAGGCTATGAAGAAAAGGAGACTATTTAGTGATGGAGTGCAGCACTAAAATATTTCACTTCCATATTATCATAGCTGGAAATAGAGCTCATATAGAAATGTGTGATGCTCTGACACACCCCACATGGAGCAGATAAGTCCCATAAGTTTGCATAATTGCATCTTCATAGTATTCCCATGCTCTGCCCTGTCCCAAATCAAACTTGGAATATTCTTCAAACATAGCTTTCCAAATAAACTTTGCTGTATAGGCTCATCTACTATGGCACAACCTTGGGATGAATGTGAAAAATCAGTCTTCTGGACTGATTCTGTTGATCCATCTTTTCTAGGCTGTGCTGCAATACATATGCCCTCTCTGGTGAGGTATGTCTGTCTCCATCATTACTGACTTTTAGGAGGTATTTGAAAACATTCCTGTTTACTCAGGCATTTGATCACTTGAGACGTTCTTGGCAACCCAGAGATCACTACTTGGAAGAATGTTTTATCTGCAACTGTTCTGAGAATATTTTAACTGTAACTTATTTTAGAATGCTTTGTTGCTGTTGTGAAAATGTTTTGTTGTAATCTGCTTGCCACCTTGGGCTCCTTCGGGAGGCAGGGTAGCATGTAACTTTAATAAATAATTAAATAAATAATATTTTTTAAGGAATTTCACTCAGAATTCATAATTCTCAGTGTATTTTCCCTCACAATACCTATTTTAAAATGTGTTTTGATATTTTTTTTGTTCACCTGGAAACTATGAGCTTTCCAGATGTGTGCACTAAAAAAAAAAAAGGAAATGGACTGCCTTCAAGTCAATGCCTACTTATGGCAACCCTTTGAATAGTGTTTTCATGGTAAGCGGTATTCACAGGTGGTTTACCATTGCCTTCCTCTGAGGCTGAGAGGCAGTGACTGGCCCAAGGTCACGCAGTGACTGGCCCAAGATCACCCAGTGAGCTTCATGGTTGCGTGGAGATTTGAACCCTGGTCTCCCAGGTCATAGTCCAACACTCTAACCAATATACCATGCTGGCTCTCACATGCACTAAACAGAGATGTAAAAAAATGTTTGTACTCTTGGAGAACATAGCATCACAGGAAGTTGCCATAGTGAGTGAGACCATTAGTATAGCTGAGTATTGTCAGCACTGACTGGCAGCAGCTCTCTAGGATTTCAGGTAGAAATCCCTCCTAGTGCTACCTGGAGATGCTGGGGATCAAATCTGGGACCTTTTGCTTTACCACTCAGCTATGGAGAACAATTCATGTAGGCATAAACATATCACAAATGAGCACCCAGCCATGCACAGACTGGTTCTATGAACTGGCTCAGTGATTAATAATACATTTAAACTACAGCCATTTATCCAGTAGGTACTTTGCTGCATATTGTATCAGCTTTGGTTGCTTCTTTTCCCTCTTCCAGTTTAAATTACTTAAGAATCAGCCATAGAAAACAGCCTCATGTCACATAGGGCTATAATTAGCACCCTTTGAGTCTTCTCTGTTCTTGATGTTATAGATCCTGTCCCTGCAAAAGGTGGAGATTGTGTGTATTTGGGGGATGGCAATGGTGAAGTGTAATTGTATATTATTAAAATAATATGATTTCCCCCTTTTACATAAGCTG